>NW_028186352.1:654686-658754 GCF_003343005.1 Rhea americana | reverse complement strand
ACTTTACTAGTAACTTGCACTATTTGCAGAACTTAGTGTAAGAGACCGAGAACTTCCAGGGGATGAAGGCAAGAGGGGACCAAATCCACTTATCTACCTACCTGCCTCCTCCTCAAATCAAAAGTCACACCCAATAGCCTTCAGGATATTTCTTRCTTAGCATGCTTTCTTTTTCCTGAGGACTATCAGACTCTTCTCATGCATACCACAAAGGGGTTTATGTAAGAGTAGTCTTGCCACTTTAACACGTGAGTGTTAAACACGTGTGCAGTCTCCCCTGAGTCTGTTTAACCCCACGTTTTAAGGCTTTGGGTGAATTCTTTGATAARTTCAGTTTATCTGGTTTTCCCTTAAGTATCCCAAGAACACCGTGAGAGCTTCAGCTCAAGGGTAAGCCTGAGTACAGTGGAAGACAAGCTGGAAGTCAGGAACCCAATGGACTGACTCTTTAGACCAAGCTGCTGAGTCACCTTTCTCTYCGCACTGAGACTGCTGGATATCCCGGAGCAATATATCTCCAAGGTCATTATGGTCACAGACCCATTAAACTGTGAGAGTTGAAGCAATCAGCAGTCACTGTGCGAGTAACTCAATTGCTAGAAGACTTACTAAATTGGCTAATTTGTTAGAGCAGCTACAGCAATGAAATTTTCTTGACTATAATTTTAAGGAGTGACAACGTATCTCGAAAAGCACTTGAGAAAAYGTGCATTATGATAAATCTGAGTGATAACATTATCCATTAAGAGCAAGATAAGCTTTGCAGTCACTTTTCCCATAAGTAGAAAATTCAGGAGTCCTAGCTGTGTCAGCCTTTCTCGGTACACAGCTCTGGCCAGCCACATCTTCCTCCCGGAGCATTCCTCCAGGAATGCTTTAATTTCTGAAGTCTACCTTGAAGAGAATGRTTAGTATTTACAAAAAGAACACATCAGCTTTATTATGCCAAGATGCAAAGGTAATATTTCCACGCACTGGAAAAACATCTAACATTTCTACAACTCGCTGTTATAGGTAGTTTTAGAACCTATAGGTAGTTATAGAACCTAGTTTTAGTTTATTTGTAGAAAAGCTGGAGCTGAACTATTTCCCAACTGCAGCCTAATTACTTTTTCCACACTCTAGCCTTCTTGCAAGCAATTAGTTATGCTCTTACTAAAGTCAGAAAAAAAAAACCCTAACAGATCATGATGTGCAAACATACATCATTCATTACCAACAAAATCTGTTTAGAAATGTAAGGATCTGTATTATTTGATTTTGTGAAAGCGGGGTAAATGTACTCAATTAAGTGACCTGCAACCATCCCCTTTATATCTTGCATCTAAACTGATAGTGAGGTTAGAGGGTTAAACTAAGAAACAAAACAGAATGTCTATTTTCATAGTAACTATTGTGATTTTCACTTCTGTACTTAAAAAAACCCTTCTCTTAATGATGATGTGTCTAAATATAGAATCAATTGCGTATTCTCAGTTACTTAAGGCTGAAATRTAAATTTATAGAATATTTATGTGTTCTTTATTATTATAATCTTGTAGAYATTATTAAAAAGAAAAGAAACAGGAAAATTGCCAATTCACAAACAAACAAAAATAAACTCAGCTATAATTACAATTAGCTTTGATACTTTAGTAACCTATTATTATTTTTTTAACCAAGTTCTTGCTCCCCCCCATACACTTTTCTCAGGTAATTAATAAAACATTTTATTACATTCAAATTAAAGGTTTATTAAAAATGCATTTTTAAAATTATATCAGAAGCTTCCCAAAGCAAATATTTCTTCTGATTTTACAGTATTTATTACAATGGACTCTAACCATTTCCATCACAACAAATATGAGAAAAGTGCTTGTTTACAAAATTTCATAGCAATTTCAGAAAAAAAAAGTCTGAAAGTTTTTCARGAAGTTGGAAATATTTTATGGAATCTGAATTGCAGATTAAAATCAGCAGATATAGTTATGAAAAATAATATGTTAAATCAGAAAGACCTGAAATCTAGGCAGATTGGGGTCAGGGCAGGGGAGGATTGTCTAGAAATGAGAACAGCTCTGAACATTTTATCTACCTCAGAAGTATCCTAGTCTCTTTGTGGGGCTATATGCCTTATCCCTTCTTGGACATGTGGCACGCCTACTACAGTTTTCCRTTTCATATGACACAATTTGCCTTCCCTCAATGCCATTGAGAAAATGAAGATAACRAGCAGGTTTGAGTCTGTGAATCTTTCTAGGAGCCTTGATTTGGTCCATCATAGGTTGCCATCCTTGAATTGTCTGACTATAATTTTCATAAAATAGTCCAGTTCATCTTGGCTTGTTCTTAACAGGCTTGAAGAAGATATGAACACTTTCAGGTATGAACTAAGATAACATAAGTGACTACATTATTGGGAAAAAAACACCTAAATACCTTTTAACTGAAGATATTRACCTACATAATAGATCAGGTACAGCTCAGGGGTATAAGGTGAAATTCAGTTCAATTTTAGTGTTATATAACAGTAGACGTGGTGAGACCAACAGGTATCATTTTATCTAAAATATCAGTGTACTCAGTGCAAAAAAGGTGCTTTTGAAGGACACTGACTCAGGCAGCCTGAATTTGCCTCTAGTGCTCCTGAAAACTTCCTGCGTTAATTAGAACAAGTCATTTAGACTATCTSAGCAACTGAGGCAGTCTACTGCTTGCATGTGGTTCTTGCTGTCTTGTGCATCTTTATCATCTGCATGACTGTTGTCCTACTTCCTCAGTCCACTGCTATTCCAAGTCTCTTTTGCAACAGAGTTTTATTCCTAACAAGATAATTTCGGTAAAATATTAAAGAAAGCAAAGAACTCGTGGACACCTGAAGCTGGTAATTGAACAGAGGTGTTGGGCTCCGCATCCAGGCTTTTAAAAGTGCAGGGCACGATGTTACAGTTTGTCTCATCTATTTAAATTCAGTTCTGCAGGAGAAATGATTCTGCTTCTTTATTCCTTTCTTGCTCTCACTCTCTCTCTTTCACATAGTCCTACCATAAAAGACCCTAATTTGTCTGGGCCCTATGGGTGGTAGCTCAAAGATGAGAAAGAAAAAGATTGTAGCTATTCACCCGTTACTGTGGAAGAGGTTTTGCTGAAGCCATTTAAAATGCTTCAGAATAAAAACTTATTCAGACTAGCTTGTTTCAGACCATGTTTAGAATTTTAGAAATGTTTTGTAATGCTGTGTAAGAATGAAACCTGATAGTGAACCAACAGAAAAGCTAGAAATAAAACAAAAAGGAAACCRGAGGAAAGGTTATCTGTTTTTTTCAATAAAATCTTTCAGGAAGGAAGTAGAGGTGTATATCTAGRTGCCAAAGGAAAAGGAATAGGTAACACCAGTTATGTAAGACTACAAACGCTGCAAGTAATCCTTAAATACAGTACTTCTGCCAAATATATGACTAAATGCAAGCTCAAAGAACCAGTCCAAAAAATAAATACTTGAGCCAAAGGGTATAGTTGTACAAACTCGCTTTCTTCAGCAGGGACACAACTGATTTAATGAGGACAAACATTCTCCTACCACACTCAATCTTAAAATTTAATACTTAAGTTTTAAGCTTTATTACAATGAAGAAGATATATTTCTGAATATTACATTAGCATCAGTTTTGTTTAAAAGCAAGGCAAATTAGATGCTGTCTGAAGTTCATTCAAAATCTGAGGTAAGTCTTCCATGATGGACTGTGATATACTGTCTGTTTTCACACTTTTATTTAGTTTTGAAAGATTTTACTTCGGAGTCTTCTACAGACAGCTGGAAGTAGCCTTACGATCACAGGCCCTGGTTTTCATGGGAGACTTCCACCACCCTGATATCTGCTGGAAGGACTACACAGCTAGGAACAAACAGTCCAGGAGCATCCTGCAGTGCATCAATAATAACTTGTTGTCACAGGTGGTGGAAGAGCCTACGAGGAAGGGTGTCCTGCTGGACCTTGTCCTTACCAACAGAGAGGGACTGGTTAGAGATGTGAAGGTTGGGGGCAGCCTTGGCTGCAGTGACCACAAGATGGTGCAGTTCAGGATCCG
>NW_028186352.1:560236-653936 GCF_003343005.1 Rhea americana | reverse complement strand
CTCTCCATCATCTTTGAAAGGTCCTGGAGAACTGGAGAGGTGCCTGAGGACTGGAGGAAAGCCAATGTCACTCCAGTCTTCAAGAAGGGCAAGAAGGAGGACCCAGGCAACTCTAGGCCAGTCAGCCTAGTCACCTCCTTCYCTGGAAAGGTGATGGAACAGCTCATTCTGGAGGTCATCTCCAGACACACGGAAGAAAAGAAGGTGATCAGGAGTAGTCAGCATGGATTCAYCAAGGGGAAATCCTGCTTAACCMAYCTRATAGCCTTCTCTGGTGGAATGACTGGCTGGGTAGAWGAGGGGAGAGCAGTGGACRTTGTGTACCTTGACTTCAGCAAGGCTTTKGACACWGTCTCTCATAATATCCTCCTCGAGAAGCTCAGGAAGTGTGGGTTAGACGAGGGGACAATGAGGTGGATTGAGAACTGACTGAAAGGCCGAGCTCAGAGGGTTGCCACCAGTGGCCACTCTACAGTCTAGTTGGAGGCCTGTGGCTAGTGGAGTCTCCCACGTCTCTACYGGGTCCCATGCTGTTCAACTTCTTCATCAATGACCTGGATGAGGGGATGGAGTGCCTCCTCAGCAAGTTTGCTGATGATACCATCTGCCTGGGTGCAACCCTGTCTAACATGCTCTAGGTGACCCTGCTTGAGCAGGGAGGTTGGACTAGACAATCTCCAAAGGTCCATTCCAACCTCAACCATTCTGTGATTCTGTGAAATCTCTAAAGGAGACAGTCCAAAGAATAGCAAGAGTCAATACATTTCGTAATCTGAAAGGCAACCCAGGATTTTATCACTCGTTTCATTAAATGTGGATAAGCTTAACGGGCAAAATGTCTCATCCCAGAGTAGTGCTGATTCATGGAGAAAATCTCTTCTATTAATTCAAGAAGAAAAAGCCTAAGAGTTCCAATCCTCCAAAAAAAAGAAAAAAGAAAAAAAGAGACTTTTATTTTTTAAAAAATAAAATAGTAAAATAGTGGCTCATTTTTCTTTTCTATATTTTTACATTCTCAGATATAGAAAAACCTGCTTGCTAAGTCGAATCCTTACTTTTATAATTCTAGAAAGAATTTTTGTACTTTGTACCTCTTTCTTTTTATTTCACTCAATTACATAATGATGGTTCTTTAGCGTTCTCTATTTTCTTGTCTGCCTCACTCATTTTACTGGAAGAAAACTCATCTGTATTTCTTACATCACACTAATTAGATGTATCCTAAGGTATTTCACAGAGTCGCTATTGTGARTTCAGAGAAACTGAATGAGAGTGATGGAATCAGCGTTATTACTACCTACTGGTGACGTCTCCCTGTGGAATTAGAGACAGAATAARTAGGAGAGAGGTGCCTTTTAAAGCTGTTCTGCTCCCTCTCCCTCTTTGGAGGCTGAGCTAGGACATCAGCTCCACTGATTTATCATATTCCTTTATCATATTCCTCTTGCTCTTTCTTGTACTTTTTGTGGTTTTGGWCTATCAAAGCTCAGAAGCCTTAAGTTAAAGATATGGAGGGAACAAAAAACCCTCTGAGCATAGTTACACACTATGTTTCAGTATGAGGAAAGGAAATTTAATCTAATTTACATATGCACAGTAGGTCAGACTTTAGAGACGGTTAGTGACATTTCCTAGGATTTTAGCAAATCCCAGGGTTGTGAGAGACAAGCAAGTTTCTGAGTTTTTATTCAAATTAGAATGTATCCTTTCTAGCAGAACTAGTGCTTTCTTGAATGCTCGGCTGTGGGCTAGATAATTTGGCAGGAAATCAAGAATAAGAGTGGTATGGACTGGCCTTTGTGCTTCTCACATAAAATAAGATACATGTTCAAGCAATGCAAGAGAAGCCACCACAGCYTGAAGGAAGTTGGGAATGTAATTTCAACATGGTGAATTAAATAACTATTTTCTCTTTCAGATTGCAACATCCTTGTGGCACTATGACATACTGAAAATATTCTAAAATTCATATTTCAAACTAAAATATTCAAAGAATTAAAAAAATGTAAATGATGGAAAAAATAAATGAAAATACCCCCCTTTTTTCTATTATGTGAAAAGAATATGTTGTTTACACTATTAACATAGAGATATATGTCCTTTAATTAATATCTGGAATTCTTATGTTTCAGTAACTTAATTTCATTAGGAAGTCATTTTAGTTTTATTCTTCCAGATGTTTTTGATTTATTCTCAAACACTGCTACTGGATGTTTAAGCATGCCCAAGTAAATGTACTGTTCTCTAGAACAGTAGYGTCCTTGCAATATTTGTAAACTTATTGGTGTTATAACAGTCAACAAGGCTAAGATTTACCACGATCTTTCTTGGTTGCTGATGTTCTGGAAGCCATCACGTGTATCCATGATATGTGATCAGTCTGCATGACCAGGACATAGACCTGGAAGTTCCTTACAAGTTATTTTATATGCATATGTGTGCATGTGTGCATGTGTATATATGTAGATACACACATCTCTTCATGTCAGAACATTTACTTTCTGCAGAAAATTATTTTTTCTCACCTACAACTTCTAGTAATGCTGTAGCTTCTTCAAGTCTTTCTTCATCCCACCTAATGCTATTTTCATAAGATACTCTGATGACTAGACAGATAAAAAAAATTCTAGACAAGCCATCTTTGTCCTTTCAGACTTGATACATASTTCTTATTAAAACAAGTAGCAAGGCAGGCCATCCTTTCTCAGATGTCTGATCAGGACAGAAATATTTCTGTTGCTAGTAATCATATTAGTTTGCAGTCTCATAACATCTTAAAGCATTTTTAGACAGGAAATTAGTCATTGTTTCTTCTTGTATGGCTTAGGATAGCAGCTGACCTCTTCAATAAAATTTTAGTCTCTTCTTGGCTGTTACTTTCTTTTTCCCTGAGAGACCTTCTCTCTTAGATCTTAACAACAGTGCAATYAAATCAGTACTACTTTTCATTCTGTTCCATCAAACCTAAGTAATATAGCGTAGTTTTCTCCATTAAAAAAGAGAAATGGAAAAATCCGTGTAACAATTGGAAAAAAAAAATCGCAGTAACTCCCTGCCGTATGCTGCAGAATAACTTCTGTCAAATAGCACACATGTCTCTGTAGATCGAACATCAATGTGAGGGAAGGTGTGGTTATTTTCTATCACAGAATGTTTACAATGGAGTTCTTTTTATAGTTAAATCGCTATGTGCTATAAAAATCCCTTCTTTCAGRGCCATACCATAAATGGTAAACTCCGTCACTTCACCTTTTGCCTCACACTGTTGGATAATTGCTTCTGACTGTATCATTTTTTTTCCATTTCTTTCATCTTTTGACCACTCAAAAGTCTCTGTTTTTTAATCCAAAATTATGGCACAAATGTACAACTTCCCTAAGCACTTTAGCTTATGACTTTCCAATAGCTAGTAGGTAATATATAGAGGCAGAACCACACATTTCATGACAGTCCGACCTGTCTATTCAGTCTCTTTGACTGACAGTGGTGAAAGAACAGAACAAACTAATGATACCGCCACTTCATGTCCAATTCACAGCATAGATTGCGCTAACCCKTAGCAGCACTTAACTCAAGTAGCTGGAAAGCTGAGATCTCACAAGAGCAAATCAACGGTGTTCACCCTCATTAAATTAATGCTCATGAAACTCGAGAGTGACTCCCTCAGCAAAACTGACTCACACAGGGAAAAGTTAGTACAACTGAAGTCAGAATCTGATTCACAGACTCCAAGCATCACACGGCGCTGATATCATTGGGATTTGACAGCCRGCCCCTGTTCCTGATAAAAGCTTGGTGCTGTTAAGACAAACTACTACAATGCTCCTATAAACTTCATGACATACAAATAGGATGCAAAGGAGTATCCTGGATTTTAGTGCTGCAAAGGGTTTTTGGAAATCCATTCATTTAAAGATTAGATATTCCACAACCCAAAGAACATAGATAAAGGGATATCCACAGTAATTTATTTAAATATTTCTGGGTTAACAAAGTTCCGTATTTTGGCTTCAAGTGTGTTTCTTGGTATATAATCCATTAACAAAGGAAGAAGCTTGAGCTAATTTTATCTATCCAGTAGTTGCATTTTTTTAACACACAGGTTATCTGGCAAAGCTTCATCCGAATTTCCTTGCTGATATTCTTTGGGAGATAAAATAGAAACATTTTTGACAGGAAATGCTTGGTTTTGCTTGGTTATAAAGCCACGTAAGTGAGTATTTTTTAACAAAATATCGGTGTGACTTCAGAAGTGACATTATGCTAACATAAATTCATAACATTCTGGACTCTTCACTAGGGCTGGCAAACACCTTACCCTTGCCCTTACTTGCTTATGTGAACATATGTTCCCTCTATGATTCATTTAAACATTATTCCTGGAAGAGTATCATGGTGCTCTTCCAGAAAGAAAACTTAAATATGTCTTCATTTTCATCGTCCTCCAACTTTGACTATTTTTTCTCCTTTTTTCTTCTTATTTTATTTCTATAATTGAAGAAGAGATTACAGATATCCAATATTCTTCCTACATAGTGGGGAAAATCCTCCAGAACAGAAGCATAACAAAAAAAAAAAAAAAAATTAAATCCTAACTGTGCTTAAATAATATGTAAGTAGAATCATAGAATCATAGAATCAGTAAGGTTGGAAGGGACCTCTGGAGATCAKCTAGTCCAACCYCCCTGCTCAGCATGTTAGACAGGATTGCATCCAGGCAGGCCTTGAAGATCTCCAGAGRAGGAGACTCCACAACCTCCCTGGGCAACCTGGTCCAGKGCTCCGTCACTCTCACAGGGAAGAAATTCCCCCTCACGSTCAGRCRGAACTTCCTGTGCTTCAATTTCTGCCCATTGCCTCTTGTCTTGTCACTTTGCAGCACTGAAAAGAGTTTGTCCCCGTCCCCTTGACACCCTCCCTTCAGGTACTTGTACACCTTGATCAGATCCCCCCTCAGGCTTCTCTTCCCCACGCTGAAGAGGCCCAGCTCTCGCAGCCCTTCCTTTTAGGGCTGGTGCTCCAGCCCTCTGATCATCTTTGTAGCCCTACGCTGCACTCTCTGCAGTAGCTCCATGTGTGTCTTGTCCTGGCGAGCCCAGAACTGCACACAGGACTCGAGATGAGGCCTCACCAGGGCTGAGGAGAGGGGCAGGATCAGCTCCCTCCACCTGCTGGCAACACTCTTCCCAATGCACCCCAGRAGACCATTGGCCTTCTTGGCCACAAGGGCACATTGCTGGCTCWGGGTCAACTTGTTCTCCACCAGCACTCCCAGGTCCTTCTCTGCAGAGCTTTTCTCCAGCAGGTCAGCCCCCAGACTGTACTGGTGCCTAGGGTTATTTTTCCCCAGGTGCAGGACTCTGCACTTGCCCTTGTTGAAAGTCAGGAGGTTCCTCTCTGCGCAGCTCTCCAGCCTGTCCAGGTCTCTCTGAATGCCAGCACAGCCCTCAGGTGTATCAGCCACTCCTCCCAGTTTGGTGTCATCCACAAACTTGCTGAGGAGGCACTCTGTCCCCTCAACCAGGTCATTGATGAAGAAGTTGAACAGGATGGGACCCACGACTGAGCCGTGGGGGACACCACTAGCCACAGGCCTCCAACTACACTCCATGCCACTGATGACGACCCTCTGAGCTCTGCCTTTCAGCCAGTTCTCAATCCACCTCTCTGTCCACTCATCTAACCCACACTTCCTGAGCTTCTCTAGGAGGATTTTATGGGAGACAGTGTCAAAAGCCTGGCTGAAGTCAAGGTACACAATGTCCACTGCTCTCCCCTCWTCTACCCAGCCAGTCATTCCACCAGAGAAGGCTATCAGGTTGGTTAAGCAGGATTTCCCCTTGGTGAATCCATGCTGACTACTCCTGATCACCTTCTTTTCTTCCGTGTGTCTGGAGATGACCTCCAGAATGAGCTGTTCCATCACCTTTCCAGGGAAGGAGGTGACTAGGCTGACTGGCCTAGAGTTGCCTGGGTCCTCCTTCTTGCCCTTCTTGAAGACTGGAGTGACATTGGCTTTCCTCCAGTCCTCAGGCACCTCTCCAGTTCTCCAGGACCTTTCAAAGATGATGGAGAGCGGCCTGGCAACAATATCTGCCAGCTCTCTCAGTACTCGGGAGTTCATCCCATCTGGGCCCATGGATTTGTGACTGTCAAGTTTRCCCAGAAGATCTCTAATCCTTTCCTCCTCAACCAAAGGAAAGTCTTCCTTTCTCCACGCTCYCTCTCTCATCTCTGGGCCCTAGGATTCATGAGAGCTGCCCTTAGCAGTGAAGGCTGAGGCACAGAAGRCATTCAGTAATTCTGCCCCTGTCACCAGGGCCCCCGCCCCATTCAGGAGCGGGCCCACATTTTCCCCAGTCCTCCTCTTGCTGCCGATGTGTTTGAACAAGCCCTTCCTGTTGTCTTTGACATCCCTTGCCAGACTCAATTCCAGCAGGGCCTTAGCCTTCCTTGCAGCATCTCTGCATACCCTGACTGCATTCCTATAATTCTCCCAAGTAGCCTGTCCCCTCTTCCACAGTCTGTGTATTTTCTTCCTCTGTCTGAATTTGGCCAGGAGCTCCTTGCTCACCCAGGCAGGTCTCCTGCCCCTTTTGCTGCACTTSTTACTCAYAGGGRTGCACCRCTCTTGAGCTTGGAGGAAGTGATGTTTGAATACTAGCCAGCTCTCCTGGATCCCCCCTTCCTTCTWGGGCCTTAACCCATGGCATTCCTTCAATTAGGTCTGTGAAGAGCCCAAAGTCCGCTCTCCTGAAGTCCAGGGTTGCARTCCTGCTTGTTGCCTTASYTCTTTCCTGMCGGATCCTGAACTSCACCATCTTGTGGTCACTGCAGCCAAGGCTGYCCCCAACCTTCACATCTCTAACCAGTCCCTCTCTGTTGGTAAGGACAAGGTYCAGCAGGACATAATACATAAGTTACTACTGCACTTCTCCATTGGAATGAGATTATTTATTACAAGCTTGTCATCAAAATTTTTCTTTTTAGAGACTTACTTATGCACACTGCTGCAGATGAGGCAGTAGCTGTTCTGGTGCTGCACRGAGTACCTTCAGCTTTACAATTCAAATCAATGCTCAAAATCTTGACATAAGCCATACAGGAAATCAAAGAGCCTCTTATGAAACCAGACAGTGTAACAAATTGTGGGCAGTATTTGAATCTAGTAGGTTGTCTGGACTTTCTCCTAACCTTTTTCATTGCGCTGTCAGGATCTGTGAACCTGTAGATCAGAACGTAGTTCAGAGCTCAGTCCCTGTCTTTCTTATTCTCGTCATGTTTTATGCATTAGTTTTATCTGTGGCTGTTTATGCATTTGATTTAAAATTTAATCTGGCACGGCTTAACCACTCAGACATSTGACTGCACTTTATAGATTGGTAAGTAAAGTGTGATTAGAAACATTTTTTTTATTTCTCATTCTACCCATTAGAATTCCTATTGTATAGATGTTATGCTCACATCAAATTTCCATGCTAGTTGCATTGCCTCATCTAATATTGAAAGAAACAGAATATTAATGGATGTCTGCTTCAGTACATTAAAACATAGGTTTCTCTGGATCAGGATTTATAAAATGGCAACACTTAACAACATTTTATTTTTTTAGATACCTAAAAATTGCACCCTGTGGCAAACTTTGATCTGATATGAATGGAATGTTTCAGAATATTTTATTCATTTCACAGACTATGCATCCCACCTTCTTAACAGAAAGATGTGTAGATACCTTGCACACTCTGCACTGTAATTTATGTAATGTTATGTCTGTAATTTATGATGTGCCTGATTCATTTTGTTGTTTTTTTTTTAAAGTCAATTACCGTACTTGCTATTTTGGATCTTTAATTGGGATAGTTTTAAAAATAGCCTTCAGCTCCTGCGCTGTTGCCTGTTTTAAAGGCAGGACATGTTAGCTGCTTGCTGACATCCCTGCTCTACAGTGGTAGAGACAGAGGATTCAAGGGCCCCCGGGCAGGATGGTGCCGGCGGCAGAGGCATGCTCCTTTTCTCCATTCCTGGGAAGGGATGTGTGATATTGAGCCCAGGACAGGCCTGAACTGGAGAAGGAGTGGAAAAGTGTTTTGAAGTCTGCTTCCAGCAGGCATGTCCTCCTTTGTAGTTTCAGGTGCAAATACTGCATCATGATATGAGCAGAAAAGGCTTTTCATGCCATACCATTCCCTCTTCCAGTTTTTGTTATCTGTCTGTCTTCTGCTTCTCTCTCCCAACATGCCCTCTGTGCTCATGATGTCAGGTGAATGTGCAGTAACCATTAGTTACGATCTCCAGGAAAAAAAAAATCCAGCATTTACCACTGATTATCATTGTATTCAAGTATAACGTATTTATTATTCCTCTTACAAGTCTGTACATACACGTAGAGCTTCAGTTAGCATTAATTCATTTTGGAAAGAATTTGGGGTGATCAGCAGACCTCAAAAGAACATGTGTGTCCAATGAGAAGAGATTGTGGACAAATAGAAATTATTTATCTGCTGTCTGCTGAGAGGAGCTATATTATTTATATTAAGAGCCCAAGCTGAGGCAGATGGGCACTTAATTTCATTTGCCTGCCAAGGAATTGTATCTCATAGGTGCATAATTTCACACAGATCTGAGCAGAACCCAGACACAGCAATCTGAATCAAGATTGTTTAACCTTGCATAACTTTGGATCATCTAGCTTTTCTTTGTTTTTACATCTTTAGCTTATATAGAAAAATTTGATGGCTAGTTTATACTAATACAACTCTGCCAAGGTGTTTTTGCGGCTCTGTGTGCTTATACCACGGGAGGATCTGTCCTTACTAGTTTCGATTTAGTAGAGAAGTGAGTCCAAGTGATCCTCCGGAGAGAGCAATGAGTAAGCCCGTAACTGTTCAACCAAGGAGTGCAGTCAAGTCACGCTTCCAGATAAAGTGAGATAGATGGGACCAGGCAACCCCAAATAACCTTGATAARCTTCACATTTAGTAGGTAAATAGCTGAGCTAAACTGATCAACTTACTAATCATTTAAGCAATCACAAAGGGTTTTGTTATAAACCTGCACATTTTCAAATTTTAGATGGTAGGATACTGTTGCTATTTATTTTCATCATAAATTGTCATATATTATTTGTGCTGGCTATAATGCCTCTGTGCCCTGAAAAATGCTAGAGTCTATGTAGATGCAAACACAGCGATCTTCACGCAGTCCTTGGCACTACTGTTGTCTAGAGGGCAAACCTGGCCCAGTCACCGCATCTCTCTGTATCACAGCTTTTCCACCTGAGTATCTTTTACACTATACCCACACTAACCTAAACTACTCTATGGATAAAACATATGCTATTGCCTTGTCTCCAGGTCCAAAGCATCCCACAAACTAGAGCACATGGATTGTGCTCCAGAGCATCCTATCCAGATTTATGGCATCCTACCAGTGCATGTGTCACACCTCCCTCCAAAGAGGGACAGCATGTCAACTAGGGGAACATTATATGGGGTCCRCCGTGTGACCGACTCGGAAATGGGCTGGAGAGCAAGAGCACGTCTAGGTGAGAGCTTTCCCCGAGGTAYGGTCATTCAAGGGGCCTGAGGTTTTTCCCCTTGCCATTTCAAGTAGGCCATAAATCATGTGCTTGAGTGTGCCTCCAGGTCAAGAGGAACAATGGTTAGAAGCCTGTGTCCCAGGGGGCATCATCAGTGCCCCTATAGGGCAACGGAAGGATATGATAGATAGAGATGTCCGTAAGTGTCATCCARCATCGCATTTTCCTTTCGTTGAGTAAAGAAATTCCATCTTTGTAACTGTCTGGCAAAATCTTTTACTGATCATTCTTCTGTAGTTCATGATATGGGGTTGTCCTGCTGTTATCACAATGTGGTAGTAACGTGGTGGCAGCCAACTGTTACTGGGTCCCTACAGCTGCTGTGAAGGTGGAAATAGCCATGTTTTGTACTACAGCGATGACTTAAGTACTAAATGTGGAAGGTTTTGTCACTGTAATTATGTTGTGATACTTGTGTGTCTAATTCCCTCACACTCTCTCGAACAGTCTAGCCTCAGTTGTGTGTAATTACTGAAGACTTCACCACCATATAATAACTGGTGTGATAAAAATATGTAAAAAAAAAAATCCATTTTGAACTCTTCAGAGATATTTGCATATAAAATATGTATAATTTTTTTTGAAAACATCCTTAAATATAGATTCTAGTATTCAAGTATTGTACTTTTTTATATTTATGTACATATATACCTGTATATAAAATATAATCGTTAATCAGAATATCGTAAGCTTCAAACTCAAATGGTCTTTTGAATGTTCTCACTTGTACATCATGAATAACAGCTTTCTAAGCAACTTCTTATAGCAAACAAATGTAGCCTTATTGATATGGATACGTAAAAGCAATAAACTTCATTTTAAAAATCAGCTTCTCCATATTTTATAAGTTAGGGTACCCAGAAATGATCCATGGCTGAGGAACCACCATGTCAAAAAGTCTCAATATTTAATTTGTTAAAAGTATTGTAGCAAACAATTGAGATTCAATCAAAAAAATGTAATTAAGTCTAAACTACATTGTTAAATTGTTTCTATGCACATTAATAAAAATAAATCTTTATATTTTATTACTTTGCAAATATCAGAACAGTGGATCAATGCTATAGTCACAGTTGGCCATTTTGAAGTTTTCATTAAAACAGATACTACCATTACTTGATAAAAACATTGTTTCCCGGGGGAAAAAAAATGCACATAGAAGAATTAAAATGGAAATGTACTTGTTCACCATGGCATACGTATGAAAGAAGGTGGAAGAACTAAGCAAAGCACAGATTACTTGTGAACTTTTTTTCTTTCAAAGATGTCTTTTTTGCTGAAATATATATATATAWAAAGAAATTATTAGCTGRCTTTTCTACAGCTACCAATTTTTATTATAAACAGTTACAGTCTTGATACAGTGGTAATGATGAAGGAAGGTTTCCAGTCCTGGTCCAGTTATGTCACTCATAAATTATTCTCCTTTATAACCTTTCTGGTCCTCCTAAGCCCACAGCAAATGGTCTTTATGTGCTTTGTCATACCTGAATTTCGTGAGTCAGTGCATTAACAGATCAAGTGTGTGGTGAACCAAAATGATATTTGGTTYGCATTATAACTTTCAAGGTCACAACAACACAACATGAAAAACGTTCTTAAATTTTTGGTCACTATATCATTAAGAAATCTGGACTCGTCGTTGTTATTACCYTTCAATTTCCTACATAAGTAACAAATGTTAATTTTAGATTCCCCTAATCTTGAAAATAAATGAAATAAAGCCCATTTACTATTAGAATAGGGTCATAGTCTGTGCCTAGCCTTGCACCTCAAAGTTAATAGAAAATTTAAGGTATTTAACGAAAGTAGCAGCTTATAAATAATTTGGAAACTAGCAGAAAATGCCAATATAGTGGTGAGTCATTAAAAAAAAAAAAAAAAAAAAAAAACTTGCAGTGAAAGAATTTTATACACAAAATGTAAGGTTACCATTTTTTTTTCTTGTGGACTCACCTTTGGGATTCTATAATGCAAGACAAACTGCAACATAATCCTGACCAGGGCCTCTGTGCTTTAATAACACAACCGTTTTGGAAATGATGAATACATGGCTACAAGTAACACTCTGTTTTTGCCAAAATGAAGATTAAAGCCAAAACATCGATGCTGAAAGCTTCCCATCACATGAAAATGCTTATGATCTCGGCTTACAGAATAGGCCAATATTAATTAAAAAAATAACTAAAAATAGGAATTTTACAAATAGATGCAAAAATTATAAAATATATTAACAAGTTTTAAAGAAAACTCTCACTTTTTAATAATCACATCTCACTTTTTAATAATCACATTGAAAATATTATTTTGGTGAACAAAAGATATTTAAAGGGCTTAGGTAAACCTCTCCATTTCAGATCTCTGTAAAATTTAACAGAACTTGAAAATAATCCATGTGTTTTTTAAACACTTATGTCCAACTTTAGCCTTCAGCATGAGTGTACCGCTTCCGTGTAGCAATCCCTAGAGAATGGGTAACACATTTCCCGTCTGAAAACATGAATGCAAACCAGTTTCGCAGGGGAAGTTTCTACCTCTTACGGAGACACGAGATTCCCCCTGCAAAGTGCTGAGCTGCGGTGTTTGCTAACTGTTCCTTGGAAATGTGAATTTTTCAGCTCTAGCAAGCTTGCAATAGATTTCCATGGTAAACCTGATCCCTGGAGATACTGTACCTCTGAGAGACCCTGTTCTTCATATGTTGAAGGAGATCATTAGAAAAGTGCTAGAATAAAATACATTTAATATAACATTGTGTTCCCTCTGAAAAGTGTGTACCTTATTATTTTTCCTTTTAATAGTCTCTGAGTGATAAATTGAAAATTAGCTATTTTATTTAATGTATACATGCTAAGACACATGAATATCAGGGAAATAATAATCTTGGATACATTTAAATACTTAGACATACTATAAACCRTTTTGCACAGGTAGGAAGGTAGACTAAAAGACCTGCTAGTCTTCTTCATGTGGAATTTTCAGTTAATATTCTATATAACTTTAAAAAATGCAATGCATCACAGTGTATTAGGGAAGAAATTTGTCCTTTAATTACTGGCTTTTGTTGACTTGTGTCAAACTTCCACATCATCAAACATTTTTGTTTGTTTAATTTCCTGTATATTATTTATCTGTGAAAACAGTGCCAACCTAACATAACAAACAGACATTGCAGAAAATCTGTTTAAAGAAACGCTGTATAAATTAGGGCTGGTGCTGTACCTGTTARTGCGATGTCAGCACGTATTACGAATTTACTGATAGACTGCTAAGTTTTGAACTTTTCAAAAAACGATAAAATTTGAAGCTAACGGAAGAGCTTCCCCCATTTTCAGGAAGATAAATGTTTGCTATAAATCTTTGGCTCCAGGAACGTCTACATGCATGCAAGTTCGATGCTGTCTACGGAGGCTGTGAAAAYTTGTGACACTGAGGTTGAAATTCGTGAACCAGAACTTGCCCTATACTCCCACATATATGCCCGCAGGCGAATAATGGGACTCCTGGGTAAATTACTTATTTAAGTAATAACACAGGGGCTCCACAAATGTGTTTGCAGAGTATCACAATCCCCCAAATTAAAGAAATGATCGTTATAATTAGCGTTGCAGCAGAACGCATGCTGGTTACCTGGGTGCGGCAATTATATAAAASAACAGAGCTGTTAACCTGGCATCGCTGCGTCACAGAATTCACGTGAATAATTTCGGTAGGGTGAAGTGAGAAGGTGTCCGCTTTTCATTAAAGGCAAAGCTAGAACATTCTCAGAGTGTGAGTCAAAGGATAATAATAAWAAAAAAAAAGAGTTTGTGATTCCTGGTTTCCACAAAGTTTTGACTGTGCAAAAAATGATTGCATAGTCCTTTCTTCTTTAAAGAAGCATGGTTCTTGCATGTGGCTTTTTCGATACTGTCAAAATGTTTGTGTCTGTTTGCCAGACTGTGTGGTTTGTATTAGCAAAGAACTGCAGATGGCATAGACTGAAATAGATCCTCGATTTCATAGCGACAGGTTGAATGGCTGACCAGCACCCTTCATTCAAGGAACCCGTTGCCCAAATTGGTTTTTGGCTTGTGATGGACAACTCTACCGTGCCAGARGTGCACTGGGTTTCTGTCCATGGCTTTTGCCTCTAGCCGCTTAAACTCYTTTCTCATTGAACCAGATCCAGATCAATGGAAGCTTTGAAGATACGGGCTGAGTGGATGAGACGCCTCTCTGCAGGGAGCAGTGTTAAATAGTTGTGACATGTTCACAAAACTTTTGTATCTGAATGCATCCAAGTTCAGATTTTGCAAGACATTTCCTGAGGCAATAGTATTTAAAGCCCCTGTCGACTGTGTTTCTCTAGTATCATTATTTAAAAGCTAAAAAGGTACTGCGTGTGCTTCTGCCCTCTGCGCTAAATTACAATTTTAGCATTGTAATGCGGTGAGTCCAGTAGGACTGTTTGTTCTACGCTCACGATTTGAGGGTCCGGGCTTTCAAACAAGATGTGAAGTCTGGATAAAAGCCCAAAGAAATGAAAGTCCTTCCATTGGCTTGAACGGGTTTTAGGTCGTTTCAGAAGAGCTCAATATTCTTTTGATCTGAAAGAGAGATAGTATGTCCAGCAGTACATCATTATAAAAATTAGGTCCTGGGTTTACTAATGATCATAGGCTAAGCTAAAATGGTAAGATTTGCCAGAAAATAGAAAAAACTACCCTCTTAAGAACAAGTAACTTTTTCTCACAAATGACAATGCAAAATGTAAGCATGTGTTTCTAAATATTATATSAACGCTGAGCAGCAAAAGCTTTGTTATTCAGATGTGCCCTGACTTAGATCTGGCTGAATATTCCTTTGCTTTTTTTCAATGGAATTTCACTGAGACAAGAGCATTTCATAGGAAATGCCCACTGTAATTACTTTTTCCCTTGGGAAATGATCATGTTAATTTTTTACTTTGATTTCTTATTGTGATTTACTTAACTCTTCCGAGGTTTTTAAAATGTTGATGTATGTCCCATTTAATAGTTTTCATTCTAAAACATGCTTCTATTAACTTTTGTTCAAATTGCATTCAATAGAAAACTTTTAATTTCCTTCTTTCTTTCCGTGCTGAAAGGGAAAGTATTGCATAGAGAATTTCTAACTCCCGGTACCAAAAATCATTTGTTATATCCAAAGAAAATAAAGTAGCTGACTTAAAAACTTGGGGATTGGGGGAAGTAAAGTAAATTTATTGTCTGAGTATTTTTAATTCACATTTTGAAGCTAGTCTCACAAGAACAGAAGAGATAACATCTCTTCTTAGTGAAGACCAATAGTTGTGGGGTGTCACTTCAGGCAGGAGGGTAAAGCTTTTGCTTGCTACTCCAAAGGCGGTGAGGAGAGGTTGTTGATCCTGTCTGGATTATCACATTCAGGTATTTGGAAGTAGCTTCCAGGTGTTTTTTTTTTTTATGTGCCGTAAAATATAAGAAAGCTAGTTAGTGATGCAATACTTCCTGTACCTTGCAGAGTCAGCTGTGAGAAACAAAACTGTTGCAGTGTACACTTTGCTCTGCAAGAAATGTTTTAGAAACCCATTTCAGAAAACGAAGCTTTCATCCTGATTTATTTTATAGTTGACCTGATTCTTATTTGCATTAAGGCTGTTATACCCAGCTTTGCCACCGTAACGGGTTGCTAAGCTGGCTGAAAATATGACTGCATATTAGCAGCCAGCAAAAAATTCCTTTTGCCCAGCGAGAGTGTGGTATATCAGCCTTTGCATAAATGAGAATCAGATTGAAGTTAATGAAAATTTTGCTGTTGCTGTCTTTCATTTTTATCCTTTTTTTTAAACATATATTTAATAAGTTAAGAGTATTAGGTTTCACCTGCTGAGAATTGATTTCAAGCCAATAACATCCAGAAAATAAATTAGCTTCTTGAAAAATCATGAGCGAAACCTAATTCAAGCAGTGTCTCTTTCACTCAGCGCACATCGCGTCTGCGTGCAGTCCAAATGCATTGTTTTCACAGAGTYGGTAATAGCTTTCCAAAATTATAAGCTCTTTGCAGTCCTACATGAGGCAGCAAATAGGTGCTTATTTTTATCGTGATTTTAAAGAGCAACCTTGGGAATGTCCAGGAACACAATTTTCTATCATTAGCCCTGTGGCTGCCTTGTAGAAACCCTCTGCTGCCCACCTACGCGGAGCTGAGCTTCCTAATAACATCCCAGCGGCGTGCTCAAGTGACAAATTCCTGCTGTTGGGAGGCAATGGGCATTTTAGGACATTTGAAGCAACCGGTCGGCGTTTTCTAGACGTTTTGTGCTGATCAGAGAGTTCAGCAGGACAGCAAGAGCCTGCAGGAGCAGGAACATCGCACCAAGGAGAAGTGGCTGTGCGTGGAGCTCAGGGAGGGTTTTCCCTGCATGCGTCACCTCCAGGAAAACCATCCTCCTCCTCATTTTTAGCGATGCCATTTTACTGTACAAAATGGTGCTCCACTCTCCCTGTTTCTCTGGTTTTACCAATTCCATGGGGCTTTTGGGGCATAAAATACTATATCTCACAACTATAAGGGAATTTTGTGGTCCCTCTGCACACATATTTCCTTTATGTAAGGGAAGTGATATCCAAAAGGTCATGCTGGTTATTTCTTAAAACTCTGTTTTACCTGGTGCTTTTTAATAATGAAGCTATGTTTGCTGTTGCCTGTAGCATAGTATTATGTATTACCATGAAAAATATTTCATTGTGGAGTTGAATTATTTCCATAGGCTTCAAGTGCAGTTTCTCTGACTCCTTTTCCACGTTTTTATTTTTAAGTAAACTGCAACCCACCCATGTTCCCATTACTAATAATGTCCTTGTTCTCATTCTAAATTGCAGCTTAGTGGCAGTGATTATATCCCCAGTAAGAGTCCTGTCAAACTTAAGTGCAAATAGACCTTGAAGAAAAAGAAATGCATTGACCAGAACTTAAAATGTCAGCTTCATTTTGTGTGCAGCTGGTGATGGATTTTTTTTTTTAACATATATATATATATATATATATCACCTTACCAGTTCCCCGTTGGATAAACTGAAGTTGTATACTAGATGGACTCTACTTTGCATGCAAAGGTACTCTTCTGATGTATTTGTTTACTGGAGTGCACAAGCCCAGCACTGAACAACTGAACTCTTCATCATAGCATCTTTATTTCCTTTACTGTTTTTTTTTACCTCCTTAAAAGAAACAGTGTGAATATATTTATGTGTATTTTCCATRGCTTGGTCTGAATCATAGGAATGGCATTAAGATTTTGACTACTAGAGGCCATAGTTGTCTCCTCCTGAGCCTGAGAGTAGAATAGTTTGTGATTAGAGCATCAGAGTGTCGTTCAGAGACTTGGTTTCCAACCCGCGCATTGCCACAGGTTTTCTGGATAATAACAGTTGCAATGGTAGGAGGTGTCTCAGCCCGCCTGGCATAGCCTCTCATACAGCTGGAGGGGCTTGCGGGGCTCTCTGGGGGTATGATTTTGGAGCTTTTCCTTTCCCTTTTCAAGATTTTTCCATCCTGCAAAACATACTGGGAAGTATACTTATTATCTTAGGATAACAGGAAGAAAACTGATGGATGGTAGAGAAGAATGGGAGTCCCAGAGGAAGCCTGTCCTGGGCCTTGCTGCCTCCTTAGAAGTTTGCTTTCAGCRGGAAAGATCTCGTTTCTCTCCTTTTTTACATTTTGGAATATGTTCAGCATGGGAGATGAATAAAGGTAATATGTGGAAAATTAGATAATGAGTGAAACTTAGTTTATGGAAAGCAAGTTCCCACCTAGGCCCTGTGCTTCTTCCCAGGTTTGCAGCCATCAATAATCTTGTAGGTACAAACATACTGGATGGAAAATGTATATATATTGTTGACTAATATTATTCAATGATCCAGACTTACCTATCTGTACTATCTGTTCTCACATTGGAAAACACAAATAAATGAGCCAAGGTGAGGAACAGAAGTAAGATCAAAGTTTGTAGAAATAATTTCTGTGAGTGAGAAGATTTAATTCAGTGAAGCTGACATTCCTGCCAAATAAATAAGTTCCTTACCATCGCATAGTAAGAAGAATGCTTGTYTCATTGCTGGTTATGATTTCTACAAACTTACCAGTCCCACTTACACTGCAGAGTCCCAGAGAACATTTTTAATAAATAACTCTTAAAAAAMCAGAAATGTCTGCTGGGAAAGGCAGGGATGAGTATAGGTCTGTCATGGATATAGGGTAAAATAAAGGTTCACAGTATCTTATTTCATAAAAAACACTCTATTTATTGAATTGACAGAGTTTATTCTCTCAGTAATTCTTTGTCTCATCACTGTTTTGTTCACTAGGTTTTGATCAAGGATTTTTTCACTGTGAACTGCAATATATTTCTTTATAAATAAAGTGAGTGTGCTTGGTCATTAGGATCCCACTCAGTCAGGAGGAAGCTTTTGAATAAGCCAGATATTCTGTGCTTTAACTTTTGAATTAATAGCATTCTTTTTCCCTATAAAGAACACTTTAAATGTCTTGATGAAATCCTTTTTCTTTTTTCTTTTTGCTGTGACAGTGGAGTCCTTTCTCTGCCTAACAGATTATGAAGTGCCAAGAAAGACAGATAAAATTGCAGCTGACATTCCCAATGACTTTTCTTCTCAAAATCAGYAACTTTAGAACCTTTTTTTATGTTGTATACTAATGATATATGTACAGATATTCCAGTGCATGTTTAGACTAACATCTATGCTCACCTTCTACCCTACTGCACATATTTATTTATGTGCACACRTTCTGACAACAGTTCTGTTTTAAACCTTGTATCATAGTTCTGTAACCCATAGCCATAGTTAAAAAAAATTCTCTTATTCCTGCTGTTTTGCCAGTATTATATATGCTGCTCAGGGACCTCTCTGATCTTGTCAGTTCCTGTCAATGATCTTTTTTTATATCTGTCTCCCCACTTCTTACTGTTAGCAGCCAAAGGCATTTTCAGTGTTGCTAGTTTGATTTCCTTCTTTGTTCCTCTGTCTACGTGCAATTTTAATGTATTTCGACTCCTCAAACCTTACTTTTCTTCCTCCACGGAGTCTGTGCTTTTATATGTTGGCATTCTCAAGAGTTGCAGGTTTCTGCACCTAGCCCCCTAATCATGGGTTTTTTTCAGAATATTGTACTGAATAAGAGATATGAGTGTTATCTGTCCTTTCATTTCCAAATGTTCTTTGGCCCCTGGAAAACATGTGTGAGCATGAGTGAGTGTGCATGAAATTTGTGGCCTTCTTTTGCTTGAGGTTTGATGATCTCCGCAAACTACCCAATGGGTTGAGTCTATGCTCTTGATGGAGCCCTCAAAAGTCTTCAGTCCTCCCCTACCTCATCTGGCAGGGGCAGAGCTGCACKGTGGCTCCCTGCTCCCTGCCAAGGATTGGTCCCTCCTGGAGACTTTTCTGCCTCTCATAGGCACCCCACGTAGGGCTGCAGGACTGGAGCGGGGTGGGAGAGCTACGTAACCCATCGGTGGAAAGGAGAGAGATGAGAGCCCAGACGAGCTGCCTCCATTAGGAGCAATCCTTCATTCAAATGAAGTTGATYGCAAATGGGTATGCTTGCTGGACAGAGCACTATCTTGGGATTTTTCTAATGAACCTCAGGAAATTAACATATTTTCTGTAGAGGAAAGTTCTGCATTTAGTGGTATCTGCTCATCCGGAGGAAAAGATGTGCCATCAGTATTCATMTTGTCATTTGAGTTATTAGTCCTCAGCTGAAATGGCCATTTATACAGGGAGCRGAATCAGGTACACTGAATATTTCATGTTATTTAAATTAATTGTCACTGTGATGGCTTTTGCAAAGCATCTGACACAAAGGGATAAAAAGCAAGCCCTTAATTGTCAAGCCTATGCATCTCACCTTAGACTTGTCAAATTTCGTGAAGCAAATTTTGCTGAAAATGATAAAGCCAAATGACAAAGCTAAATAAAGAGATTCTTAAATCCTGTTATATGTGTTGATTTTTTCTACTTCATGAGTACTAAGTGGCTTAACTAACCTAGAAATAGTTTAACCCCCAATTTAAAATTCTTTTGAAACGTGGAAATATAAGAAGTGGTGTAAGAGTTTAGGTTGTAGTTTGCAGTAGATGATGGCTAGTAGCGGTTGCAGCAGAGAGAGTTTCAGGAAACTGCAACAGGCAAATGCACTCGCAGGATATCTGTGAATCTCTCTGGTCTATGCACAGATGGAGAGAGTCCAGCGTAGGGCTACAAAGATGCTCAGAGGGCTGGAGCACCTGCCCTGTGAGGAACGGCTGCGAGAGCTGGGCCTCTTCAGCGTGGGGAAGAGAAGACTGAGGGGGGATCTGATCAAATGTGTACAAGTACCTGAAGGGAGGGTGTCAAGGGGACGGGGACAAACTCTTTTCAGTTGTCCCGTGTGACAGGACAAGAGGCAATGGGCAGAAACTGAAGCACAGGAAGTTCGGCCTGACCGTGAGGGGGAATTTCTTCCCTGTGAGAGTGACGGAGCCCTGGACCAGGCTGCCCAGAGAGATTGTGGAGTCTCCTTCTCTGGAGATCTTCAAGGCCCACCTGGATGCAACCCTGTCTAACATGCTCTAGGTGACCCTGCTGAGCAGGGAGGTTGGACTAGCTGATCTCCAGAGGTCCCTTCCAACCTTACTGATTCTATGATTCTGTGATTTAACATCATTCGTGAAGTCCTTTGTTTTTTAGTTTAACTTATAATTCTATGTGTGGCACTTAACTGGCAGATACTTAGATCAGAAATGTCTAAAAATAGAAGCAAATTTAATTTAGAAGGAGAGACTATGTGCCCAAATGCTTGCACATTTTTTTAGCTGTATTAAAAGGTCTAATAAATTATATTGTTCTTACTTCTCGCCCTTCTGGTTTAATGAATGATATTATTCTCCWATCAAAGCTTTCTTTTTCTGCAATTTTACCAATAAGAAATCTAAAATCAGTACATTGGAGGGACTATAGATGAAAATTTTTACGAAACAACCTTCTACTTGCCAGAGTGCAATAAGTAGAAAATAATTTTTTTATGAATAAGGATATATGTTTGCTACTTATGTGATCTGACGTTACTCTAAGTTAGTTGGAACTTTTTACTTTTGGGTATGTTTTCATGGGAATGTATCAATCTTCAGTAACTATAGTCAAAACAAAATTAAAATCACCCAGCAAGCAAAGTATTTTATTTCAAATTTTCCTTGTAGTTTTATTTTACATGCTGTGCTAATTTGTGATATAGTTTTAAAAGCCAGCACTTTAGTTGAAGTAAACAATTGATAGATATGTTGATTTTCTTTAACCTTTTTTTTTTTTTTTAAAGAAAATTCTTCATTTGATTCACAGGTTAAGTAGCTTTTGAAATAGCAGAATGTCATGTGAAACTCCTGCAGGTAGTAGTATAAATAAATACAGATATTAGCATTAATGCCACTTGGGATATCTTTTGTTTTTTGTCCTCTTCATAGTCTTGTGGGAGTTTCCTAACTACATTTTCCTACTGATAACAAGTAATCTAAATTCCACATCCCACTAATGAGGACTCAATATGGATTTCTGATAAATCCAAGTCAGAGGGGAAAGATATAAATACAAACAAATACAAGACAGGATACAAATGTCAGATGAAAATCCTCTTGAATATTCAGGTTTTGAAAGAAATGGCTACCCTTTATTTTAAAATAAGTTGAAAAAAGAAACCTCCCAATGTCACCTTTTACAACTTCAGATTTATTGCACACGGAAATTGGCTCCATGTTTTCTGGGCAGAACTGAAAATATATGCTATATATAGTCTCTTCCAGAGTCAGTGATATTTTACATAAAAGCACTTTAGAGAAATATGAAGTGTTCTGAAGCCAGAACAGGGGACAGAATGGATCCGGAATATCTGGTTAGCTACATTTGCACATGACGCTAGCTTGTAGAGTTTGATAATATACATATAATATACATATAATATACCTAAAGCGCAGGTGTTGAAATTACTTCCCGGGCAGGTCAGCTCCAGTAGTGTGCAGAGATTTGTCAGAAAGTGTGCAAGGGTCTTAGAAAATGCAGACATCCGGCCTGTTTCCAGGTGAGCGCTGAACACTTGCAAATGAGCAGCACTGACATGTGAAAGCTAGTGAAGTCGGAGGAACTCAAGGACTGCAGATTTTCACAGAATAAGTGCAATAATTAAAACACTTCACAAAATTTTGGTAGAACAATTAAATGCACTTTGCTTGGAATAGAGAATGTGGTTCCAAAAAAAGTACTTCGGTTGCTTGGAGCATAGACACTGACCTCTTGATGTCATGTACTCTTAGGATTTTATTCATCAAGCATTATAAGAGGGGAAAATTTTTATAGAATTTTGTTTTTAAAACAATAAAATCAAGTGAAAAAAATAGCAGTAGTTCCATTGCACTTTTCTTTGGCGGAAAGTTCAAGAAAACAAAATGTTGCAATGCTATGTTTCTAGCTACTGCACTATTGTAATAGTTCTTAAAAAAAATGGGGACAGTCAGTACGAAAGTGAGATATCATCCTACATTTGTTCAGACAACTGGAGCGCATCTCATAATACTAGTTAATCATCTGTAAAAGAAACTCCTCAAAACATTTTCTACTGCACCTTTTAATCATTATTTTGGTAGCTAATAAAGTTAATAAGGCCACAATTTTAATAAGCTAATAATGTTGAAATGTATCTATGAGAACATGGAAGTATAGGGCCAAAATATTACAGGCAACTGGGATTTGACGAACGTTACATTCAACGGTCAGGCTAATAGTTTGCATAGTAGCAAGGGAAATTAGATGGTGCACTCCTTCCCAAGAGATCTGAGAAGAACCAGGCTAATGTAACACCACCTGGAGATCATCAAGTTTAGAAAATACAGATGTATTTTCACAACAAATACTGTCAATACCCAGATAGAGAGTTTTCACTTTGGCTCAGTCATGTAGTGATTAGTACAAAATGTCTAGTCACTGCACCAGAAAACAAATGGGTGTCCCAAGGAGGAGCATGTTTCCACCACTATCTCAGGGCTTGAAGGCCAGAGCAGCCAGCACTTCAATGTCAACATCTTGGCTTTGGGGTGGAAAGCACCATTAGAGCACTGTTGTGTACCGKTAAAGGGCAGTCCCCTTCCGAAGCGCTCGAGATGGGATGAATCACTCAAAGTGGTGCACAGAGAGACTCATTCACACTGTTGTGATTAATGCTTGCAGAATCCTGCTCATGTGGGGAAGTTTTATAAATAGTATAATGTGTTTTTCTCCCTCCCCTCCATACATAAAGATTATACATGAGGATAGTTTGATGTGAATAATGTTATATATATAGCCACTGACTTTCAGCTCAGTGATCCAACTGCAGCAAAGGTCAGCAACAAGTTAAAGTCATACTCGCTTGCTTATTGTCAAGATGAAAACAAGCTGTAGCTCTCAGCTTGATTCCCAGGGAGCTTCCCCCCTCCCCCAGGAGAAAATCACAGCTCCAGCCTCAATAAATTATTTTTCCTTGTTGAYATTATTACCCAAGAAGATGAGGACTGATGGAAAATGGAGAATGAATCACCTGCTCTTGGAAAAAAGGTGCTTTCTGCAGAGAAGTAGGCATGGTTTCTACAGAAGAACACTTATTTGAGGGAGTTTACATTGCTACTGCATCAGAAAACGTATAGAGGATATAAGTTTTTGCCCATCCATCTAGCGCTTAGTCAAGTACTAAAAAAAGATGGAAAATGAATAATCAAATAGCTCTAAATATATTCCCGGATGAATTTTGCAGATCTGAGGATTTGGCCCATTGTTTGTATATAGTCCTGGAAAATAGTAATTTATATAATCAATCAATCCATTTGTTGGATCAAGACTTGAAAAAAGCCTCTCTAATAATAAAACTGCTGTGTCTAGACCAAGCTATTTACTGGGATTGTCTCTATGTTTTGTTTTGGGTATTGCTTTATAATAATGTCTTTCATTTCAAAGTTAACAGTGCCTCATGATTGCCTCATGATCTGGGCTGAATCTAATTTTAACCAGGGTAGGTTTTGCTTTGTCCTCATTTTCTAATAATTAAGAACAACAGAAAATGCACCATGACATTGTTATTTGCCTGGCAGTCATTTACACAGCCTTCCTGAAAGCTGGTCATTAAGACCTAAAAAATTTGCATTTTATGATTGTCTTCATGGTATTCTATACAAGATATTTCCTTATTCAGCTGAAAATATAAGGAAATTTGAAAAGTTGTTACAATATCTGTGCTTTTTTGAATAAAGATTCTTAGCGAGGGTAGTAGTGAATTAACTTTTAATTAAGCTAGCCTTATTGCAGAGAAGGATGTCTTTGAATGCTGTTAAGGTCAGCGTGCAAGGAAAGGATGTGGTTTGGTTTCAGGGATAACTTTGCTAATTTCTCCACCATTCAGCCTTCCCCTTTGTCTTCCTCTGCTTTCTGTAACAATAAAATCTATGAAAAAAACTCATCAAGAAGAGAGGAGCAAAATACCGTACAACTCAGCACAAGGAGAGCCAGATGATCCCCTGGGATGGGCCTGGGAGGAGCCGGGACAGAGCGTCCCCTCCTCTGAGGAGGTGATCTGGTTCTCCTGCCTGCTGCTGTGCCTCTGTGCTCCTCTGCGCTCGTGGAGATGAGCCTGAGGGTCGCGGGGCTGTCCTGTGATGGGCCCGGGGGCAGCTGGGGCAGGGGAGTGTTCAAGTTCCTCCACCTGCCAGTGTTTCTCTGGGCTCCTTTGTGCTTGTGCAAAGGAGCTTTTTATCATATTACATCACAGTTAAGACATGTAGAATAATGGTTTTCAAGAAAATCTCGTGAACTGGTAGTAAAATTGAATCTTAACTGTTGCCTGATGCCCACAAGKGTGCTCTGTGCCATGTAACACAAGTTAGGATTTTTACAGCATTTTTCAGCTGTAAAGGATTTTTCAAACATTACCAATCCAGGCAGATATACACTATAATATGGTACAAAACAAGTACCAGCTTATTTAGACATGGACTCTGGCTTATGTTCTACAAGTACCAGCTTATTTAGACATGGACTCTGGCTTATGTTCTCAGAGACTAACAGAGACTGAGATGCTGATATGTTGCTCTCTCCATTTCATTGTAGTTAAAGTATGACCTGTGAAGCGGTGGACTTGCATTCATTTCCTCCATAGGCTCAGAGGAGTTAAGCAAGATGTTCCCATTATACAAAATTCAGTGTATCACAGTTTTCTGTTTCTTGGGATACTCTCTTCTTGTCCAGCTCCTGGCCCAGGAGTAGTTTTACCTTGATGTGTTGCCAACAGATCAGTGGACTGAATCAAATTCCCCTGGGACCCTAAAGTCTTTAGAGTTCACATCCACGAACCAGGCAGATTGTGGGGAGATAGAAGAGTGGAAATGGTCTTTTTGGTGATAGCCTCAGCAAAGGTTCAGTTTTTCTGCACTCTGGTTATTCTGATGGTCACTGCTTGTGCCAGGCTTCAATAAAGTGTCTGAAGATGCAGATTGCTTTGTCACAATTATTCTGTACCAAAAGGCTGTAGAAGGTTTAAGATCCAAAGGATTAAAGCTGCCTTTTTAGTAAGTGTTTTGCCTCAGAAATGTTGATGTTGAATCTTATGGGTGTCAAGCGCATGCAAATTCACCTGACATAAATGTGCTTTCCTAGTCTATTGAAAACCTAGTTAATATGTATTAAATCCTTCTTTTTGTCATTACAAATTCATAGCCTTTAAGAGAAGGGATAGATAATAATATAGAAAATGTACATATTTGAGACCTCTAATAGGTTTTCCAGCACAGTCAAAGATTGGTTCAGTACAGAAAGAGTGTTATCTTCTCAGATAATGGTCTAGGTTCATCAGAGCGGCAACAGGGAGATTATTTTTCAAGTTTATGCACATAGAACATTGTATTTATATTTACAAAGAGCAGTTTTCCACGAAAAGTGAAAAAATCATTTTACTCTCTATACCTACTTCACAGTATAAGAAGCAGGAATATCATTAAAGTTTATGAGTATTTTTATGTGTGTATACATTGCATTGAAAGAACAGTTAAAGGATGCTGGGGTTAGAAAGTTAAGTGCTCAGATTTAGGAAATGCAAAAATTAAGATGGTCTAAGCAATTTTTTTCAGTCTCTTTCTGGCAATATTTTGTAAGGTAATACTATAATATCGCTCAAATACATTTTTAATTACATGGTTATTTTTGTTTTCACAGGCTCTTTGCGTCATTCACTGATGTGGATGGGTTATTTATACAGCATTTCACATAGGGCTCCACACATTATTTAATGCATGCAGGTCAAACAGTGTTCAGATTACAGAATTATTTTCTCATTGATTTTACTCTTATATTGACCCCAGTATCCAAATATCTCATAATCATTAATGAAATTATTTTCACAATATTCTTGTGTGATTATGACTTTTACTCATTAGACAAAACAATTAAGATCAAATAAATCCACTAATTCTTGTGTCCAGCTTGCAACATCAAGAATTAGATTCATCTCATTCAACCTGCCTCAATTCTAAACTATTTTCAGTCTAAGTTAAAAAAAATGGAAGGAGAGAAAACCTTCCTTCAGTGAGCAGTTCTTTGATAAAAAAAACAACAAACAAATAAATAAATATTGTGGCATTCCATTAATTAGTGAGGGATCCTGGATTACTAGCTGATGCTGGAAGTTTAAGGTGGCTAATGYCAGCTGATATCAATTCCACTTTAGRCTGACTTCCTAGAGCATAGAGGATTACAAGGCATTTTTTTTCTTTGCAAAATCCAGCTCCCCCTGATTTCATCTGAAGTTGCTGATGCTCAGCACTTCTGCAAAAACTGGCTGTCTGCATCTGCCTGGGCCATTCAAAGTGAGGACTATCTCACTTGCACAGTTTGGTTTATGTGGATTACCTAGGACTACATGAGGTTTCTATGGAAAAAGCAAGTACAGAAACAGCTATCCAACATAGCATACGACTGTCTTAGCCTGAGAGCATTTTTTTTTCTTCCTGTAGCCTTTGGGCAGAATTCTCCTATATCTGTAAGAAAAAGTGCTGGAATCCTGCGGAGGACACAGTACTGTGTGCTTCAGTACACAATTAATTCCCAAGGAACTGTTCTGCCTGCACAGCAAATGGGAGGGACAGAAAAATGATTAAGGGACTGACACATCTTCTATATGAAGAGAGGCTGAGAGAGCTGGGACTGTTCAGCCCAGGGAAGAAGAAGGTCTGGGGGAATCTTATCCATATGTATAAGTATCCGAAGGGAAGGTGTAAAGAGGGTGGGGCCAGACTCTTTTCAGTGGTGCTGGATAACAGGATAAGAGGCAACGGGCACAAACTGAAATACAGGAAATTCCGCTTCAATAGAAGAAAACACTTCTTCACTGAAAGGGTGATTGAACTTTAGAATAGGTTGCCCAGAGAGCTTGTGGACTCTCCATCCTTGGAGATATTCAAAACTTGACTGCACATGGTCATGGACAACCTGCTCTAGGAGAACCTGCTTGAGCAAGGTAGTTGGACCAGATGATCTACAGAGGTCTCTGCCAACCTCAACTATTTTGTAATTCTGTGATAGAGTTCATGAGGAAATAATACTTTTTTTGACCACTGAGTACTTAACTCTGCATATTTATCTTTCTTTTAACATATTAATTGAGTCTTAATTTAACAAAAATAGAGTCTTAGTTTTCCTCCCAGATTATCCGTATAGGCACAGGACTCTGTAAAAATCAGTGACTRGGAAGCTGGAACATCTACACTTAAGAAGTTTGGGAGGTAGGAATATGTGAGCAGAGGAGTAGTCAAATTTTAAAATGTTTCTCCACAGCCTTGACTGGAAAGTGTATGCAACTTATCATAGGGCAGGGTCAGCATCTTCAGAGCTGCAGACCTCTGTTACTTGACTAGTACTTGCTGGAAGCACCTATTAGTATGCAAAGAAACCCTGGAGGTGCATGAGTCAAATGCTTTCCCTATGGGTTTCACAGGTATTTTTGAACACACCACAGTAATACCGACACTGGAATCCTGGTTTCAGTTCCAACTTTTGGAAAACAGAATATTTTAAGGGTTTTAGACTAATCTACCCTAGTTACCCAAGCCTCTGCCTACTGTTTTCTATTTCTACCTCCCGAGCTTTGGCCTTCACCCCATTTGCTTCCAACTTTGGTGTAATGATCTTTGTATTCTTGCTCTCTCCTTGGGAAATGTCAAGTCAGTGTTCCTTGGACTTGCCAATACATAGTTTACATCCCTTGGCTTATCTTGTTGGCATGTAAAGCTCCCTTATGTATGTGTTCAAAGGAGAATGGAAGAGGATTTGGGGACGTTATTTTCACATGTCTTTTCCGTAGTAGCAATGCTGGCTCGGGACATGWGTCTGCTCTCCCTTGGCTGCTCATTCCTGCTGTGGTGTTGCCTCGTCTGCTGTTTTGGGGACTGTGACCTYCAAGAGCAAATAATTCAGGTTCAAACAAACTTGTCTTGATCAATGAGTGATCAAGTCTAACTTACAGCCTCACCATGAGCAAAGTAATGGAGCAGGATGGAAAAAAGGGTGGCACAGGGGAGATGGATGCAGCAGGTGGAAAACTACCTATGCTGTCACCACTATCAAGAAAAATTGCTCTGCCTAGAGAGTATATTAGCTACATGGGCATGGGAACATGGACATGAGGTGAACTCCTGGGCATCGCAGGAGAGGCCTCCCTAGAGACCCCTTCAGTGGGAGCCTTTGGAGAAGTGTGGTTAGCATAGTCTCACAACTCCCATTCAGTTTGAGGTATCTCAATAGAGACCATCAACAGGATCTAATACAGCCAGACAGTGTCCCGAATTAGCACTGTGAAATTGGTCAGTGGCCAAAAGGCCCACCACAACTAAATCTACTCAAGGCCAGTGAGAGCTAAGAAATGGAGTTTGGGTATAATCCCTCCAGAGTAACTGAGATATATAATCTGTTGAAAAATATTCAAAAGAGAGTTGGGAAATAATATAATTAAAACACATAGCTATAGCTAATCGCTTTAAATAAATACATACATACAAAATACATACATACATACATACATAAATAAATACATACATACAAAAGTAAGTAAAATTATCTTTGCTGTAGTTGGGTAATTGTGAGAAGGTCACTAGCAGTAGGCACTGGGAAGAACCATCCTCTTAAGTTTTGCATAAATTCAACTAAGCAGAGAATCCACCAGTGATGCCTGGGGAGAGGGTTTGGTTTCAAATTAGAAGCTCATATGCTGGACAAWGTTGGGCTAAATTAAAATCTGTAATTTTGGTATGGAGAACAAATGGGCAAGTTTTCTGGTTTTACTTGTTTCTCAGTATCTCCTTCTCTAGAGATATTCAAAACCTGCCTGGATGCAACCCYGTCTAACATGCTCTAGATGACCCTGCTTGAGCAAGGAGGTTGGACTAGATGATCTCCAGAGGTCCCTTCCAATCTTACCCATTCTGCGATTCTGTGATCATTGGTTTGGAGCAACTGTCATATATTATTTATTTATTACATTGCACAATTACTTTATGGTCTTCTGCTATAAAACTGGGATGCTCGCTTCACACTTCAGGCCCATTGGGAGGGAAACTAAGGCATGGTGACTGCTAGCATTTTGCCAGCTTCATCTCTCCAAATGCTCAGTAGTAACTTATACAGTCACCCTGGGCCAGAACTGGCATTTCGGGTGATGCTATGGGGAGAATTTGTGGGGCATAGTGTGTGGAAGCTGGCGTATTGCAGCAGAAGAGAGAGACGGATGAAAGAATGGGAGACACAGGATATAGAAGGCTGCAAGGGAGGCTATAGGGAAAAGGAGCATGAAACAAGGATATAGTGAGGTGTGAATATCGCTCTAGTGATTGTGGGAACATGGAAGTATCGTCAAAAAATATTTTGAGGGGAAGAGTTGAAAACTGTGGAAAGGGATATGCAGGCAAARCTATTGCAGGAAGAAAGGAGGGAAGAGAACTCCAGCCTGATTCTGATAAATTGTATGGTTTCTCCTGCGTCTGTTCTTTGCTCCACCTAGGTAAACAGTATTAGCTGGACTAATCTTTTGAGCAGTTATGGGTTTTTATAGTCTKCAGCCACATTCACCATTTAATACTAGCAAAGCCGCCCTCTCAGAGTGTCTTTTTTTATACTGGTGCTTCAACTTAAAAAAATCTATTTTAAATTGTTGGATAGCAAGTAGCAACCTCCAGAGGGCTAAACCGATGCTGTTAACAGGTCCAAAATGTGATGTAGCATATGGAGCTGAATGTTTCCTGGTACACATTTGCATGCAGGCGGTTTTAATTAGGACTTAGAATTCCTCGAGGAATGCAGCTCTCTGGGCTAGTCTTGGGCTTGTCAATACAGAGCGGTTTTGTTCATGCTAAACTTTGGAAAAATCAATAGGTTCCTACTCATTTGTGGTATTTGATGCTTATATGAATTGTTACATTTTCTTTAGCTGCCAGCTTTGTGTCCTGTCGTAACCTGTTTAAGTGGACTTATACAGCCTCTTTTTAATGTTGTACTAGGCCAGTTCAAAATAAAAATCATCTGAAGTTTTATGACATTTCATAGCTTACTTTTACCTGCAACACTTCGTAGTTGGATGCGAGAGTAGGCTTTAATTCGATGGTTATTGTGCCATCTTGTGTGCTAAAGGTGCAACAACGTCCGTCTAATGTAAGAAACGAGCACTTTGGCTAATATCCAGCCTTTCTTCTTCATAATGACAAAATAATTCAGTTTCAAGAATCAAATGAGGAGCATACTGTTAAAYGTATTTATTCCACTGCATAGTTATTGCACATATAATGCCTGCATTAGGCAAATACCTGCTTATTTTAATGAATTGAGGGAAGAAATCATATATTTGGGGGGTTTGTTTGTTTGTTTTTCCCCTCCTAAATAAAAAATAAACTTCTTGTTGTACTGAATGGAAAAATCTTGCAAATTCCCACTATTCAGTGCTGTTAGCATCCCTTCTGTAAAATAATTTAGTTCTTACCTTACCTTAACCTCATGTCCTCTACAAAATCACTATTTCTTTCTTAGAGATACACCATAGAAATTAAATGAAGTACTGCTAGCTWTTACACTGACATAGATAAAAGCCTAAACCCTCAGTTTAGAAAGTTTATTGTCTCTTGGGATCTCTGCAAGAAAAAAAGAAAAAAAAAGATTACAATGGCAGTAGAGCAACATATAACTGYATTTTTTAAAAAAATCATCACTGTAGTTGCATTAAGTCTTGAACTTAGAAGACCAGACTAGAAAAATCTCCTGAGTTGTATTAYGGCTTAATTAATTGATTTTATTTGTGACCTTGAGCATTGTTGTATGTCTGTGCCTAATTTTATCCACCTTTAAATGATGCACATATACTTTTTTTTCGACAGGAAAAGACTTGACTGCCACTTGTAAAGCTCTTCGGGCTTCTTAGATGAAAGGTATTGCTGTGTTACAGTGACAAGCTTGTTAGAAAACTACTTGATAAGCGAAAGAGCAAGTCATTCACAATAAGTATAATTATTGAATGATTTAAGCTTCTTAATCTGCTTCCACAGACTTGGCAAGCAGATTGTGATTTCTTCCATTTTATATAATGAGAAGAGTATTTTTTTTTCTCTTTTGACTCTATAGATTGATTGCAAATATTCAGAATTCAAGCTGTGTTGCTCATTTGCAATCAGTTGGATGAGTAACATTATTTCTACTCATGATTGGATGACTGCCCAAGGACTTGTGTGTGCAAATTGTAAAGTTTGTTTTCTCAAGATACTCATCTGTATGACATTGAAATGTGCTGCCTTTGAGAGCAATGCCAGTAAAATTCAACATATTGGAGACCACTGAATACACGAAAGTGAGACAATGTGGTGCTAACATTTTTTAAATTGTAATGGGACTTCACAGATTAAGCTTTTGTGTAAAGGGACTAACTCCTACATCAATGTTTTTAGCTTTGCCTGTAGCCATAACCATGTATTCAATTCTGGACCTATTATCATGCAGAAGCGGACTGACCCTTGGTTTGTTCGAGGCTACAGAGCAGTGGGACTACTCTGAGTGKCAGGTACAACCCAGTCCAGGGTTGAGGGAAAAGGCAAGTGAGCAAAGGAGTGAGAAGCAGGTAACTCTGGGACCAATCATATCTGTCCCCCAGCCCCAGACTGCAGTGTGAAGACAGGGTCCGTCAGGAGCTGTTGTCTTGTGCAGGATAGATTATGCAGAAATTCCTTTCCCCGTGGTCTCTAAGTTGTGTAGGTTATATGAAGACCTGCAGCTTCAAAGATGCAGAAGTCTGGCCCCTTCCAAGGACTGTATTACTGGAACAGCATTCAAGACTTGAAATGATGATACCTAAGAGTTAAAATGAGTACCATAGCTAATGTTATATTATGCGGACCAAAGAGAGTACTACGGGTTTGGGGGGCAGGATCTCTTCACGGGTGTGAGCATACATCTCTTAGTATGCTGTGACACCTTCTTTCCCTACTCTATCAGCTGTATCTATAATGTAGCTTCAGGCTGACTGAAAAGAAAAATCACATTTTTGGCTTGACTCGTTATTCTGTGTCTCCTGTACATATCAAGATGCTTTCTTCTTGGACTCATTCGAGATCCTCTCTGGATGAGGATTCATTGCCTACTGACATTTCACAGGATATTGTAGAGTCATATGACTCCTCTGCTCCCTCCTTTTGCCAGCTTCCCCTTGCAAGMAAAAGTAACGTGTGATATCAAGCAAGCATGTGATATTTTGAAGTGTGGTCCAATGAAAGCACAATGTAGAAAAGAACAGGGACATATGCCCTTGAAGGACAACCTCAGTAGGGCTACGTTCAGCAGCTTAGAACACAGATTGGTTTGAGCTGATCTAAAACAAAATTTTGCTATACATAGCAAAATGATGATAACTGCAAAAAATACTGAGGACTTTTGCAAAAGACAGTTCTTTCTGGTCCAAAAAAAAAGAATTACAAATTCCCAACCATCTCCATTCACTGAGAATCTGTCAAAGGTAGGTTGTAAGAACTGCGGTATTTCCATGCAGATGCTGTTGCTCGGCTATTGTAACTTGTAACTGAGAAGATGTCTTACTATTCTTTTTTATTTATTTTTATTTTATTATTTTTTTTGCATGAGAGCTGGCTTTGTTCATATTTAAGACTTTTGACCATTACCCTCTGCTGGATTCGTATCTTCAGTCCTGTTTAGCTGACAACTCTTTGGCAATCACAGCCTTAAAAGTGCTCCATCAGACAGTATGTTGTGAGGAGCAGTGGTGCTGTAATAATCTCACACTGTAAAGGGAATGAACTGTTATAAAAAGGCACGTTCGTATTAAAAATTCACAGCAGCACACTCCACTCCCCCATTATAGGTAATTACAGAGGATTTTAAATATCTGATGCTAGCTGGCAGCGTACAATACCCTGTCAGCAGCAGGCACTGATTTGTAATTTAATTATCATAAGACATCCACCTGTTCTTTTGTCAAATGAAGAGGAGCATTTCCGTGCAATCATGCTTTTACTTCCAGAAAGCTGAATTAACCCTTAGATAAAATGCTGGTTTCTAGGGAACTGGGTAATTTCAAGGGTATTTGCAGGGCCCATCAGGACAGAGTGACAAGATGAACGAGGCATTCTTGGAGGAGTCTCAGTTCTGCTTAGGCATTTTCTTCTTTCCGTTCTCCAAAACTTTCCTTATCCTTGGCTTTTTGCTGTGTCAAGCTGCTTTGGCTTAGAGTGAACAGCTGAAAGCATTTCAGTCAGAAGAAGCTGTGGGAGGAGAGATGTAAGAAAATCAATGAATTTAGTGSTAAGAACACATGAGGCATGAGGCAGGCACAAAATAGGACTGACCCAGAAATGTTCTAGACTTGTACGTGAAGAGTGAGAAGGCTGGGCTGGGAATGGGAGGGAGGTAAAGGGAAATGCAACAAGAGAAAACTGCTCTGCAAACTCTCTCATTCATGGATATTATCTAATTTTTTAATGGAAACGTGTAGTTATCAGGTTATCTRTTTTAATTACAAAACATAGGCTTCCATGGGAAAGTCTACAGTGGCGAAGCACAGAAGTTTTGGGCTTTTCAGTATCAGAGGGCTCAGGGTAAGCTAATTTACTCTGATCCTTGGCTCTCATTTGTGCAAAGGCTACACTGCAGTGCTGTGATGGGGGTCCTTTGACTTACCAGTGGACGTAAAGAGATGTTCTGTCTTTAATGCCACCCTGTGCTACTTCTTGCTCCGTAAAGCTGCCTACATGATCAGCCCAAAGCTCATTATGGCTTCTGGCACTGATGTCTCATCTCTTTGGATGGTTGTCGCTGCACATTTTCATCTTTACCATTTTGCAGTGAGATTGAACGACTGTTATTCTGGTGCTATTTCTCAAAACCATGTCGTAGTAAATTGCTCACTTTAGATAGGATGTCTATCAGTAGTCATCTTTTTTGAAAGAGTACTCACTAGATTCAAAAAATAATTGAGTGCTTGAGGCTTAAGCGATTTGTGAGCCAATGTGACATTGGTTGGAATGCTGTCTATTAGATGGATGGCTTCTTACCCAAATAATACTTGTCTGGTGCCAGTCATTTTATAGATTCATTAATTATGTTATCTGGAAAGCGAATATGTGAAGGGTTGCAGGCATATCCCGTAACAGAAAAAGAGAATAAATCATGTCATATGTGTATTCTGAAGATAACTGACAAAAACTGAACCAACCTCATATATCAAAGTCAAGGTAGGAGTAAACTGGGACAATTTCCTTTAGAAGGATGAATAAATGGAATAACACAGCTAAGGTTGGTATTTAAAATTAAATGCAAGAGCAGTAGAGAAATATTCTTTATAATGTTCTTGTGAACATTTCTGAACTTTAAGACTTTCTAGTTTTCTTATTTGCCTGTCCRGTACTGTAAAAGATTCCCACATCTGCACTTTCTTCTTTAATATTTGATTTTGCTCATTAATATTTTAGCATATAGCTTTCAGCTGAAAACATTTACAGTATTACTATGTGCCCCTCTCTTTGTGCCAGAGATTTATGAATCCCCTTTCTAATTTATATTCTGTTCTGCTCCTTATGCAATGCTYGCGGCTATAATGTCAGAACATCCTCCTCCCTTCTGTTAAATAATGTGAATTTGCATCTCTCACATGTAGTCCTCTCCTTCAAAAGAGCAGTGTGTACGTGAGCTTGTATGYAATGCCTTGTCTTCAAAAGGTTCTTTAACCCTTGATTTAACCCAATGTTCCTGCACACTAGAGAAGAGCGCTTCTGTAGGACTCTGCCCTCCCCTTGATCAGACAACTTCAATAAATTAATRAATAAACAAACAAATAAATAGACTTCTGTAAAAGAATGCAGATCTTCTGATTAAAGGACAGGTCTGGTTTCCCCTGGTCTTTTAATTTCTATTTTTAGGGTTATTCCTTGTTGTTATGAAGTGCTTTTCGGATTTTGGACAAGTTGTTTCCCTCCTCCGTTTCTTACATTACTTCTGTGTGGAGTGGGGAATTATAGTAGCTTATCGGCTAATTTTTAATCTAGAAGAATTGCAGCMGGGTAAGGGGAAAACTTGTTACTGGACAGTAAGTATCTATTTGGCAGTAGCACTATGGCAGTTTGCATGTGCGTACTTTCATACTTGAACCTCAGACAACACTGTGCTGAATGGAAAATGACTCAAACATTTAGGGGAGAAAGGTTATAAAAGTGCAGAGGATGTGAGTATGAGAAATACGAGCTGACACTACAGCTCWACAGACCAACATGTCTTTTTTTCAGTATTAAGCCTTACCAGTATGTCATCTGAGATATCTAGCTGGAGATAAATGTTTWATTTATCCATATGATATAATGTTAATGCTTTCTCTCTTTGATGAAATGTTAAAAACAGAATGAGATGTTCTTTCTAGCACACACTAGGAAATTCTAGGATTATACTGTTTAATGTCTTATARGCATTTTCTGATGTCTTACCTGATATCCCATATTTATGTTCATACATGTACCTTGTTTTCCCAAAGTTAAATTGCTCTTGTTATCTTTTTTCCCTAGAAATACCGCTATCAAGATGAGGATGCTCCACATGATCATACTTTGCCTCGATTAACCCATGAAGTGAGAGGCCCTGAGCTTGTTCATGTGTCTGAGAAGAACTTGTCTCAAATAGAGAATGTCCATGGATATGTCCTACAGTCGCACATTTCTCCTTTGAAGGTAGGATTGATATTCACTGTGGCTTTGGTCCTCAAATGGAGAAATTGTGTAATATGAAGCTCTCRGAAAACTTGTTGTTTGAACAAACAAGCTTTTTTTTTTTGAAAGGTATCTGTGCAATTTGATTGTTCTATGTGGGGTTTTTAAGGCTTGCTGTAGTGTAATAGGTGATAGTTTAGCTGGCATGGCTTTGTATTGAGATGTGGCAGCTTGGGCAAAAGCTATTCCTGGAAAATGTGTCCTTTTCCTGTGCATTTTGGAAGGAGTAACACAGGTTCTGGCCCTCAATATGCTCATGATTTTTGAATGGCATAATTCTTCTCTTCTTGACTCTCTTTGCTCACAAATTGAAAAAAGGTATTGCAATTGTAACCTCTGATGGAATCCTGTCTTTAGCATCCTTCAAAGAGCTACAGCAAAGTCCTAAGATGTATTATGAACAGGGAACTCTTTTGCCATATTCAAATCTTTACTACTCAAGCATTTGCTGTTTTTTAATGATTTTTGTTGTGATTTACAGTGATGTAGACACATCACTGTGTCAACTAAGGCAAATATTTAAAAATATAGAAGGTTTGTGTGTACATGTGTGTTCTGGAGCCCTCTGGTATAATTGGCTGTGCAAAAAATGTTTATCTCCAGTTTCTTAAAATTGCATTTGCTCTTTACCAAGACTGCAATAATTTGAAGATGTTTCTAAAACTTTTCCAGTGAAAGAGACATGGATGGAGTGAACAGCATGATGGTTTTCCTATTGTTATTTTCTGCTAGCCCTGGGAAGAGTAAAAAAAGGAGAATAACATTAGTAGAGGTGATGATGTACTAGATAATAGATTTGTTCAGGCAGTTATCTAAGCAGCACACAAGGCAGATGTGCTTTGCTCCTTTGGGTGCTTAAAGGTTGTGAAATGTTCTTTGCTTGCCTAGTGCAGTGATGACAGTGTAGTAACAAGTGAAAGGAAATGTTTATTATTAAAGATTGATGTGGATGCAGCTGGTGCTCATTGAGCCTTCGTGGATTAGCCACATGAATTAATCTTTGTCCTCTGGTCTTGTTGTTAGTTTGCATGGTTTGTATGCAGTTTGTCTTTTAAAATGTTGGCAGTTTTCCAGGTCACCTACCTAGTGCAGAAGCCACCAGCAACAAACAGTGATGTATCTTCTTACGCTCAACTAGATCAGCTTAGATATTTGGAAGGGATTTCTTCCATGGGGCCTCAGTGTAACCTGAGGGGAAAACCACAGGCAAAACATTTTCTTGGCTGGAAGCAGAATATTCCTGCTACTGCTAGGGCTCCTTTGAGTATCACGATTAGAGTGGTGCATTTTTTTTTTCATTAAAGTCAAAAACAGATGATATTTTGCTTCACAGATGGAGACTTCCCAGTAAGGCTGCATGATCCACGTTGATAACATAGCGTCAATGGCAAAAAGCTTATTGTTGTGAAGTGAGATGAGGAACAAGGATACCTGTAGTTGCTTTAAATGGCTCCCAGTCCAATTTTCTACTGTGATAGGAGAAAGTACCTGCAATTTTCTAAAGTGCAAAGAGGAGAGAAGATACGTAATATTTCCACTTGAGAAAGAGTTTCTCCTACAAGTTCTCTTCTGAGGCCAAAGATTTCTATCTCTGTTGTTGAACCTCTCCCTTTACTTCAGATTCAGAGGCTCTAGAATCTCATGGCTGCCAGTTAATCAAAATTTATTTCTTCAGATAGCATTGATATTCCTGCTTTTTTCCTTTGCAGTCTTTCACCTGCCTTTTACCCTTCATTACAGAGTTAGCTCCAGAGCCCATCTGTGCCTGTTCTGAAATACTTGCTTTTGATTCACTTTTTTTCTGATGTCTCACTGAAATCCCTATGCAGAAGCTTTTTACTACCGTGAGTTCTGCATATTTGAGAAATGCCATTCCAGACTCCCCAAAACTCAATCAGAATAGGTTGTATTCTTGAACTCTAGAATTTCCCTCCTATGTTCTGATTTGTTTGGTATTCTGGTTTCTTCTCAGCAGAACCATGTAAAAATCATGGCTCGTGGCTGCACCAAATAAAAGCTAACTGTGAAGCATGCTGTCTCTCAATCCATAGTGTGCCTCCTAGGGAAATGCAAAATACTCCTTTTTAAAGATTTTGCTGGATGAGTGTGCTTGCCATTTAAATATTTTGTCGTCTCACATGAAAGGTGGAACTATTGAAATCCTGCTCTGAGGGTACGTAACAAATGCTGGGGGTCCAAATACAGCCTGTCAGCTCTAGTCTCAGGAGTGAGAAGACATTGACATTTGCAGTGGGATTAAGCTGTCAGGAAACTCCACCAAGAGCTGTTCTCACTGAAAAGGTTGACTTATTCTGCCTCAGTTTTCTGAACACAGGTCAGAATATTTGGTGCAGAGGGAAAATGTGCGTAAAATGAAGTTGCAAGTTAGCTTCTACCAAGAGGAGTGATCATATCACCTCCTGTGTCAGGAGGACTGCCTCTATGTGACAAGCAATGCTGCTGGCATGTGCTGCACAAGTAGCATGATGGATCGCTGGCTGAGCAGGGTTCAAGTCACTGGCTGAATTTGCATTTCATTGCCTGAATTTCACAGCGGGATCTGCAGCATTAGAGTGCRTCTCCAGAAGCGTTTTTGAGACAGTCATTTATGCTTATTGGCTTCAAAGAGCCCTGTTGATGGAATGATTCACTCTGTTTTCTTTGGAAAGAGTATCATAAAAGAAAAATGTAGACTGTGAAGATAATCAGAAAAAATGCTTTGGAACCAAACTGTTGTCCCAAAGTCAGGCCACATATTGGTCTCAATCTCCTCATTTTTCCCAAGTGCCTTAAGTTTGGCAGAGGAAATAGTTGCTTGTTTGCATGCATTTGTGTTCTTTTGGGAAGAAATCTGCAAAGGCAATGCAATTAGAAAGCTGCCTACCGGTGTGGCTAGTTCGATCACCTGTAACTGGCCAGTACACACAGCCATCATTGGAAACCAAAAGTGTTATACCCTGTCTGTGCAGGTAGGTTGCCTTCTTGTGCTCCAGATTTCCAGTGAACATCTCAGTAAGCATCCGCAAGCCAGTCTGACAGCTTGAGTATGGACTTGCCTCACTGTGTTCTCATATTCCAGATTATGGGATTTGATGTAGTGCAGAAATATCCCTGTGGAGCTACTGGCTATTGGGCACTTAAAAAATAGGAGATTTTTTTGAATATATAGAGTGAATTTTCTTTAAATATCTCACACCAGTCGTTTATGCTGAATGATCAGAAATATGGCCTTCAGTTCTTCTGAAAAATCCATTTGAGACACTCAGTTTCAGATTATGACACTTCTTAGGAATATGAATCTGATTTCTGATATTGGTGGTAGACATACCTTGTTATCTTTCTAATCTCTATAGTCTAGTGTGCACAAGCTGAATTACTTCATTCTGGAGGAAAATAACAAGCAGAATTGTTTTGCTGAAATTAGAGCCTCTCTTGACTCTGATTTTGACTTCTGTAACTTCAGACTTTTAGCATAAACTTTGCTTTGCTATTATCTTGTAGCACTTCCCATGCGTTCAGCTTTGTGCTAGTAAATACTTAAATTTTAAAAAGCTGCAAGCTTCTGTTAAAGGTTGATCTACTTAACAGTGTGTAGAAGATAAGATTTACGACTCTTCAGCAAGTTTGAATGTCAAACACAAGCATTTTAAAGGAAGGTTTTGGTCATATGGCAGTATGGTAGCATATGGAAAATTACAAATTTTAGAGCCGCTTGGAAAAAGAGTTAGTTGACATATTATGATTTAAAATGTTATTTGCAACTTGCGAAGGGGGGGGGAAGTGTTTTATTAGTCCTTTAAAGGAAAAAAGTATGCTGAGAATATAGTTGAAAATGGTTTTCGTGCACTTTCCTCCATTTGACACTAGATGGGGTAGTTAGCCGAGAATCCTTTGATTCGGCAACATATCACTGAGGTTTTCAATGTGTGGGCTGGAAGGTGCCAATTCAGTAGAAATGACTCGTTAGAAATCAGGTACCTTCTGAGTCCTTGACGTGCTGGGAATTTTTCTGAATACAACACAGCCGTACCTGGATTTCAGACATGCGAGAACTGCCTCTAAATGAAGTCTTCCCCTGTGCTCCTTCCTCCGAGGAACAGAGCTAATCAGAGTTCATCAAATGAGAACGAGCTCTGGCTTCTAGATGAACCTTATTAGTAGTATTGTGAGGTTGGATTTTTTGGTGTTTTAAGTATATTTGACTCTCTTAAGATAAACTTATAAGGGGGAAAAAATGTGATCTTATATTTCCTCGGTTGCTTGCATATTTTAAATGTCAGAGTATCCCTGGTCCTTATCCTTGTTTCCTGCAGGATACAGGCATCAGTGGTGTTTGTGCAAAAAAGAGTAGCCAAGTTATTACCATTATAATCTTGGCCTAAGATATTTTTAAATAAGGGGAGCTTTTCTTCTTTTTTTTTCTTTTTTTTTCCTTTTTTTAAATAGGGAAGTTTGAACATCTCTTCAATTACCTCCTCTTTAATGATCCCGCTTTGTAGAAGGGAAGGAGCCACTGTGGAAATTCCTCCTTCTCTTGCTGCGAGATGGTGCTGCCTCATAGGTCAGCAGGATTCCTGACATGTTATAGAAATTTGGACTGATTAAGCTGCTTTTTAGTGGAGAAAGGGGGAAAAAAAAATTGGGGGGGGGGGAATGGGCATTTCATCTACCTAGAGGTGTCCAAAATTAAGATTGTACATGAATTGACATCTGTGCAAATGACTTTTCGAAAGAAAGAGATTTGCTTCTCCTGTCATAAGGGCACACTGATTCCCTTTACTCATTTTCCGTGATGGTGGCAAAAGGCCCTGCCGTGTTATTAGAGATTCTCTGTATCCAGTGAGGAAAAGATGATGTMACTTGACTGTTTTTTCTGCTCCAAGCCAGATGGCTCCCCTTCCCAACTCCTTCCCTCTAGTGAGCGTGCAGAGTGCTATTTGCATTCCCATCAGTCTTATTTTTATCCTTCTGGTCGCAGGAGGGTCATTTCTGAGAGGTCTCCTTCAATCTGGCGTGTCCCCTTTGCTATCTTTAACGAGACAGATCTCTTCATCATCTCCAAAGCCTTCCTTGTCCAAATGTAAGTCAGACCTTACTACGGTGCGTGCTGTCCTTTTCTGATGAATTAACAAAGAAGGGGAAAAGAGGCTGTGAGGATGATAGTGGAGGATTAATTAACCTCTGCAAATTGTCTTAGCCTGAGTTTCCCAGACTATCCTAACGAGTTGGCTTTTTTGAGTCCAGAAATGTAGATTAAGTGAAAGCCATTTATTTTATGATTTAATATTGATTTCAATAAAGTCTTCGTACAAAATAAAATTTGGAAAAATAAGATCAAAATCTTTTTTTTAGATGCAACAATTCCATTTCTCAAATTGAAAAGCTTTCAGGGTATTTCTTACTATCAATTGTTTGTAACAGGCAAAGTCACACACTCATCACAGATACAGCACAAAGACCAGACTCCGAGACTCTACAGGTGYAGTTGTAGATCAGGCATTCTGGAGATCAGCTCAAGATGTTGTTTCACAGAACTTCAAAGCAAGAATAGAAAATACTCTTAACAGGACTACGTAGCTGTTTTAAGTGAGCAATTGCAGGAAACTCCTCTGCCTGTGTAATTGTAGAAACCACTAGCTACCAGAGAACAGGATTTACACAAAAAAAAGTGAATTGCTGCTACTTTCACAGAATCATAGAATGGCTGAGGTTGGAAGGGACGTCTGGAAAGCATTTAGTCCAACATCCCTGCTCAAGCAGAGCATGTTGCACAGAATCACATCCAGGCGGGTTTTGAATATCTCCAGAGAAGGAGACTCCACCACCTCTCTGGGCAACCTGGCCCAGGGCTCCGGCACTCTCACAGGGAAGAAATTCCCCCTCACGGTCAGGAGGAACTTCCTGTGCTTCAATTTCTGCCCATTGCTTCTTGTCCTGTCACACGGGACAACTGAAAAGAGTTTGTCCCCGTCCCCTTGACACCCTCCCTTCAGGTACTTGTACACATTGATAAGATCCCCCCTCAGCCTTCTCTTCCCCAGGCTGAAGAGGCCCAGMTCTCGCAGCCGTTCCTCATAGGGCAGGTGCTCCAGCCCTCTGAGCATCTTTGTAGCCCTACGCTGCACTCTCTGCAGTAGCTCCATGTGTGTCTTGTCCTGGGGAGCCCAGAACTGGACACAGGACTCGAGATGAGGCCTCCCCAGGGCTGAGTGGAGGGGCAGGATCAGCTTCCTCCACCTGCTGGCAACACTCTTCCCAATGCACCCCAGGAGAACATTGGCCTTCCTGGCCACAAGGGCACATTGCTGGCTCAGGGTCAACTTGTTCTCCACCAGACAGCAGGTCTGGGGCTTTCCAGCAGGTCAGCCCCCAGCCTGTACTGGTGCCTAGGGTTATTTCTCCCTAGGTGCAGGACTCTGCACTTGCCCTTGGTGAACCTGAGGAAGTTCCTCTCTGCCCAGCTCTCCAGCCTGTCCAGGTCTCTCTGAAGGGCAGCACAGCCCTCAGGTGTGTCAGCCACTCCTCCCAGYTTGGGATCATCATCAAACTTGCTGAGGAGGCACTCTGTCCATTCATCCACATCACTGATGAATAAGTTGAACAAGACCGGATCCAGTACTGAGCCCTTGGGACAGCACTAGCTATCCATCTAGACTCTGCGCCACTGCATTGCCATTTCAGCRTTACCGTGCCTAATTTGCCAGCATAAATGCAATTCATATTTTTTTTTTGGGGGGGGGGGAGGTCAGTTGAAGATGAGAAAAAAAAAAATCCAGAGGTGCTGAACACGTTCAAGTATCCTATAGTCGAATTGAGGTTGAAATGTAGAGGAAGAGGCCAGATTTGTCTGAATTTCCTGTGTTTGGCTGCATGCCATGGCTGAGGCTGYGCCGCCACGTGCTCTGGTGCCAGTGCAAAAGCACCGCATTTCAGAGGCTCCCACAGCCCTGGAGAACTGCGCGGGGGAGGCTGTGCTGCATCTTCAGCGCATGCCAGCAGGAGACGTCTGAAGCTTTCTCGTGCAATTGCAAAATTAATTGGGGTTATATAGAGGACATATTACTGCATGCCGGGATATATTAGCAAGCCATCTAAAATTTGCTCTGACGTCCTTTTCCATGCTTACCCTGGCTACGTTTCATAAGTATAGCTAATATGCAAGAAGCACTTTTTTAGCCTCAGGGTGGCTCAGCCCAGTAGCCGTGATCTTGTAGTAATACTTTTGATCTCTGCCCTGGTAGTTTCCTAGCTTTTGCGTGTGTGTGTGTGTTTGTGTGTGTGTGTGTGTGTGTGATTTTCTCTCCCTTTTAATATGCCGTTGTTGCCAAAGCCCCATACTGCAGCCTGCATCCGTTAGTGAATTACCACTGAATATGCAGGAGCTCGCCTCATTAAGATACAACACTTGTTACATGTTTAATCGTGTACTGCTTTTCTCTTATCCGTTACTGTAACAGCCGATAAGCCTATCCCATAGATCTGTATCTGTGATCTATGTTTTTTAATATAAAAATGCAATCGGATTAAAAAGAGAGAAAGGAAACTCATAAATGCGGCTGTGTTTCTTTGTGCTTGTAGGGAAGTCAGCAAAAGCCGTTCAGAGTTTTATTTATTTTATTCTGTTTTCATGGTAAAATACGCAGCTTATAAATTAATATTAAGAAAAATAATTTTGGGGGGCTTCTTGTGGGCAGGAATGTCCCCCATTTTTTGCAAACCCTTCCTTATTCTGAAGACAGTACTAAAATGGTGCAAAATTTGAATGTTACAGTCCTGATAAAGAATAGCTTTTGTTTTCCATAACCAGATCTGATAAGGTCCCCTATTTATGTGCTTGATTTTTGCCTTRGATGGCTGATGGATGGCTCTCCACCTGATTTATGTTGTTGCAGACAGTATCTTGTTATCTTTCTCGCTTCTGACAAAATTAAAAAGAAACTAAACAAAATTGCTTCTGTCAGTAGGTGATTTGATTGGAGAAACCTCAGCAACTTAAGGTAAACCACAGGCATTGCAATTCTTTCTTTTTTTGGCAAAATAAATGCTGACCTATGAGGGGCACAAGCAGAGCATATTCTGACAGTATCTACCAGCTCATCATATGTAGGTAAAGGAATTTTCAAAGGAATTTTATTTTTCCGAGGAAAATATTTTCAGGTTATGGACACAGTTTACTTTACAAAGCCCTCTCAGGTATTCCAGGTCTTTTCAAATGTTAATCTGAGTTGCAGTTTCAGGAGACTTCTCTGTTTTTGTTATGCTGGGTGCTTTATCCATTAGTATTAATTAGTTTTTATTCTTTTCAGATGTTAGATTTTTCCTTAAGTCTTGCTCTTAAGACTTATCTTGTAAAAAAGTCTGATACATTTCACTTTCCTGTAATTCAGTGAGCTGGTTTTTTACTTGGTGTATTGGCCAATTATAAAATACTAAATAGAGAAGAGATGTACTATTCAAAAGCCTTTTTTTTTTTTTTTTTTTTTTTTTAAGCCAGAATATATGACATAAATCAGTGGAAAGACTCCTGGATGCTACAGACATGAGATTCATACTTCATCTTAGTTTCCTTCCCTGGTTTACCTTCTAAACCGTTCATTGACCTACTGATGAAAAGCGCAATACAACAACTTGCCATTATTCGTCCTGCAACAGGAGGGATGTTTCTCAGAGAAGCCAGAAAGGTTTAATGCCGGTTGTTTCCCTAAATTAAGTAGCTGCAATGCCCTTAAGTTTGGCTACTGACATTTGGGAACTCACTCTGCATTTTAAATGAAGGTTTAAGATGCTGTAATGCCTTCTCACTGAGGACTACACTCATAATTCRCTCCCTCGGTGGAAGATGTACGTGTTGATGTTTCTCATGAAGTTTTGACATGTCAAAAATGTTTGGACTTTTTTTTTTTTTCCAATGGAAGGTGGAAGAAGTACACAGCAGAAGCGTGCAGCTCCCAAAGCGGACGGGTTCTGCACTGCCGCCTCCAGCACGAAGAGGATGGAATTTATTTATTGATTTCCTAAAGGATTTCCTAAACCTAAAGGAGGAATATTGCAGCAGCCTGACTGCTAAATGCTTAGGCTAATTCCTATTTTGTTTCTAAGCTCTTCCTCTTCACACCTCTGTTTCCTGTGGCTCTTATTTTAAGTTGCAGTATACAGTGTGTGGAGCTGCAATATGTGGTGTGTGGAGCTCCTAGAAAACAGCAGTCTTCTGACATTTAAATGAAAAAAGATWTTCCTGACTATTATTTTCAAGCTATTTTCAAGAATATAGTCTAAATAAGTGTTTTAGGGATTATTATTGTGTAACATCTTGGTAGTATAAGTATAAACAGAGAGCTGAGATTTTTCAAGGAGAGTTTCAAATTGGAAATCTCCTTTTGCTCTTTGCTTCCCTTCAACTTATCTATTTCAGCAGATCATGTCACTTGCTTTCTGATAATCTTTTAAAGATAATCTTGCTACTGCAGCTGGTGCAACTTGTGAAAATGTCACAAAATAGTCAGCGGGCYTGATGACTCAAGTGACTTCTTTTAGTCCTGCACTGTTCACTGACTTTACTAGATCTCCTATAGTATTTTTTGCTCTCTTTTTCTGCCTCCGTCCTACTCTTTTTCTTTTCTGTATTTAATTAGTGTACCTTTTCTCTTGTTACTTTTTTCTGCATTCTGAATTGCCTTCAAGATCCATTCCCATATTACTCATGTATTTTTTTCCTTACTTCTCTATTATAGCCATTCATACACCTACACACGGATCTTGTTAATTCTGCCAGCCACTGCCAAAGTGAGAGCAGTTAATTCTGCAAGCCACCGCTACAGAGAGATCTGGACAGGCTGGAGAGTTGGGCAGAGAGGAACCTCATGAGGTTCAAGGGCAAGTGCAGAGTCCTGCACCTGGGGGAAAATAACCCTACGCACCAGTACAGGCTGGGGGCTGACCTTGTGGAGAGCAGCTCTGCAGAAAGGACCTGGGAGTGCTGGTGGATGACAAGTTGACCCAGAGCCAGCAATGTGCCCTTGTGGCCAAGAAGGCCAATGGTCTCCTGGGGTGCATTGGGAAGAGTGTTGCCAGCAGGTGGAGGAAGCTGATCCTGCCCCTCTCCTCAGCCCCGGGGAGGCCTCATCTCGAGTCCTGTGTCCAGTTCTGGGCTCCCCAGGACAAGACACACATGGAGCTACTGGAGAGAGTCCAGCGTAGGGCTACAAAGATGATCAGAGGGCTGGAGCACCTGCCCTGTGAGGAACGGCTGCGAGAGCTGGACCTCTTCAGCGTGGGGAAGAGAAGGCTGAGCGGGGATCTTATCAATGTGTACAAGTACCTGAAGGGAGGGTGTCAAGGGGACGGGAACAAACTCTTTTCAGTTGTCCCATGTGACAGGACAAGAGGCAATGGGCAGAAACTGAAGCACAGGAAGTTCCTCCTGACCGTGAGGGGTAATTTCTTCCCTGTGAGAGTGACGGAGCACTGGACCAGGTTGCCCAGAGAGGTTGTGGAGTCTCCTTCTCTGGAGATCTTCAAGGCCCGCCTGGATGCAACCCTGTCTAACATGCTCTAGGTGACCGTGCTTGAGCAGGGAGGTTGGACTAGATGATCTCCAGAGGTCCCTTCCAACCTTACTGATTCTATGATTCTATGAAAGTGCAAGGTTGTACCAGGGAGCTGKTGATACACGTTCATAATGACTGATTCCCTTCCTGTGCAAGCCAATTGTATACTTATTGATCATTCTGCTTTTTTGGCTGCTTTAAGAGATAGGAAACATGTTTCTTTCTGTCTCTGCACTGCAGCTCATGTTCTTTATGAACAGTGTTGGTTGCTTTTATCGCTGGAAGGTTTTCTTTCCCCTCCCAAGCAAAAGTAAGATGAAATACGCTTGAATGTTATTAACTCCAGTGGCTCACAGTCGCCCACTAAAAAGAGCAGTGCTTTAGGCCATTTTTATTCTGCTGAGACTGACTGAAACTCTGAGCAGCAGCAGGTGCAATTGATTTTCCAACCAACAGACTCAGGCACATTGTATTGCATCTGTTATCCTCCACATTTGATCAGGATAYGTCTTTTACATGCTTAAGGGCTAGAAGTTAGCTTTTTAGATTAAAATGCAGAAAATGACTACATTCTCAAGGAAAATGTACCTTGTAATTTGTTTTGTTTTTTTTCCAAAGGCTAACTTTCACTCTCTCGATGATAAACATCTGCCTGGATTTCTGTGCTGGATTTGATCAGCCATCAGTGGCTGAAGWTTGTGCTTCCAAACCAAAAATATTCATTAAAACCCGCTAATTGACTTAATAAAATGATTATAATTGATAACACAATGAAGAAAAGGGTGAAAAAAGTAATGCTGTTTTCAACGAATAAACAAGTTTCTCCTTTGAAGTCAGTGTCACAAATTGTGTCTTTGATCAAATAGATAAGCAAATTCCAAGCAAGGAAACAGAATTTTTAGTGAAAGTAAATAGCATGTGAGTATAAAGCTTATATTAATTACTGGGAATTGGCCAGACTAGCACAAAGTTAGCAGTTTAGCACTCTAGGAGTGTTAATGGCATTAGGAACTTCTGAGGGCCACCCTTGCAGCTGATTTCACATTCAAATTGCTGCTCTCTTCTCTTTAAAAGGTGTTTGGGCGRCTGCCTCTCCTTACTGTTTTGCAGGAAATCTGCAACTGAGCAGATRTAAACTGAATTAGAGACTTGGGCTAACACTGGCTTATTTTCCTAATTTTTAAGAAAGATAAATCATTTTACTTTTTTTCTTTTTTCTTTTTCTTTTTTTTTTCTTTTTTCTTTTTTTTTTTTTTTTTGAAAGGGCCTTATTATTTTTTCAGTATCCCTGAGATGTTGATATTCACTTAAGGCAAATGGGAATGAGTACAGTAGAGATCAGAAAAGTGGTGATTCCATTGCTTATGCTCTACTAATAGTTGTAATGTCCAAGAATGTCTGAAAAACTGACTAAAATTATTTATTTTTATATATATATACATATATATATATATACAATCAATATATAGTATTCAGGATAGGTTTCTATTCCTAAAAATGCTAGTTACCTATGCTCTCATAAAGAGATTGTGACTACTGAATTTGAATTTTAATCCTGTCTCTATTTCAGAGTGAAAAGTAGGCCACAGAGACAACCAAACACTTGACCCTTACTAAAGAAATGGAGCTGCATGTATAGACAAGAGCAAAAATCAACAAGTAGAGCATCAGTATGTTTCTAAAATCAGTGGGAAAAAGTGTAGAACAGCGTGGTAAGGCATTAGTATGTCAGCATATTATTGCTCTTACCAACTCCAGGCATTGGGATTCCCTTTGGAAAACTGTGGTTGCTTCCCCCATTCTCCCTGCAGCCCTTCACCTGTTGGGAATTTGTAGGATTAATGCTTTAGGAGGCTTGTGCATGTCTATGCTTTGGGGAGATATCTTCCTCCTTTGAAGAGTTTCATGGGCAAAGTCTTTATTTATTTATTTATTTATTTTTTCCCTGTAGCTTTTAATTCTTCACCTAGACCATTGGTATGCCTGCAATGCTATTTAAACGTATTTCTTTTGACAGGATGCTAATGTTAGAGGTGAATAAACCTTGTATCTCAGCAGGCACTGAGATCCACTCACCTTTTTTTGTTTTTAATTCAGCTACAGCTATCTTAACACAAATTTTTCTGGCAATTGGAACCCAGGTTTTACTCAAATTAGTCAATTAAATTGAAATTGCTTGTAACGTAATGCCATAATTGTAGCTGAGGCATCACTGGAAGATGGTAAGTGGGTAAGATACTAATTAAATTCTTCTGAACTTCAGTAATTTAATATTCAAAAAGAGGCTGAGCTCATATAGTAGCTGTTCATTGCRATGCCACTGGGGATTACTGCGGGAGAGACCTTGACAAAAATAGCAGCCTCCAAAGGGTTTTTGCTGGACTAGCCTGCCTAAAATTTGGGGGTTGTGAGTATTGCTCCCGCATACAAACATGACAGGACAGATTTGTCTGGTGAACTCTGTAGATGTCAGTAAGATCATGGGTGGGTGAATTTTTCCAAATACTGCTAAACCTGGGGATGATGGTTGTGTGTATATATAATCTTGAAAATCAGGATTCTTTTATATTCAGGCTTCCGGGAAAAGTAGGTTTCAGCCTAATTTAAGTAGGAATAYGTCTCCCTTTGATTTTTCTAAGGCATGTAAGCCACAAACTCTTTTAAATTCTTTTTGAAAAATCTCATCTGATAATAAAATGAGAGGTGTGGGAGAGGATAAAATTCGTCACTCTCCTGTAGCACAGCCCGGATCATCCGAGCTTTGCTACATCAGGATTATTGATCGGGTTATTAGTGCRGTCCTTACAGGGCCCTGAATACATCAAAGCAGACATTTCACTGCCCTTCTCGTTATAGCTACCCCTAATGATCTAAGCAAGAGTGGTCCAGAGATTCCTCCCCAGATGCATATTTTTTCCAAGCCTCTTAATTCAATCTGGATGATGATGATGATGATGATGATGATAGGGGCTGCGATTGTAGATCGCGGTTCTGTTGTCCTCAGCACTGTATGGAGAAGCAAAAGCTTAAATGGCATGATACCATGGAGTTACAGGGGCTAAACCCGATACAGCTGGGAAGAAGTTAATAGGAGTCCCTGTGTATATTCTTTCCAGTCCAATTATTTCCACTTTTTTAACCATCTTATAATTCCTTTGTAATTTCTTGAGCTGCTGGTGTTCGTATCAGAAGGCTGAATTACAGACCTAAGTGCCATCTTATTACGTTTATTGGCTCTTTCCTATTAGAATTGCACCAATGCTTTTTATCTGGCTGAGACGAACGTAATATATACCTTTGGGCAAAAAAATGGTGACAATTGAAGCTAGCTCCAGGAATGGAGTTCCTTTTTTAGCTAAAGACACCTAAACAGTGAGGATCTGCTGTGATTACTCRGTGCAGAACATAACCCCCATACTAACATACCATTGCTTGATATATTAATTAATTAATGACCTTGATTTAATTCTCCACATGTGTTGAAATGAGTTGATAGGTGTTAGYATAGTTTCAACCAGATGGTTTTTCRACATGATTTTTATCACAATGGTTTATAAAAATAATAGCAAGGTATAAAAATATAGCAGGGTAAATGCCTCTTTAAGAGACATAATGTAACAGTCTTTGGTACAATCCTGATGGCAACCGTTTGTCAGCAGGGACACACATCTTCCTCCTCACAAACTCCTTTCTCTGATGTTTGTTGCCTTGCTAGATACAATATTGAAGACTCACAATAAGTATAAAGGCTAACTCAAATTCTCCGTAACATCGCTTGCYAGAACCTTATAGTTCTATATTATATTATGTATATTATAGTTCTATTATATTTCTCATTTTTCTAATTTTTCCCAATTTGTCTTTCTGTGCCGCACRTCTACCCTGATGCTCACACCTTCTACTTGTTTCACCAACATTACATAAGGAAAGATGGAGAAAAAGCTGGGGGCGTTGGGCGATAGTGTTTCAGGTTGCGACAGGACTRGTTAATTTAGGTCCAGCTCTGGATCCCAGCTGACCCTGTGTATTCATACTGTGTTTCACCCAGTCTCCTCAAATTTTCTGAAGCACTAAGATCATACAGAAGAAATCTACCACGCACTCATCCTCATGATCTTTGCCTAGCCCTTGATAATCGCTGTCGCTGGCTTTTCTGCTGCTTCTGCAGGGTGTGCAGGGCCCAAACCACACTCCCAGGAGCTCCCTGGACTGAGGATGTCCTCAGGCTGGGACGAAACCTGGACCTGGAAGCAAAGAACTACGTTAGCTTGACCCAGTCTGATTTCCAGAGACACTACAAAATTTGCAGCTGGGATAATTTAATTATGGATAATTGAGAGCTGACTGTACTGGATATTTGTAAAAGTAAAGTGAGATGAAAATCTCCTTTTGTTGCAGGTAGTACCGATTATATGGAATAAAGTGATGGATAGTGATGTCGTTAACAAAAATATGTAGTCTCACAGCTGTTATATTCAGAGGACTGGATTGCAGCAAATATTTATGCATCTTTTAAGAAACACTAGAGGTGATCTTGGGAATCACACATCAGAAAAKCTGTGCCAGATACATTTAATGAGATAAATGCAATAGGACTGGGACAAACAAAAGCAGCTTCTCTAAATGAAAAATGGTTTTCGCTTAGCTTGCTAGGATTTCTACTAGTGTCAGTAAATCAGTGATAAGTGGAAAAGAGGTTGGAGTTATTTATTTGCATTTACTAAATACCTTTGACAAAGTCCCGTCACTATAAGCCACTGAGGAAATAAAATAGTTTTGAAAATAAAATACTATCGAAGATTGGAAGCTAAATGAGCAAAACAACTGAGAGGCATGAATGGACTATTTGCAGGAAACTGAAGTTAATCTAAGGCAACCTGAACGAGRGAAAGGCCATACACATTTTGAATCTTGCTCTCACTTGAGTTGTAGAAATGCAAATATTCTAATTATTTATTGGTAACCAGGGAAATAGATAGACAGGCACATGGCAATTTGCAGACGGCACAATTATTTTGGATAGCAACAGCAAGACAAAGCTRTAAGAAATTTTGGATAAATCAGAGCTGGGAGAGCAGGCACATGATGGATAAAATGTAATGCTGAAAAATATGCATCTCTACAACAGAAGGGGAAATATGAATTACTCATACGTRCTTAATTATCTGGATGTTTTAGGGGTGGCTGCTAGCATTGTGGACAAATCTCTACCTATAGTGGTGATTTAAATCACTAAGCAGAATGATTACAAATGAATAGAAAATGTTAAGTACTGAAATATTGAAAACATTCTAGTGCCATAAGTAGTTTTATTAAATAGAGCTGTTATAAATGGGGGAAAAAAAGAAAGAAAATACAGATTGCAATGGGAAAGAAGGGGGAAGATTTTTTTGCTATTTTCCTAACAAAAGGTTGCATTAGACCATCATTCTGACTTTTGCACCCTTCTCCAATTTTCTCTACCCCCCCCCCCCGACCATTTTCAGTGAAATCAGAAAGAGTTTAGGCATTTAAAAGGATTTCCTGCAAGTGGAATAGAGGAAAGATATAGCATGAACTCAGCTTCTGTTCGGTGCCAACGAACCTGCGCAATGCCTGCACAGCTATGAGAGGTGGCAGAGTGGGACAGAGAGACCTTCCACCCGCGGGAAAGCCTTTCCTCTGAGCTAACACCTTATTAGACATCGCCAAATTTAGCAGCACAATTCGGAGCCATAGGAGAGGAGGCCTTGCTTGCTCTGCTGCTCATGCATCTATTTACCTGAAGTCRGGAAATATTTCACAAGAAAGAGAATATGAAAAATCAGCACCTTTCAGATAGGAGATAAAAAAGTCAGAGCGTATAAATCATATGCCACTGTGCAGATGGAGAGGAAATTACTTTTTAGCGAGGCTTCCAGTAAAGCTGTAGAGTGCAATGCATGTTGCTGTCCTATAGGTCTCTCTGATAAAACGGGTCCCTGTTTAATAGGACATAATAACTTGTCATATATAACCTTTTACAGGCTGTGCAGGCTGGGGAATCCAGGAATCTGCTAGTGCAGTGGTAAATTTCTGGAATTTGCTGAAGGAAAAACCAGCTGCAGTGTCTGAAATTCCTTCTTGGCAGGGCATTAGGGCCTCTAAAACTGTGAGATGAGCTTAAAAAATGCAAGAGGTTTAAAAATAATAAAGTCTGCCTTTTTATTTATTTTATTTTTTCATTCTTGGGCTCTGAGGTTTTATGGTAACTGAAACTRTGAGAAAGTGTTACTCTGTAAAAAATCAGATTTTCCCATAATTACATTCCTCCAGCACTTGAGCTCGTAAAGAAAAAAGCCAATTACTACTAGACTTTCAAAATATGTATATCAGTGTCAATATAATGTTAAATGCCTCATATAAGGGAGACATGAGGTACATTGTTTTGACTTCCTTACAGTTTACTCATGCAGAAGAACCTCCGTTGCTATTTTATGGTATTTTTTATACCAATGATATCTACTCATTGTATACATAAACAAAATAAAGTATTATGCACACGTGTCAACAGAACTTGTGCATTTTATCACCTATTTTCATCACGATTTTGACAAGACTTTAGCATTTTTCTAATAGGTTACTGAAAAGGAATTTCATTTGGAGCATTCCTGTTATATTTCTGTATCTTTGACTGATGAGATCAYACAGGGATGGAGAAAGTAAAACGAAAAAAGAAAGAGTGAATGTAGTCTGCTTGTCTACTAATTGCATTTAGTAAAAGCTGGTGATAAGCATCSTGTAAGTCCAGTGCGGAGTTCAAAGCCCTAAATCAGTGGAAGGCGTTGTGACTGCTGTCACTTCGGTGGTCACACAATTTCAYGCACAACTTCACTCACTCTGGTGTCACTGCTATAAAGCAAATACAATTATAGGATTTCTGCTATGAATTTACTAGTTTACATAAAATCAACCAATGAACCACCCCCCCCAAATTCTAATGCRTTAGCTAAGAGCTGATCCTACAAGATGCTGCTGGTTTTTTCTTTGTTCTACAATTCGATACATTTTCTTATTTTATGAGCAGTCTTTACTTGAATTAATAACCATTTTATGATCCTTCTTCTGCAATATTTAAGGAGTGGTGTCAGGTCTAAATATAAAAAGTAGATTCCTTTTTCCTGGTATTAAGTTACATGGCTGCAACAAAACTGTACTTATTAGTAGAAATGAAAACCACATGTGTGAATTTATTGTCAGAAACAATAGTGAAAAGATAAGAATCTAACTATATAGAGAGTTTATCAYGAATAGAGATGGTACCTATTTTAATAGCAGACTTGCCATAAACAGTTAGCTTATTCCTGCCTCAAAACTCTCTGCCATCTCAAATTGAAGTCAACAAATAATTTCATCTGAATTCAGAAGAGGAAAAATATTCAGAAATAACAGTGTTTGTATTGACATTTTTACTACAATGTTTGTTTTGAAAAAGTCAAAGCATTCTATTTCAAAGCTGCAAAATGATTTTGGACTTGTCTATTTTAAATGGCATTCAGAAATGGAACAAAATCTTCAAAAGCAAGAAAAAAAAAAGAAGAAAAAAAAAAGGATTCTCTCCTCCAAAGAAAAACTTTTGTACTGGACTGAATGAAACAATTCAGATCTACCTGACTTAATTTTTATCTTTGTTTGGTTAATGAAGGAATAATCCATTATTTGCATGGATTTACCTGTGAATATATGACAAAATATGTATACATTTTCAGAGAATGGATGCAGCAAACCTATTAGTTTTGATCTTTTATTTTGATTTATGAAGATATGCAATAAAAATTACTTTCATGTCTTCACTATAGGCAATTTCCACACTGAGTACTCTGGATTCTAGAGCAGTAAACTCTTTCTATACATGCAGTGAAACATGTATGACTGACTTGCATTGAAAAACATTCAGTTTTGCCACATAAATGCTCCAGTACCATTCTGCTCTTCCCAGGCTACGTTGAGTTATTTGCCAAATGGTCATGAGACCTACATATACACACCAAAAAGAAAAAAAAAATCTCATTTATTAGCATGTCACTGAGGTTTAAGCCTGTTTTTGAAATGTTCTGCTCTTKAATCATAGCAAACATCTTAGGTTTTTCTAGGATAAGTCATTGCGTGTCTTTCCAGCACTGTAGTCCAAAGCATGAGGAGAATATGGCTTGGAAGGGAGGCAAGAGAGGGGCTATTRCTAGCTCTTCTCCAAGTCTAGTGTGAGTGGGGCTTCAACAGACATAGCSCGGCAATATAATTAATCACTGTATTTAGCAAAGCACTTGGATATCTAAGGTTTGAAAGTGTTATGGYTAGGTGTATATTGAGTAAAGGGCATTTTGTGATGTTTCAGTCTTAAGTTTTCAAAYGGAGGTGTCTTTGGTGTGCTGGGGCTGGGGTGATACAGGTCCAGGCAGAGGAGACCCTGCCACCAGAAAGTCCCTAACGGGTTTCCCATGTGCTGTCCTCCAAATTACTAACTGTTTTTGAAAACRACTTCTTAAAATATTTTCTGAAGTTACATTTTTTTTAGCCTCAATGACAACCTCTTAAATTCTCCCCTGTATTTGCACCTGTAGTTTGCCATCTTAGCCACTGTAGCTTGAATCCAAACTGTGGAATTACTTGTTCTGATAAACTACGACCTTTGGTTAAAGTCTGCAGTTTGATTATAGTCTTTCCCTTTCTTTCTCCACCCACTCCTCAGCAAATAATATATTTTTTAAAAATATAGAATTTAAATCATCTCAGAGTGGCTTTCTAAGATCCAGTTTTCCAYGAATAATACTTAGTTGTACCTAGAGTTCTGCATAAATTTAAGCTTATATTTAGAGTTAAAGGAAATGGCAAACTTTTTTTATATCTATAACCAACCTTGTAATTAATTACAGCGGATGTAGAGATAATGGTCCGACAAATACTTTAGAAAATGTCATTAATAAACTCTTTTCCTGAGTAACATTTTTAAATATACCTTTATAAATAATTTGTATTTTTTTCTAATTTCCCTTATATCTGTTAGTAATTATACATTCCCGATCTGTCATGACATTTCAAATGAACCACAGTAAAGAAAAAATAGAGAATGAGCCAGACAAAACAACTTTAATCAAGTGTGAGTAAGTGTTCTTGGAATGAGGAAAATAAAGGCAATAACAAATGATGATAGCATCAAAATCAAATGATGATAGCATCAAAATTAGGGATTTTATTTTTATATTCTTTGCAACTGTGTGCATGTATAACTCTTATTGGGCATATCTGTCTTTTGGCAGAAGTCCTGATTAAGGTCAGGAGGGAGTTCTGCCTAACTGCTGTGTTATTGTCCATTACTTGGAATATTATCCGAATCGCATAACCATGTGCCTCTTTAATTAAGCACCTGGTGTAAAATAGTATTTCAAAGGGCATTTTAGTGATGTGTTTTAGATGAAGCATAAAATGTTTATGGCACAAGAGACAAGTGTACATGTAGTATGTTTTATTTAGCTACGCTTCTCTCTATATAGATAAGAGGGAAAAAGGTTTCAGGCTGGGCTCTCCTGTTGGAAAAGTTTGTGAAGATTTAATTTAAGGGTCTTTTTTTAAGATTCATTTGACACTGAGACTATGAGTGATTTGAAGAAGGSATGGAACACCTTATTCTGTTTCAGCTATATCTTCGGCATTCTGCTCAAATAGCATCCTGTATTATGCATAAGATATTACATATAACTTAGAAGAAGAATGAAGAATTTTTAGTATATTATAATTTTCAGCTTAATGCCCAGTTTGACTTTCATCTTTCAAACATCTTCATTAGTCTACAGCATCCTATCTTATTTAACTKCCCAGGAAGACTGAAAAGCAATTGACAGTCATATTTGTATTGTGTGTGCATACATAGATATGTGTGGATGTGTATAGGTATATCTCTATGATATGTTTGCAGTGAAATCTAGAAATCTTAATTTTCTTAAAATTAATATCTATATATATTTCTTACCTTTAATCTTTTAAAATAATCTGCAGTTTTCTCCTCACTACAATGCAGTGTGTGCTTCCTTCAGCTAAAATAGTGAGGCAAGTGACTTAAGGGAGATATTTAAAAATATGTTTTAGCACAGTACTGACTGTGTTACAGTACAGGCTGAAATAAAAGATAACAGTCAAAGGGTGGAGAAAAGGTAGAAATATTAAAAATAATAAAACAGGAACKAAAATGAAAAGAGACTAAAACTTGAACATATTAGGAATTTATAAACTCTGGGAAGAGGAAAATAATATGAGGATTACGTAAAATATTAGGAAGGCAAACAAGAAAAACAGAAGAAAGAAAAATGTTGTATTGTAGCAACTGTGCTTCAAGTTTTGCTTTTTTCCTTCTTTAATCTTTCCTTCTWAATCTTTTTCATTTTTGAGATTAGATTATCTAAATGGGAAGGAAATATATATTTTGGGTCAACCTAGTGTGAAACAGAAAAGAACTTACTTGCAAAATTCCAGCTATAATACCTCTTCATAGTGTTCTTTTCTGGTTCTTTTAGGACATTATCTTATTTAGTGTTTCTTGCAGCATAATCATGAGGACTAGTCATAGTTCATCGGTCACACACATAGCCCGTTGCAGTAACAGGACTTTTGGTTTCAGATGGTACAGGAGAGGACCACACCTCCCTAAACCATAATAATTGATTATTAGTCATCCAAAAAGTAATATTCCCTCATATCTCTGAATGTTATGATAGGTTAGTTGACTGTTTAAAAGTTTCATAATTCCAGGAAGAGATCATATAATTTCATTTCTATATTGTCTACTAGGGGAAAGTTCTTCCTCAGCTGTATACCACTTCTGTATGCAACCCTCTTGTTGAACTATTGGAATCCAAAGGGAGTTATCACAAGCTTTTATTTGAAAATTATTTTTCTCTTTTGACTCGTTTATCTAGGATGCTGTTTTGTGGCAACTTGATCATAGATATTAGCCAAARCAGGATGGATAAATTTCAGGATACTTAGTAGAACCATAGAACAGAAAAAACACCTTCTGGTTAACAACTGGTTGCCATAAGAATGAATATACTGTATATCAGCTAAGAATAATAATTGATGTTAAGAATATTTTTGAGGATACAAAATTTCAAAGTTAGTTGATCCCGCAGCATTCCTGTATAAGCCTAATTACATCCTTCTACTGGGAAAATGGAAAACCAGGACAGGCACAGAGATCTTGACTCCTTAATACTGAGAGACTTGTTAATGTTCGTGATGGGAACGGGAGAAAAGGAAAGGGCACGTGAGTTCTTGGCTTCTGCACCTTTGTGGCCGTGGCACTGTATACACAGGGCCAGGCAAAGAGTGCAGATTTGCCAGCCCCATACAAGGGTTATGCTCAATCATATTGGAATAATGACTGCAACCTTCGATCAGAGCAAATCCATCCCCCCACCCCCAGAGCAGAGCACWTTAAAAAACTCATTGATTAGATGTCTCTGAGACACGGACCGCTGGGGGACATCTCAGCCCACAGTGAAGGATTCCTCTCTGTTTGAGCAACTGATTTTAAAATACAGTATTTCTGTTGCAGGAATTACCTATTTCTTAAGAAATGCGTTTTTGCAATTTTAGTGTCATTGTATGATTGTGCTGTAATTTAAGGATTAAAAATGAACATTTTCATAGTGTTTTTCTATCATCTCCCCTGTGAAATAACCACTGATGCAGCGTATCCAGATTAAGATCGATTAACAATTCTGTGAATTTTGCCCAGCAGCTATAATCATTGGTTGCCCTAGCAACTTGGTAGATTAAATCGTAAGCTAAAATCCAGGGGGTTCAATTAAAAATTCCTGTTGAAATTCAAATTCTTATGCAGGATGAAAGGACTGGTGATTCAATATGCACTTGAGAATTGAGGTTTGACTCTTTTCTTTTCAGTGACATTTATAATAAATAAAACATACATCTAATATAATATTCAGGAAATGTTTACCTTTAGCAATTTACCACTGGTGTTGATGCATTAGGAACAATGAAGCTTTGTGTTTTTCTTATGTAGGAAAGCACAGACTAAACATTATATTGTTGAAATACTTTGAYATTGTTGATACTAAGCCCAATTTATGCTAGTACTGGTCCTACRCAGGACCAGGATTTGGTAATGTGCTTTTGATTTTGTACTCTAGAGCTTTAATTCCAGAATGTGATCATAAAGGACKTTGGTTTGTTCAGGGCTCAAACCATGTGATGTCCAGCTTCTGGCTGCAGAGTAGAGTAGAGGTTCTCTGCCCTGTTCCTCCAACTCCAGTATGGATGTTTTCAGTTGTTCCTAGCTAAATATCATGTCCTATTCTCCTCTTTTTGACCACTCTGATCTCCTGATACATATTTTCTTGACATTATATTGTCTTTTGATTTTTCTAGTTCTTTTTCTATTGTCCTGATGACCACTTTGAGTAGATGCCTTTACCCACAAGGCTGTTGAGGGAAGTCTTGCTCATTGTCAATCAGCCTTTCTCAGAAATGTCTTTGCCTTGTTACAAAATGACTTCCACATGTTCTGATTTGGTGCTCAAAAGCATCAAGCCTTAATGTGGTGTGTGCTGTCCTCATGCCAGTCTCACCTTTTGTCCCCCCTCCTTGCAGAAAAGGAGTGATCGGCGCTGTCTTCATCCTGCCTAGCAAAAAGTTTTTTCTCCACTTATCTTCCAGTGTTGTGTACTGGGTCTCCCCGAAGACAGACTATCTGCTCAGATAAGAAGCAAGTTCCACCTTCCTGCAAGGAAATTCAGCGCCTACTTTAAGCAAAATTTTCTTTTCCTCCTCTAATCCTCCTGAAATAGTTCGCAACCCCATTTCCTCAATGCATAGTATAGACCTTTACAGACAGAGATGAAACAATGAAAAYGAGAGGAAAGGAATTGCTGCTTTTCAAAGAATTAAACAAACAGAATTAAATAGAAATAAGTAGAGGGAGAGAAAGATAGATGATGGCTTAATGCACCAGATAGTGAGAGTAAAAACAGTGTCTACCACTTACAGTGATAACAGAAGAAGCCTCCTCTTTCATTTTGTATTTAAAGCCCTCCATTACTTTTTTGTTCGTGGCGGATTTCCTGCATGTTAGTAAATCTACAGAAAAGAATCAGAACTGATATTCTGAAATGATATCTCAATTCTGCTAAATACTGGTGGATTTCATAGATAAAAATGGTAAAGATTAAAGAAAAAAATGATATTATAAAAGTTAATATATTATATAGATAAACCAGCATCACTTGCAGGTGAATATAAAGACAAATCTGAATTCCTTTGAGCTTCTGTCAGCAAGAAATCTTTGCAGGCATATTTTATTATAAAAATTATGTCTTGAAATCTTTTAAATAATTCTAGCAGTTATAACAAATTATGCTAAATTACAAAGTAGGTCTAAAGTGTGGTCCTAGATGTGTCAAAATTCTGCATCTGGTTTTGGACATAAAACTGTAGCTCTGGGAAGAAAAAGGTGCAGGAACTAAAGCATAGTAAGATAAAAGRGAAGCCTGTGACTAGAAGATAATTCTTCTGCATGTTGCATGTAATTCTTTATTTATTATGTTTTTTTAAGCATACTAAAGCCTTTGTATACGTGTTGGCTGAGTGAGAAAAACTTTCCWGTTGGCACAAGCTAATTAATGAAGATTAATGAAAATAAAAGTACTGCTACCCTTTTTTCTGAGAACTACTTCCTAGCTTTTCAGTGCCCAATTTGTAATGAAAGTGTACTTGCAATTTGAGAAACTCCTTATTTTCGTTCTAGTTAATGTTTATGATGAGGTTTTGCAGTTCCACTGCAGAAATCTTGTTCTGCAGAAGTGTCCTCATAATCACATGGAAATGTAGCTTTTCGAAGCTTTGTTGGTGAGAAAGCTCTTTCTGTCTCTAACATGCTGCAGCATTCTCAGATGACTCTCAGTTTAGACTCTGCATTTTGGAATCACAGGAGCAAAACTCACAGTAGCTTCATCCACGCTTTACATTTCTTTCTTAATTTTGATTGCTAATTTTAAAATGGTRAAAGGCTACAGGGAGACTTAGCTGCTGAATGAATAGGTCTCTTTCTTGGTTTCCTTATATGAAAAGAAAAAAWAGACAAAAGGACCCCCTCACTAAGAAGGTCATGCGTGTCTTTGCCAGCAAGTTGGCCAGCCTAGTAAAGAGGGCTTTAAACTAAGAAGGAAGGGGGAAGGGGAGAGTTATAGAGACAGGGTACGCAACAAAACACAACTCAAGCTGGGATGCCTCTGGCGGGTGCATTCAGCTGGGGGGGTGCATTCAGCTGGGAGAGTGCATGCATGTGAGACAAGGCTATAGGCGATCCCCTTGCACCCCTCTCGGGAAATCTGCATGCACAACTACCTCTCTGAAATACCCGTAAAGCAATGCACACAGCTTGGGGAATTGGAAAAAAAAAAAAAAAAGAAAAGAAAAGGAAAAAAAGGAAGAACTGGAGATCTGTGTGCGGTCTTAGGGCATGATCTCATTGCAATTACAGAGACATGGTGGGATAGCTCGCATGACTGRAATGATGCCATGGATGCCTACATGCTTTTTAGGAAAGACAGGCCAGGAAGGCAAGGTGGTGGAGTTGGTCTTTATGTGAGAGAGCAACTGGAATACATCGAGCTCTGCCTAGGGGTGGATAAAGAGCTAGTCAAGAGCTTATGAGTAAGAATTAAAGGGCAGGCTAACATGGGTGACACTGYTGTGGGTGTCTACTACAGGCCACCTGATCAGGAAGAGGAAGTCAATGAGGCCACCTACAAACAGCTGGAAGTAACCTCACGATTGCAGGCCCTGGTCCTCATGGGGGACTTTCACCACCCTGATACCTGCTGGAAGGACTACACAGCTAGGCACAAACRGTCCAGGAGGCTCCTGTAGAGCACTGATGATAACTTTTTGACACAGGTAGTGAAGGAGCCAATGAGGAGAGATGTCCTGCTGGACTTAACAAACTGGTTAGAAATGTGAAGGTTGGGGACAGCCTTGGCTGCAGTGACCATGAGATGGTGGAGTTCAGGATCTTGTGTGGAGGAAGCAAGGCAATAAGTAGGATCACAACCCTGAATTTCAGGAGAGCAGACTTTGGCCTCTTCAGGGACCTATTTGGAGGAATACCATGAGTTAAGGCCCTAGAAGGAAGGGGGGTCCAGGAGAGCTGGTTAAYAGTCAAGTATCACTTCTTCCAAGCTCAAGAGCAGTGCATTCCAAGAAGAAAGAAGTCCAGCAAAGRAGGCAGGAGACTGGCTGGATGAGCAAGGAGCTCCTGGCAAAACTTCAACAGAAGAAGAAAGTGCACAGAGTGTGGAAGAGGGACAGGCCACTTGGGAGGAATATAAAAATGTTGTCAGAGTATGTAGAGATGCAACAAGGAAGGCCAAGGCCCAGCCGGAATGAAATCTGGCAAGGGATGTCAAGGACAACAGGAAGGGCTTCTTCAAATACATCAGCAGCAAGAGGAAGACTAGGAAAAATRTGGGCCCRCTCCTGAATGGGATGGAGACTGTTGTGATGAAGGACACAGAGAAGGCAGAATTACTGAATGCCTTCTTTGCTTCAGTCTTTACTGCTAAGACTGGCCCTCAGGAATCCCAGAGTCTGGAGAGGAGAGAGAAGGTCTAGAGAAAGGAASACTTTTCCTTGGTTGAGGAGGATCAGGTTAGGGATCATTCAGGCAAAGCTGACACCTACAGATCCATAGGCTCTGGTGGGATGCACTCATGAGTGCTGAGGGAGCTGGTGGATGTTATTGCTAGGCCACTTTTCATCATCTTTGAAAGGTCRTGGAGAACAGGAGAAGTGTGTGAAGATTGGAAGAAAGCCAATGTCCAATCTTCAAAAGGGGCAAAAAGGAGGAMCCAGTAAATTACAGGACAGTCAGCCTTACCTCGATCCCTGGCAAGGTGATGGAACAACTCATCCTGGATGCCATCTCTAAGCAAGTTGAGGAAAAGAAGGTGATCAGGAGTAATCAGCGTGGATTCACCAAGGAGAAATCAGTTTCAACACTGTCTCCAATAACATCCTTATAGGTAAGCTCATAAAGTRTGAATTATGTAAGTGGACAGTGAGGTGGATTGAGAACTGGCTGAAAGGCAGAGCTCAAAGGGTTGTCATCAGTGGCGAGAGTCTAGTTGGAGGCCTGTGGCTAGTGRCRTCCCCCAGGRCTCAGTACTGGGTCCCATCYTGTTCAACTTCTTCATCARYGACCTGGATGAGGGGATGGAGTGCYTCCTCWGCAAGTTTGCTGATGATCCCAAGCWGGGAGGAGTGGCTGACACASCTGAGGGCTGTGCTGCCATTCAGAGARACCTGGACAGGCKGGAGAGCTGCGCAGAGAGGAACCTCCTRATGTTCAACARGGGCAAGTGCGGAGTCCTGCACCTAGAGAGAAATAACCCTAGGCACCAKCACAAGCTRGGGGCTGACCTACTGGAGAGCAGCTCTGCAGAGAAGGACCTGGTGGATGACAGGTTGACCMWGAGCCAGSAATGTGCCCTTGTGGCCAAGAARGCCAATGATCTCCTGGGGTGCATTGGGAAGAGTGTTGCCARCARGTKGAKGRAGSTGATCCTGCCCCTCTCCTCAGCCCTGATAAGGCCTCATTTGGAGTCCTGTGTCCAGTTCTGGGCTCCYCAGGACAAGAGAGATGTGGAGCTACGGGATAGAGTCCAGTATAGGGCTACAAAGATGATTAGAGGACAGGAGTGTCTCTATTGTAAGTAAAGGCTGCGAGAGCCTGGARGGCAACAGACCTGGGCCTGTTTAGCCTGGAGAAGAGAAGACTGAGAGGGGATCTTACCAATGTCTACAAATAGCTTAAGGAATAGTGCCCGAAGAGGTTATTGAGTCTCCTTTTCTGGAGATATTCAAAACCCACCTGGATGTGATTCTATGCAACATACTCTAGCTGACCCTGCTTGAGCAGGGGATTGGACTAGATGATCTCCAGAGATCCCTTCCAACCTCAACCATTCTGTGATTCTGTGGAGGAGGGTCATAATATATTATCTATATATTCTTGAAAATTTAAATAAATTGATATATGTATATATGTATATGTCTTTTAGATGTTATGAGCAGTATAGAATCAAAATGCTTTATAAAGCAAATCAGTATTATCATTTTCTTCCAGTATGGTGAAACAAAGGCATAGAGCAAAGAAGAGACTTGCGTAGAGGTGCACAACAATTTCACAACTGAATCAGCAGCTAAAACTGAGTTTCCTGAATCCCTTTCTGTGCTCAATCAATTCTGTCATATCACTAATATTGACTGTTGTGCATAAGGAATCTTTTCATTGCAAATGAAATTGTTTGCAAGAAGTCACAGGTGCTTTCATGGAACAGCAGGGTTTCAGACATGATGGAAAAGTGCTGAAAAAGTCCTATTACTAATTCTTGATGGAAACCCATCTGTCCCAGTGATAGGGGTTAGACAATGTCAGAGTGCTTAGTTTGTAYGTTTTTGTTATTTCCAAGAGAGATATTTTTGAAGTCAAGTCTACAAAGTGCATGTATTCTTYTAATGCAACATGAAATATAAATCTCTCAAAGAAAACATCAAAAGACTCCTGCACCTACACCAGCAAGKGAGATATGTAATGGATTATAATACTAAAATCTTGCTGATGTGCGTGGGAATATAAATGTTAGCAGACTGATGAATTGCCCAGCTCTTCAGTTTGCCCAGAGAGGCAGTTGGGTAATGGTCACCCAAATTATATCATAATATATAGCTAGCTGAGGTAGAACCAAGTAGTTTTTCATCTGTGCATTGTTCAGCCAACCTATAAAAGCCCCTTCTCAGCCCCAAAAAATCATTAATTAAAACCTTCTGTAGACTGTAAGATCTATTGGCTGGGCCGTAGTGCTGATGGAGAGAGATTGCTCTTTAAGAAAACCCTCTCAATAAGAAAGGTGTTAGGAGAGGAAAATGGTTTTGCGTCATGCTGTGGACTTTAACAGATTGCTTTCCAAATAGCTAACAAAAGCAGAGCAATTTTTGGCATGTAGCATGTAGCGAAGATGGATATGTACTACATTGTCTGGCAAGCATACAAGCAAATAATTGTATCAGCAAGCCAGAAACATGATTTTGATCTTTAAAGCAAGGAAGGTAAATGAGAAAATAATTTTAWTTATTATTGAAGCTGACCTGAAAGATTAGCTCATTAAAGGTTCTCCATCTTCTATTTGCTGTTTAGCCTCTGTTTTTCAGGTATAATTTAAAGACTTAAGAGCTGTTTTACTGAAATCACAATRTGAGAGAAAAATGTTTGATTTTGGGTGCTGGCTTTCAATTCTGTTCTCAGAATTCTGATCAGACTGACACGTCTTTTTCCTGTCAAATCTTTCCCTGATTTCTGCAATTAGTACATAACTTCTAATGCTAACACATAATGGATTCCTGCTTTTCTCACCTTTCAGATCAAGTTTGCATTTTAATACTAAAATCAGGGGGTGACTTGATAACATGCAGTGACATCTGACTTAACTACTTCATTGCTTTCTGTAGATACTTTTATTGAAAAATGTCAGGCATTAAAATAACACAAATCAATGCTAATAAGCTCCACTAAAATACTCTTAACATACCCTTTCAGGTAGTGCATAATGCTGTGAAGTTGAATATAGCAGAAAAATGCAGTCTGAARTCTCTACGCCGCAGTAACTCTGCTTACTCGGACTCCATGAGTGAAATGAATCCTAGTACTGGAAATGTTAAATATCTTTGGCATTGGCATATTTTACAATTACTTCTTTGCAGTATACATGAGAAAGCACTATGGACATTATTCAACTTAGTGGGGAGGAAAAAGCTTCGTGAAATTTTAAAGATGGAGATGGTAGAGTAGTCTGAGTGGGAATCTGGAGATGGTAGAGCAGTCTGGCAGCACATTCATCTTTACAAGGGTTATATATTCCTGATGGAAAATGGATGATAGGGCACCTTTTAAAACTCCTGGAACAGAATGAAGGGCAGGAAGAATGGTGAACCGTTAAACCCTCAAGTTTTTGTAGAACTCTAATTCCTAAATATTGTGAACAAGGACTGATTTTAAATGAGTCTATCCTTGAGTGTTGTCAGGTAGTATCTTCAGATATGCAGTCAGTGTTGCAGCCAGAGATTCTGGCTAAGAAATCAAGTATACTATCTGAAACAAACTCTAAGACGTGGTTTGCATCACTGATAAGGGAAGGATGTGTTGCTGGTGCCTGTGTAAGAAAAGCTCCTTCTTCTAAAGATTTACTGGAAAGTCCAGCAGCATTCCACATGAAGTTGTTGGAAAAGGAAAATGCAGACAGGAGTGCATGGAAATATGAATGTATACTTAGAATTTAGAAATATTTTTGCATATATTTACAGTGCACTGAGGTGATCTGATGCCTTTCTTCGCTTGACTGAGCAAATGTGTCTGTGGAAAATGAAAAGAAATATGTTGATTTCATCCTTTCAGAAAGCCAGTGGAAATGTGAGTCAAAAAGCCAGAGACAGAGATGTCTTTGGATCCCGCCAATCGTATTAAATCAAATGTTTGTCTGAGTGTTAGCCTTAGCTATCACATTGAATTATACAGATGGAATTTAACCTCATGTTCCTGTCTGTGGACTGATGAGAAAGCATAAATGAACATTTTTTGTTCTGTGTCAAGGTGTGATTTACCTCACCTGCTTTTAGACATCTAAAAGTTGGATATCTAAGTCCAAGCCTGTCATCACTGCTCCCGCTATAGTCAGCAGCAGGAATAGGGCATCTTGTGTTGCCTGTTTTGTGAACAAGGTTATGTGAGAAGTTACGAATCACCCTCCAGAAACCACAGGAGCTCTGCAATGACAACCGACATCGGTGCAGTGATCGCCTCTTAGGTGGTGAGTGCTGGTGGCTTGTTAGGGCAGATGCAGCCCACATCAGGTCCTTAACAGGCAGCTAGTTGGGATTAGCAGGGATGAATGAAATCGACTGTTTTGAAGGAAAGCAGGATTTGATTTTTCAGGGAGCAACAGAACTTAAAAGTATTTGGTCTAGGGGGTAAATTATGTAATTTATAATAGCGGCTGGTGTTGCAAACCTTTCTGAAAATGATTTTTCAGCTACAGCTTTAGGTCTGCACCTATACTATACCTATATTACAATACTGTAATATWGAGATAGTTTGAGGACTGTGAAGGAACTCAAAGATGGAATAATTTGAGCCAAGTAAGAGTGGGGTGTCCTGGTGTGTCCTTTTGAAATTGGAAACTAAACAGACAACAGCAACAGAAAACATGTAGAAGCACTTGGATCGTGGCCATTTGCCCACTAGCATCAGTGAATGGCAATTCTACCACAGTCCTTGAGCAGAGCTGTGTTGAGTAGGAGGTACCGACCTTTCCGAAAAAGTATGAGTGCCCAGAAAAGTGCCTGTGGTAGAGGTCAGTAAAACATACAAACTGGACATTATTTTGTTTGGAAGTGTTGCCAGACTGCTTGGATTTTGGTAAAACTATTTTATTTTTCTACCTAATGCTCTATCTACATTTTTATAAGTATTTGCATATATACGTATATACATATTTGTGTGTGCAAAGGCTAGTCATTCAGCAGTTAACCAGGCATGTTATGCTCAGAGTACTCTATAATCAAAGCATTATTTTGAAAGGTTAATATCTATTTATAACTTTTGAACTTAACTTATTTCTGGCTGGGTTTTTCTGTCTGATTTTGTTGTTGGCTTTTTTGTGTTAGCCGAGGTAAAAATATGTGTTTGGATTTTTATATTTTTGCATGTTCTACTTTATTCACAGCATTTTGTTTTGAGAGGAGAAGCAGGAAAATGCACTCTTTGCATTCAGTAATAAAAATGTTCTATTCAAGTACAGAAATGCCCCCTCACCTGCTCCTGCATGACTGATCCTTTATGTCACAGAGAAGAAATTTTGAAGCAAGAGTGTCTCTGATTCCTGAATCATAGGCATAAAAGGTTTGCTCATAAACTGAAAAGCTCTGAGGTAGAATGAGATGCTTAAAATATGCTTGAAGAATGACAGTTTTTTAATGAATTATGGATGTGATATTGATTTTTTTCCAGTAAACAACTTGGTAGTTTTTTTCAGTGCATTTCTGAAAGTTGCCTAATTTCTATTTTGCAAAAAATATATTATTGATTAAGCCTCATAGGATGGAAGTGTAGGCAAAGCAGTTAGGGAAAAATTGCCAAATAACCTTCCAGATGTTGTGAGGGATTAGGAGACTTGGTCACAGAGCAGATTTAGGATTAAAAGTATATGAGAGCAGGTGAAAGGTGTGACATTAAATCACACTTGTACCAAGAGATTATAAATGAAGAGGAAAAAAAGGCAGGAAGGCAGGAAGGAAGGCAGGACACTGATAATTTCAGGCAGATAATCTCAGATGGGAAAGCCCACTTTTCTTAGCAAGTTCAGTGTGCATGGATGGGTCAGGCAGAGCATTAGTACGCCTAAACCCATCTGCATAGATCTGTGCTAATTGCTACCTATGAGACTTCAATGACAGGGAGCTAAAGCAGAGAGAGAAATGCTGCAAACTCACGTGGGTCCCCTCCTAGAGATGCTCTGATTTTTTTTTTTTTTTTTTTTTTTTTTTTGCATGGATACAGAAAACATTTTGGTTTTCAATGTTAAGGATTTTCTGAGCCACTTATGAAATAGGCAAGACGTCCTCGTTTACACGTTGTTGGTGTTCTCGAAGAGGACAAAGCGGCACCACTGCGCCCGACACGCAGAACCAGTGGCCTCCAGAAAGCAGCTCCTCTTGGAAAACTTCAAGTATTTCTGAACTTGTTAGGAAATGGTTCAAGTTACTGTGCAGGCTGCCACCTTGCATTACTAACGTTATCCTCAGCAATGCTGTGTGAGAGGCCATGGCATCTCTCCTGTGCCGTAACTCCAAAAACGAAGCCACTCACAACTRCCTATCTGGCACACCCCAGTTTTTGCCCCTCTCTCTTTCCACTCCTATTGCCTTAGTTTTCTTGCCAGACTGTCTGTAAATGTCTTGGAGACAGATTGCTGCTATATTTTGGCTCAGCTGCTTTATCTTCATTTTCTTCAAATCTTCTTGTCTGAGGATGGCTGCATTCGTTTCTGAATGTTGTCCAACATAAGCGTTTGAGAAGTTGATAAAAGATCTGGGCTCTTTCTGCATGAGGCTATTTATTTAATAGGGCATTTTTAGTCACTATATTACATACATGTAAATAAGTATAAATCAACAAATTGCCTAAGTGTCTCGGACAGACAAACCACTTCTTTTTCTGATTCCCAAAGCAAATTTAGTCTTTATTAATCAACCTGTCTGCTTCTGTAATAAACTTGTGTGCTCTCAGTGTGTGGCCTCATAAAAGGTTTTGTAAAAATATGCTCCTCCCTAAGAGATTTAGACCAGCTGTTAAGCAAGCCAGCTGATCAGTTCTGCTCACTTGCAGTCTAATTAGAGTTATGTGCATTACTGAATTTTTACTTCTCAAACCTAGTAGTTATAATGCTCCAGTTCACATTAAAAAAAGCAAGAAAGAATCTACTATGTCTGCCTAGACACATTTTGGATTAAAATGTGGATTTTTAAAAATAATACTAATGTGATATATCAGAAAACAGGAATGGCAAATTGTTTAATCACAATTTATGTAAAATATGTAAGTTTATATAAAAAAATCTTCATAGTTTGGATTATTCAATGTTGTGGTCTGTATTTACTACTGAGTAAAAGAAAACTTTCTAGTTCTTGCATAACTTCCAATAAATTTCATCACAGTTAAGGACCACAATGAATATTTATTTATAAATTAACTCAGGGCATTTCTAGTTGTCAATTTTTATGATCCYGGCCTGTGCAGCACTGCTAAAGTAGCTTCGTGTGTACTCAGAAACCTAATTCATTGAAAAAAAATTGGCTTTTGTAGTGTCCTGAAGTATTTTAAGCTGTCTGTTGTTTAAACAAATGTGGTTACATAGATCGTAGGCATGGAACTTTTGCTTATGTAATTTAAAAGCAGCCTATAATTCGACCTTCCTTCCAATCAGAAGAATTATTTGTAAATTATTTGGCTGATGTTGACCAAATATATTTTAAAYGTTTAAAATCATCTAGGCACCCTTTGGAGTTTTACCACTGCTTTTCAGAACTGTCTGGAACAGGGAAATAGGCTCCCTGTTCCACGTGACTGTGCAAGCTCTTATAAACTATCCTATAGGGCCTAAAACTCTGAAAGATGCTAAAGCAGAAGAGCAGAGGCTCTACCTGAGGAAGCTAAAATCTGAGTAGACTGAGTGATAAACTGTGTCGTTCATTAGGCAAAACCCCCATGTAAATCAGTGAAGGAAGGGAATTTAATTTTCAGGTGTTTTAGAGAACGTTTTTGTGTGTGTAAGCATGTGGGAAATATTCTAAAAACCATTAATGCTRTATTTGTTGTCCTATGTACAACTTTGCTTCATGAAATTATTACTGGGGAAATCTTGGTGYCTAATGTCAATCAATTGCAACTCTTACAGTAATAAAAGACCTGCTAAGAACATACTGARTTTAAACAATGTTATATGTCATGATGGTCCCTCAGAGTCATATTTTACTTACAATCCTGATTTAAAAACCTTTCACAAGAAGGAAATGCAAGTATTAAAAAKGATATTCCATAACATTTTAAGACTCTATAGTTGCTCTGATTAGAGCTTATCAGTGCACATAAACCAAACAGACCAAATATTTAAATGTTACTGTAAATCAGATTGCAATATATCAGCTCTAACAGTCTCCTTTACACTACGCATGGGAAAGTACTGTGGGAAATTACCTTGCCTTCTGAAAGACAGAACTTTGCATATAGTTTGTAACTCATTYTGTTATCTGGGACTTTCAAGTGATTATCAATCTTCTTGCAATTTTGGACCATTTCTGCTTAAGTAAATACTTGTTTGTGATGTACATTGTGCATGTGCTAAAAGCCAAAAGATTGGTKGCTTCTTTCATATACTTGCTCTGATAGGAATCCCGTTGGTAGAAATAGTCACATTTTGCTTTTGAACTGTTTCCTTGAACTCTACTGTGATAACACGTTCATATTGCATTTATGCCATTCATAGGCATTTATGCTGTCAGGTTATGTCGAGCTTTAATGACAATTTATTGTTTATAATAGGTGAGATAATCAAAAGGTAAGTTGCTTTAGTCTTCTTCAGACTGAGACCATTTGAGACTGGAAGATTATTCTGTCTGCTTATCTCATCTCTAAATCAGAACAGATTACCCAGATATATGAGTAATGCAATCTACTGTCTCACCTTGATGTCTCTCAATCTACTGTCTCACCTTGATGTCTCTCCCTACGCCATTACTATGGGCAGATGCAGTAGGACTTTTCCATGATTCTATTACTCAATCCACTGTTTTGTAAAGATCTGCAAGTGCATAAATGGCTAGTATGTACCTGAAAGTGGAAGCTGGAAAGCAAGTAGACGTGTCAGCGGGCATTTTAACAGAGCAGTTCTGGCAGTTGGGCATGATTCTTCAGGGACAGATGTTTCGCAGGTTAGCACAAGGTGCGCAGGCAGCTGCAGATGACTGAAAGCACTCTTCCTTATTACCACTCTCCCTTACTACCCGTTTTACACAGTACTGTCCACAAGAAGGGTCTGATCTGGACCAGAACTTGGCCTCCACCATAACACAAATCAACTGATATTATTAAAGACTGGTGGTCTCTGATAACCAGCAGTATCTAGAAGATCAAACCCGTTAGGATAATGCAATCCTTAAACGCTGGAGCCTTTCATTACTTTTACCTTCTCTAAACCCTTTAAGACTTTGAATGTTGACATGGAAAGTGGAGAAAAATATTAGTTTCTCTTGAGTAAGATCAGAGATCTCCATCTCTGGGAATGTGATTTTGCCATATTGCTCATTATTTAATTCTCTGAGCTTGAAGGAAGAATCACTTTGGTTCAGTTCACTACCTAGCAGGCTCAGCAGGAGCCATGCAGAGTAGGGGAATAACAAATAACTGCGATATTTGGAACTGCTTGTTCTGGTGCATCACTCCGTGGAGGGAAAAATGAATCATAAGAAGTGAGGGGTATTAAATTTTGTATGTGGTTAGCTGTGGTGAGTGTTGCTTGTTTGTCTTYGTTCTGCTTCTGCAAAGTCTAGGCATGAAATTGTTGCTTACCAGTATGCAAGGAAAAGGCAAAGCAGCTTATTGCTTGCTTTTGTGATACTTTCCTCTTCCTACTTATGATGCTTTTCTAAAAGTTCAGGTGAGTTCATTCTTGCACCTTCATGAAGTCTGGGTGACATGTGAGAAGACAACTGATGTGCCTGGGTTGGCAAAAAATGATTTGCCAAGGGGTGTGGGAGAATCTTTGCAACCGTGAGATGTATGAATCGAAAGTATTTCCAGTGAGATGTGCAGAACAGAAATTTTTAAAATATCTCTTGACTGAGCTCCCAATGGAAAGCTAAATGTAAATGTAATTTAGGCAGCCAGTATTGACAGCTCTAGAGCTGGCTGAAATGTTCTGATTTTTGATTAAAAAGAATGACAAATATTTTGACAATTTCAGGGAACACTTTCTCAATTTTCTACTAGTTAGAGAACTCAGAAAGTTCTTGTTTTCTTGAAACGCTCAGATTAAATTTAAAAACTTTAAAGTGTTTGAAAAGATACTATTTTTCATTGTTGTCCTAAAAAGCTAAAAACAATTTTTCTGGATTTTTTTTTTTTTTGGATCAGTTCTAGTCCATATGTTTTCAAAGTATGTCCCACCAGCCATATGCTGCCTCAAATCTTCTCAAAATGCCCAAATCCACAGCAATGAAAAACTTCCCTCCACAACTGTGTTTCTCATACTTGTCCCAAGGAATGTGAGTAAAACAGACTGTCTGCAGCAACCACATGTCATGGGGTCACGTGTGAACAGTAATGATTAGAAAAAAAGGCACTAAAATATTCTCCTATCCTTGTTAGCATGTGATTAATTAATTTAGATTATGTTTGAAGCAAGTAAATTTACAGTTCATATTTTAGTGTTTGTTATATATTTTTTTTCTTCTGAAGGCCTTCTCATAAGTAAAACAGAAATGTTTTCTTTACTTTGAGCTCATATTCTTCTTCAGTTCTTTTCTGTATTTCCAAGAAAGCTGCAGTAATACTTCCCTTTATTGAGAATATGGGCCTTTTCTGGTTTCACATTACAATGAACCATTTGCGTAATCAGCTTTGTGATGGACTCGCACACGTCTTTCAGGAGAAGTGTGTTCGGTTCTGTATAAACCAGTGCGGAGGTAGATGGTCTCTTTTTTTCTGCAATGCTTTCTATCTCATTACTTTAAATTCATTAATACTTTTATCTTTAGCATGTCCCAGTGCGGTAGAGCATTATTCTTTTCATTTCAAGAGTGAGCAGCTGGCAGGCAGAGAATAATCAAGCTCATGTAGAAAAGCGGTGGCAGAATTAAGGGAGGAATCCTGGCGTCTCGGCAGTAAGGATTTGGGCTATTCTCGCTGTGCATTGCTTGGGGGACAGAGAGGGGGTGAAGCAGCTGCAGAAGCACAGACTTATTTCTTCTCTGTGCTCATGGGAAGCAAGAGTTTTAGCCAGGCCTCRATGAATACTTTTACTGTTGTCTACCTATCATACTTAGTAGTAGATTATTTTGTATTTAGAGTGACTAAGTAGAAGCTTTTCCTCCCTGTTTCTTTCTTTTTGCAGTTTCATGAGATTGCTTTTTCAGCCCATGCTCAGCACCTAAGCAATGCAGCAATGGCCTTTACAATTATTTCTCTCTGAAATGATTTTTGACTTCCCAAGCTATATTGAACTGTAGGACCTATCCCTGAGGGACTTACAGCATAAACATATATATATCCCTAAGTGAGAATCCCACCATGCAGTTTGCAGGCTGTGCAGCACTCAGAAATGGGCTGAGCTGACTGAACCCAAGCACGTATACACTCATCTRTTCGCAAGGATGCAGGAGGCTGAGGTTAGCTCATAGCTCTCCTTATCCCTGTCCTGTTTGAGCCAGTCACTTTTAGGTCTGCTRATAAACAAATAAATAAGTTTTTCATGTTTCATATTCCAATGAAAACTTGCTTATTGTGCTTAAGAGCTTTTTGGAGAGCTCGATGTAAGAAYAAGGGCTAGGCAGATTGACCTGAAGCCGTTAAATGTTGCTGGGTCAGAGGAGGCTGCGCGTTTCGTTGATACAGCGGTTATAACTTGCAGTGATTCTGCTTAAACCGACTTTTTAATTTCACTCCCGGGGCTGATAAAGTGAAAGTGAGATTTAAGGAGGGCTTTGAAAGAGAAAGAAGCTTGTAACCAGCCAAGAATAAAGTAACATTCRTGATGGGATGATATACTCCCATGCTCGTACCTGCAACCATTTGTGTTTGTGAGTGTGATTAGTAATGAGATGAACAGCTCGTTAAAGGCTGTCCCAGTTGCTGTTGCTCTGAAAGTTGATATATATCTATGATATATAAGAATATATCTCTGAGGTATCTGTGGATGGGTAAATGGAGACTGCTGCCTCTCTAATGCTCCCCTTTTGCTCAAAGTGTCAGAAAACCGTGGCTGGTGCAGCATTGAGCATGGTCAGCCCACTGTATTAAGATGCTTCAGAGAGTTTATTATTTTGGGCTAAGCAGTAGGGTTAACCTAGTGATGTGGCTTCTACTTGGCTTGGGGAGGGCCCCRGCAGACCGCGGGCCAGGCGGTCACTGCAAGAAATGGAGATTTGGGGCTTCCGGATCCTCTAATTTCTGGGCAGCCATTGCCACTTTACTTCTTTGTTCTTATCTCCTCCTTTTTTTAAAGGAGGATAAGGGAGGGATAAGTGTTCGACCATCTCACAGAGGTATTTGTAAGCACAAAGAAAACAAAGGTACTTAAGTACTACGGGTGGGAGGAATGTACACAGYGCGGCAATTTAATAGTTTCCACGTGACTCAGTTTTGTTCAGGATTATATTTGGCAAGTCCCTTGCAAAGCGCACTAGTGACATACATAAACACTGCTTGCAATATGTGGTTTATTCTTTCTTTTTGCCCTCCCTGGGGATAAATTTTGTTGTTTATGTTATTTCCTGCAGGAGTACTTGCCATGCATATACGTAACTTTGCTATAGACTCTGCGCTTTGATTGATACAAGAATGTGAGCAGCATAATGGCACATCTGAGGATTTTATACACCATTTTGGCTTTGATTTCTTAATATAGCAGGAAGAAACGTAAGGTGTAAGTTGGAAATAATTTGTGCTGAACTAGGGACAAAGACAAGAACAAAGTGGCGTTTTTTCAAGGGTATTTTTGTTGTTGTTTACTTTAAGGCTGCTAATGGTTGTAATACTAATCGAGTGACTCACTGGAGTTTCCTCTGCACCAGCAGAAACTGGAGTGGAAAATCAATTTCTAAAATCAAAATTAAGTACCATAATTAAGTCTGTCTCCGTTCCAAAGCATAACAAATAAAGGAGGAAAAAGAACTGGCTAAGTTGAAAACTTTGTCTCGCGTGCCATTGCACTGCGTTGTCCTGGACCTGTGTGCTGGAGCATCCATCCCCCTGTGCAGGGATGTGTGCAGGGATGTGCCTAGTCTCGCGTGTTTAAGACTTAACTCATTTGTCTCCTGCTTCACCTACTTCCACRGGTAAAGCTGCATCTCATGTAGTTACATAGAGCACCTCGTCCTCTCTCCTCTTGACTCGATGCACYGCATGCAGCAGGCTACGTGCCTCTAGCACAGCAAGCGACAGAGGAACAGAAAAATAGCAGTGATTATTGCATGGCAGAGGGCAGCTACACAACGTTTTGGGGCTCCACACTCCAAGGAGAGCCACGTGGGACATACTCGTGTTCTGTTTCGTCAGCTCTCYGCAGGGCTGTGCCCTCACGTGTCAACCTCTTGCTGCCCTCTGGCAGAAGGCACTTCTGCTAGACATCAGAAAAGGCAGCAGAGATGTCTGYGTGTGCTACTTACAGTTTAAGGAGAAAAGCTGGACCTGGAGCAAACTCATAACGTCACAGCTGAGTTTCTGAAAGGATAATTTCTGAAGGGAAAAAATTTGGCACAAGAATTACTAAGAAAGTTAGATAACCTAGAAAAAAATGAAATTGGAAGAGAAGAGCATAGACCTCTGCCATCCTTAATATACATCATTTCATTTTTACTCCTTTTTTTTTTCAGTTTTTATCCCATATTCCTCCCTTTCCTGCTTTTCTTCTCTTCTCTGCAGTATTTCTTTGTCAGGATACATGACTGTCCTCWGAATTATTGGGCACTGTTCCTGCCAATGACTTACATGCTCCAAAGAAGCATTTAGCTTTGAAGTAACCCAGTTTTCCCTGTCTTTAAAATTCAGACCTCAGTGATAGAATTTTTATTTTTTGATTATGAAAAWTTGATTCTGCTATGAAATGTTGTAATTGGCAGAAAATACTGTAAGTAGAAACTAATCTTTCATCTGTGTCATGAYTGCTGCAGAGAGGTTTTTGCCCTCACCAGGAGAGAATTCAGAGGGGTTTTTGGTGGTGCTGAAAGAGTAAACTTTTTTTTTTTTTGTAAGAATATATGTTGATTCCCACTAAGAGCATTGCCCGGTACAAAAGGGGGATGAAGGGTTGTCCAATGAGACCTCTGTTTATAAAAATGAAAAATCAAGTCATTACAAGACCTTAGGACTCCCACCTACTTTAAATTTTGTGTGGTCTGCAGGCCTAAAACTTGTGTCTTCCAGACAAAGTGGCAGAAATTAAGATTCCTATCTTTCCTCATGTTCTGCTCAGTAAATACCATGTCTTGGCATCATGCAAATGTGTAGAATAATTACATGTGTTGCGGATGAGAAATGATTGCTTATACAGTCAGCCAAATCAATACCTGTTGTGGCCTACCACTAAAAGAGAGTCAGCCAACTTCATTGCACATCATCACCTTGGTTCCTGTATCTGCAGCTGTGCCTAGTGGTAACGTATAAACCTTGGAGCGAAGCGATTGTTTTAAGTCTTTAGGATTTCGATTTTAACTTATTTTGTCTCCTCGCCATTTCATTGGAAGCTAAGGAGTTCTGCAAGCCCTGAAAGACTAATCTTTTAGTCTGTCTTCCTGCTCTTGTAAGGAAAGGTAACATTTGTATTTTAAATGGCCTTGTCCATAATGCACTACCTGCGTGTTTTATGACCGCTGTGTGTATATATTCAGACAGAAGTGGGAGAAAAACGCAGTTTACTGCTAACATCTATCTTCCYTGCAGGTGTGTGCGTGGGGGAGGCTGACACCCTGCTTGGGCGCTGTGAGGAGTTATCCCTTAACAAGGGAAGATTAATGCCCTGTCGAAAGCTACGCTGCGCTTCTTCACATGTCATGCTTAAGTAAAACAGCAGTGTTGGAAATGAAAGAGGAGGCTGACGGTCAAAATACCGATGCTACTCAGTGCTTGCAAACCATTGGCAAGGTGTTCGAAGCGACCATCTGTTTCGGTGCTGGGCATCAATTGCCGCTCGCTTCAATGTTGTGGAGCCATATCATAAGAATAGTAGGATTTAACTCTGTACTTGTTTTATGCTCATGCCCGTGTGTCTGTTTGTGGTAAGACTAATTCTCCTCCCCCAGACACAAGAATTAAATGTAATATATAGCAGTGTATAGTTGCTCGGTTTATAAAAAGCCACTCAGTCTTTTGCAACAAGAATCCCCTTGTAAAATTTACTCTTAACTGATTATCTCCTGTCTGCGATAATATTGCTGCTCAATTGCATGCATCTTGCTGTCCTTGTAATGTAGCACTTCAGTGAGCAAGCTAAAGTACGTATTACTCCTGTGAGCAGACCACAGCTGGGAACCCCAATTCTTCTTCTAAAGCGGCTCTGCTTGTAATACTTCTGTAAAATACAGGCTTCATTATGGTTACAGTAAGATATTAGTGATAATAAAATCCATGGCTATTGGTACAGACCTATTAAACCTGCTATTGACAGTATATGACAGATGACTGCATGATGGAGCAGTAGTAAAATGGCTTGTAGCCTGGCCGTTTCTGTCTTGTAGGTTTTGGATAGATCCACAAACGCATGCAAACAGTTAAAATGCATTTCTTATTAGAATAAACCCCAGATATCTGGCRAGGTTTATGCTTCCCGATCTAACGTTTTCAGTGGGTGGAGACAATTATCACCCCATTGCTTTGTCATTATTCCTAGAATTAACAATGTATTTTTTTTTCTTTTAAGTGGGATGAATTGTGACTTTTTATTGCTTCCTACTTTTCTGAATAAATAGTTCAGTAAAGCTGCTAATGTTGATARTAGAAGTCATAAAAGGAGGTTTTATTGTTTAATGAGCGCTTCCTTCAATTTTCTCGGCTGCTGAACGTACCTAAGACTGTATATAAATAGTTGCTTGAGAGAATGTACCCTTTTTTGGTGGTAGTGCAATGATTTCGGAATATACTTATGCTGTTCATAAAAGCATGGCAGCAGAGTGGGAGAGGTGTTCTACTGTTTATGCATACATGCGAGAATTATTTTCTGTTCTTTTTGCATTTACATTTATAGTGTTGGCTAAGCTGGGTAATTATRTTGCTTCTCCTTTCCTTCATCTACCATGTTTCCTTGCAGTAAGAGCCATCCTAGACCCAAGATCCCTGGTTTCTTCCTAAAGTTTTTAGGGAATCTTTCCTCCGTCTCCTCTTTTTCCTCTCATATAGGGCTCAGGTGCTGAGTGACGTACCTTTACTCCCAAGTGTAATAATGTTTTTGCACCTTAGTGAATCCATTCTCTTACCATCATCTTAGAGAACTGGAACAATATTATAGACAGATAGCTCTTCTACAGCAACTATGTTCCAAAAAAGACAGGGTTTTACTCTGTCTTAAGGATTCACAACTTTATAACTGCCAAGATTAGCTAAATGTTTGAATTGGAAGTAATCAGAAACTATTCTCTTCCCCTAAAAAGTTACCACTTCTGTGGCCAGAAGCTGTTAGACGTCAAGCAAAAAGCAAACACATACTTTGGAATTTCCTTGACAAAAACGTCACTATCTCAGAATTGCCATTTAATTAACCAACTTTCCATTTTAAAATGTTTTGAAGAGATTCTTTGAACTCTTTCTAATCTGAACAGAAGCAAGCAGTATCTGCCTCCAGGTTCAAATCTCGGGTGATGCCGTGCAGCTCCAGTAGCTTGGATGGTTTGTGAATTTTAAGTGGAAAAGGAACATATTCCCTTCTGAATTCATGAATCCTAGAGAGAATAGTTTCAGCTATTCTCTGAAAATCTTAGGGCAGAAAAATAGCTTCCTTGGCCCCAGGAGCCTTATACTAGATTGCTATGACTATATTTCCTTTGCTGTGCCTCTATTCCTTTTTATTTGCTCTTTACCACAGAAAAGCAGAGCATAAATCACTCCTCTATGTGCGCTTCACATCTGCTGCCCTGCACCGAGAGCAGCTCTGGTTCTCCTAAGGGACAGGATTTCCGTAGTCCTGGGCAGGAGGGAAAGAGGCAGGATTTGTCCTTTAATGTTGACTCCTGTCAAAAGCAAAACCCAGCCCTAAACCCTGTAAGTTTACAGCTTCAATACTGCRTCTGGCCGGGAGGAACATCTGGTTAGTCATATGTCAGGAGCCCAAAAAGGTATGTGTCTGCTTGCTGTTTAGCAGCAGTCTTAACTGGGGAGAGATGCAAGGGTTAAAGCAGAGGTATGTGGCCAAAGGAGAGCAGTAGATTGCTGTTTCACTGCAAAAATAGGCGTTTGTAAGCACTTCTCAACTCCTGATGTAAAATAACTTGCAACTAAGGAAAGAAGAACAAGCAAGATTAGGAAAGGAAGAGCCTGAAGATTAATTTGAAAAAATTATCGGTTTGCTATTTCCCAGAACCAATATAAAAGAAAAGCAGAAATCCTTGAATGAGTCTCAAATCCTCCTGAAAAGCATGTATGACATCAGTGAACCGAAGAGCTATGATGTCTTTTAGTTGCAAACTGAAACTAGGCAGCAAAAATACATCTCTGAAAATATCCCAGACCACTTGAACAAACTAAAGTCTATTCCCTGTTCACATTTTAATTGCCCTGGGTCATGTAAAACACCTGTTCCCTCACCTGAACAGTTAATAGCCATTTCTATTTTTGGCACCTCGGTACCCCTTGCTTTTCCTGCAGTGCTGTGCATCTCCTGTTCGAACTGCTGCTGCTTTCCGTTGCATGCCGGCAAGTCGAGGAGAACCAAGGAGTTAAATTTCAGCACACGCAAAGAGGAGGTGAGCTGTCTGCTACAGTAGTTTACTGCAGCTTCCTTTCACGCTGACACATATGTAGTTTGTGGTGACAGTGCTAAAGAACTGCAGACAGGCACTTAACAGACTGGATGTGAGCTGGATGCAAAGATGCCTCACCCTGGACTTCCTGCTGGCAGTATGTAAATACACCTGCAGCCTGGCCACATTGGGGTTTGTTGGGCTTTTTTTTTCTTTTTGTCAAAAGGCAGCATGAGAGGATCTGACAAAGCAACAGCATAGTTGAGAGAGACCTTAACCAGCATTAGATTTGTATCTCGGTGCCGGTGGCAGGGGATTTTTTTTTTTTTTTTTTTCTGCTGCATATTCAGCCTGAAATCTTCTCTCACTACAATGTTTGCCTCTATTTGGTATGCCAAGAAGCTGGGACGCAGGTTTGTGCATAACGCCAGGAAAGCAAAATCAGAGAAGGTATGTTCCTGGTGGGGATAGAAAGCCTTATGTCTCATGTAAGCTGCCTGCTGGCAGGCTGTTCTCTATCTGGTTATTTTATTTTATTTTTTTTTAATACCCTGAATAATGACCTAATGCTATTCATAATTCCATGCAAGAATCCTTGACTTGTTTGCTTGTTAGTTATTAAATGCTCAGGAGATGATCCATTCAAAAGTCTTTATAATCTTTATTTACTGCAAAATAAACAGCTGCACATCTGGTATCTTGTGCACCAGGAGCACTCCAGTGAACTTGTTGCTGTGCTGCATTATTTTTGTTAGCAGACAACATTAGGGTCTTAAACAACTATTGACTCTCTGCTCCTTGCATGTTTTTTTTTTCTAACATGGGACCAATGAGRACGTAATAACACGATAAGCATTTATAATGGTTGGGAATTTGTTTTCATGATACTTGTTGAAACTGTGTTGCAGCACGGATCCCTTTTATTCAGAAAGAAATAGGTGTGTGAAGATGACCAGAGATATCTTCCAGTATTTTTCCCCTCATAATATTTAACTATGTTTAACTAGCTGTTTTCTACAAGTCCTTGTAAGTAAGATTCTTCTATTTCTCATAAGCAAAACTTAATTTTTTTTTAGTATTTACAGTTATGATGTTTGTGGGATATTGAGATAATTGCCTTTTTTGTTAGTTATAGAAAGCCTTTAGTTAGATCTGCAGCCCATTTTTTGTCTTAAATTAACAGACAAATCATTTTCCAAATGGGACTAATTTCTCTTTATAAAACTGAAGATTAGGTTTGGGGGAAAAAAACCCTTAAATGTAATGTTATAAAGTTACCTCATTAGTCTGATAATGATGGCTCCTTCTTTTCTTTTCTGTCTTTGATGTAGTCAAAGAATTTATAAATGGTCTCCTTTATTTCTTTGATATATCTTAGGCTATGTAATGCAGCCACCAATCCAGTATGTAATTATTCACTGCCTGAATTCATCTGTAGCTAGAGAGGCTCTTTACCTAGGAAAATGATTAACAAAAATACATCATCATATTTATGGTTGGGGGAGGGGAGAGTGGACAGAGATTTGCTTTTTCCGCACAAGATTCCCAGTGGTTAAAAAAGTGCTATATTGTGATTCTGAAATTTAAACCTCCGAGCCACTGGKAAGTTATCCAAATTATAGCGATTTGTATTTTCAACACCATATGTATGGGAGAAATTAGAAATGCAGTTGGCTGTACATGGGGCTGTCAAACTTTTTTTTATTATTATTAATCATATTTCTGCAAAGCGGACATCACATAAACTCTCATGCTGCTTGTTGTGTTGCTATGGGAGGAAAAAAAGTTGCAGACTGGATCTTCTCGGTCCTGAGGGGCTCCCTCCAGAGGAGCATTTTTCCTTCAGCCTTTCTCCAAGATGGGAGAAGYGGGATGAGTGGACCCATTCCACTCCTGACACAGTGAACTCATTCAGCAGCTTTAAAAACAGATTCAGTATGTGTTGTTTAACATGTTTACGCATACAGATTATTCCAGTAATCCTGGGAAATTACATAAGTGCCAGAGTATTCAKCTAGAAAAGATATCGTTGTATTATAATATTCTGCAACATGGTCTAAAAGGTTGCTTTAAAAAAAAAATAGCTCATTTCCTGTTCTCTTAAGTTATTTGTAAATATTTCTGCATAAATCTGTATATTACTACTTATTCAGTTAAACTTTCAGAGTAACCARGACACAGCTCGAGTCAGTACTATTGAGACTGGAAAGCTGTACCTGGTAATTTTTAGAGAAACGCTTTTTTGAACATTCGTACTCCAGCAGTAGCAGGAAATCCCATCCCTAGCAGGTTGTTTAAATTTCTCTCATAAGTGCCATTGATGATTGGAAGCTGATCAACACTGACATCTTCTGTACAATACCTTGGCGACAAGGAGAACATYGATATGAAAACATGTCTGTCAACAAATAAATTAAAAATAGCTTTTTTGTTCCTCCAGACTCAGCTTTTATTCTGTTTGTTTGTATAATACTTGAATAATCAAATTATTAGGTAGTTTAATCTTACATATTTTATGTGGAAGAATAATTAGCATCTTATCTGTGGGCACGATTTAAATTAAGTATTGTTTTCTTAATTTGCTTTTGGAAGTAATATATGGTAGTGATGGCTTATATGTGCAGAAAGCAGTTAAAATCTGGTAGCAGGAATCAGAAGAGCAYGATTCCACACCAGATCCTATGTTATACTTAGCTTCTTTGGACCAGCACAAGTCAGGAATTTGTCAAAGGAGTTTTTCTAAGAAATGAAAATTTTGCAGGGGCTTATTTGTTTCCTTAAGAAACAGATGAAATTTTTGGAGGGGAGAAGATGCAAGTAAGGGGATAGCATGGACTCATGCGTGCACACACGCGTGCAAATCAGTCCCCCGACCAGAGTATAGGGGCGAAAGACTAATTGAACCATCTAGTAGCTGGTTCCCTCCGAAGTTTCTGTGATATGTAGGCACAGCCTGAAGAAACGTGAGGGACTTGATCTGAACTGGGCCGAGAAGGGAGGTGAACTTGGATCTCCCRGGTGACTGCTTAGGAAGAGTTGCCCAGGGAGGTTGTAGAGTCTTCAGCCTTGGAGACATGGCTAGATACAGTCCTGGGCAACATGCTCCGGCTGAGACTGCTTGAGCAGGGGTTTCRGGCCATGTGATTTCTAGAGGTCCTGCCAACCCCAGCTATCGTGTGGTTCTGTGAAATGGATTTCCCAAGGTGTAAAGCAGAGCTCACAGTGCTAGAGGGCACGTGCAATGRTGGGAGAAGGAAGGATGGTTACACCAGTTCTTTGTGGGAAGAGCTAGAAAGGCAAGAGCATGACAGCCTGGGGCTGCTGTGGACATGCTGCAGTCCTGGACAAGGGACTCTATTTGTGGGGGAGTCCCAGAATCTCCAGAGTGCCCCGTCTTCCTCACTCAGGGTTCCCTTGCCTGTACCTCCCTGCTCCTCACATCTCCATAGTGCAAAGAATTGCAAGATCCTCCATGCAGGCCGATGGGTCCCACATACGTGGAGTTGCCACTCTCTAATTTTTGAGTCAGATTTTTGGCCAGATGAATCAGTACCTCCCCCAGGGCATTGGCTCATTGACTCCCCCACAAAACTTAAGGACCTCCTGGTAGATTTTAAGCTTTCAAAACCCRGAAATGAACTCTTATTGTTAAAATTTTGTCTGGAGATAAGATGTCTGTGAAGAAATGGATGAATAGCAGGCTTAACCATGATGATAATGATTCTTTTGAGCTAGGTGATGTGCTCCAGCATTTTTATTCCAGTCATGTTCCTAAGTCAAATTGAAAAGTCTTACTTTAATTCAGAAATGGAACCAATGATTTTGAAAAAATCTCAAACTTTGGAAAGCTGAAGTCTGTTTTTTTCAACCAGTCCTGCTTAGAGGTTCGAATCTCTATAAGTAAAKTGGAATAATGCTTGTTAATAGTTCTTAATGTTCCCATTTTGCCATGGAAAACTCAAGSATATCAACGTTCTTTAACCTTTATTATATCATAAACTCTTTAGGTAAGATCATAAACTCTTTCACTCATGTATTGCATGTATTATAGAAGCACTTTCTACCTCAATGAGATTGTCTTGGTGTGATTGCTAGTGTTACTCTTGCCCTCAAGTAGTGAGATATTTAGTGTACAGGGAATGCTGCCATTAATATTGCCTAAAAACAACTGAATTCTTTTCAAGGCAGCCACTGCTCTTACCTATATTATTAAAGTTATTAAAATGCTTTGAGATTGTCAGATGAAAGGATTATTGTTACGAGGGTAAATGTGATCATTTGAACATCGGAACTAGAATAGCTCAAAGCAAAGATTGATGTCTCGAATTTTTCTCATTAAACCACAATCAAGCAGAAATCAAGAGATGTTAACTGCATGCAGTTATGCTATAAAAGTAAGTACTCTAAATGATTGGAAGTGGTACAAAAAAGTAGCCGAGCAATTAATCACGTTGACCTGAGAGGGTTAGCGGAGGCACTGTGAAAGAGCTTCTGATAATGCTTCACTCCATTGATAAAATTTGGGTTTCAAGGTTTGGTATTAAAAGCGAGTAAAGGTTTGCCAAAATCCCCTTATCATTGAATTTCAGCAGGGAAGGTGAACATTTGTTTTCCTGCTTGTTCAGAACTGGAACCTGTTTGAACCATTAGACCCAAAATATAAACACCAGTGGAACTGGTTTTGTTATTGAGATTTTACATCTGAAGAGAAAAAATCATTTTAAAAGAAGAAACTTTTTGGTTTCAAAACAGCAGTGCACATATAAAGTGTATAAATGAAAGCTGTCTTTCATCATTATTTTGCAGAATAAAACTGTTAGAAGAAATCTCTTTCTCATTTTYAGATACCAAAGTGCTCTTGCAAGCTTAGCAGTTCTAAGAACAGATCTCCTGTACTGGAAAATACAAAGTTGTATCCCAGAAGGGGGTTTGTAATTCAAGAAAGAAGCAATCTAACTTATACAATGTGTGCATGTACCTATAAATAATGATACAAACAGCGTCAACTGCCAACTATAAATAAAAATAAAAATTGCCCATGAGCAGCTTATTTGCAGAATGAACATTCTCGGTTTAAGTGACCAGTTTTACCTYATGTGCTGCTTACCTGGACTGAGTAAGTAGAAGATAATCCAGTAGATGTTTTGCATTCTGTGGGTTTTGGATTAGAGTCTTTTTGGATGAATTGAGTATCCTTAGTACACTGATAGCCTACATAGAAATATTTTCGARAAGAGGAGGAAATTTGCCTTAAAAGATTAACAAAATTGGGATGTGTGACAAAAGAAGGAAAAAAATATTAGTAAATGCAGTCACATTTAGTCATTCTTCTGATAGTGTTCYGGCAAAAGCGACAATTATCTCTTCATGTCAAGAGGACACTTGCTATCCAGATCATTCTCATACCCTTGTTTTAATGTAGCTAATTGCAGAGTAAGCTGATTTAGGCTGTGTATTCTTGCTAAGCTTTCATTTTGTTTACAAGTAGCTGTCCAGAAAGCTAATTTGAAAGAGAAATGAGTAGTTCATTTGATCAGTATTTAATTGCAGAGAAGATAAACTCTCTCTTTGGGTCAATATTTGCATGTATACTTTGGTAACTCAGATTTGCTGGTAAGTGCTCTCTTTCAATCCAGTGCTCATCACAATATTTTCCTTCTCCTAGAACTGCAGCGAAGGGATAAAATGTTCAGATCTAGTTACTGTCTTGGCCGCAGGTAAAAGGGCTCCTTCATTAAGGGACGGCTCAGGTAGCTGCTGCAAGCAGTGAGGGCCGGCGGACGGATTTAGTTGCATTTGGGCAAAAGAGGGCCCATGTCGGTCAGACTGGACAGAATGACAGAATGGTTTATTTGCAGGACTACCTATGCGAATAGATACCACAGTTACCCCTTGCACCCTGGGAGGAATCTTTCCAGTTGTATTTTTTGAGTACATTTGGCAGATTTAGGGAGAGATCTTGTCTTTCTACACGTAACTGTGTGGAGGAAAAAAAATGCAAGTGTTCCTGCGTCCTGTGTTGTTTGTGCTTTTCCTTAAGCACAGTTGGCATTCTAAGGTATTATCTTACATTGTGATTTAAGCCAGAAACATATAACTACTCAAATGTGGTTTTTTTTTTTTTTTTTTTTGCTTTTCCTTATTTGCAATTGGTTATGATCCTATGTGCACCATGATTAATATAAAACAGTAGGAATAAGCTGATTAAGTGGAGATTTATTAGGCTTATAACTCACCTCCACCCGACAATCATCAATATTGTCATAAATAAATTCAACTCATCTTGCAAGAATGCAAGAGTGATGTTTTTTAAGATAAAATACTGAGGAATAATAAACTGGTGAAGTTAATCCTCTGCAAACCTTTCTCGTAAATTAATCTTTTTCCTTTTWTTTGCCTCTATGAGGGATATTCCTGCTGTTTTGCTAGCCTAGCTGCGAGGGCCCAGCACCATCCATAGTAACTAATACAAAGAGGAACTCTTGTTTAAACTGGCCTTTGCTTATCGAAGAAATGTTTGTTAATCAACTATAAGTGAACTCATAGAGGAAAAAAAATGTCCCTGCTCTTGTACACTGACTTAATCCAGGAAGACTCTAAATTAATCTTAGCTATCTGCCATATGTTCGTGAAACCTCTTCTTTCCCTTGCGCGTTATCATCCTGCCCTACAGACTGCTGTTCAAGCATAAATTGGCCTGTAAGGTGCAACAAGGTCTTAAATTCATAATCTGTTGGGGCCCTGCTGTATGTCACTGAAAAAAAAAATCCTTTGCTGATTTATTTAGCCGGCATGGTGATTCCCTGTCAGAGACAACTRAAGTAACTTTTCCATCTTGTTTGCTTAAAACCAAAACAAAGAAGAACAGGAAGACATTTGGAAAACAAGTGCCACATCATGGTTGCATTAATTGCTACTCTGAGCGCTCCTGTTGGGATGCAAATGGAATCACTTTGGATTTGCTTCTAATAAATAGCGAGTTTTTTTCTCATCAAAGGACAAGCTACCATCTTTTTTKGGGGGGGAGGAGGGGATCTCAGTTTCCATTTCCTGTTTGCATAAATAACATAACATAACTAATTTTCACAATAAGTCCATAAATAATTTATTGTTATCAGCTGATAAAAAAAAGTAGCATCTACTGTATCTGTAACTTTTGCTTGGATTTTTCCACTCTTGATCTGCACTATATATCATGATCAGTTAAATCCCAGTGTGTGGCATTGTGAATATAATATTTAATTCATAAGGTGTTCATTATTTTATTTGGATTGTTTTATTTCTTTGCATTTTTATGCAGTGCTGAAGTATATTATGAAAATAACTTGTGTGATGTGCAAGTATGATTTTTTTTTGGCATTACTTGCTTCTCCGTCTTGCATATGCAATGCAAAACAGCGCATAATAAAATACTTGTTTGATTTGCGTTCTGAACTGCATTTGGCATCACTCACTATGTTTGCAAATAGAGATCAGTTTGAAGCACTGACAAGAAGCAGTCTGTCCTTTGGCATCAAAGTTTCTGGAGAAAACAGATGAAAATTTTCTCATTAGGTTCTAAGGTACATATATAAAATCAAGCTTTATATTTTTAATATACTATTTTAGGGTACTAAAGCTAAGACATGTTTAACTTGTTCCCACTTGATGGCACCCTGTGAAAGAGGGGTGTGTGCAAACAGCTTCAGTAAAACTTGGAGTTATTGTCGTATAACATGAGCCTCAAGGCAGTTTTATTTTAAAGGAGGGGCTTCCATTCCTTATGGTGCATCTTCAGTGTGCCACACACTAGTTAAAAAGTTGATGCCTGTCAAAAAAAACTTTGTGAAGAATATGTGGTTATAGCTTTAATATATGTTAACAGCTTCAGAGCTGTTAACAGCAATTTGAGAAAATCGAGGGATTAGCTAGTACATGCACTATGATAGTTTTACCACTAGGAAGGAGATCCAAATGTCATGAGAAGCATTCGCAAACTGAAGAGTGAAGCTCTCTTTAGCTGGAAAAAATGGCAAAACAAGGTTTCCCCCTGAGGGTTTTTTTCTCTCCTTTCGTTTTTCACATTCCAAGTCTGTTCTGAAATGACAGCCTAGATACAGAGAAAGTATTTGAAGTTACCCAGCTTGCACGATTCATAGCTCTTCTGAGACAACCAGTGATGGTACCAGTACACTGCTGAGTGACTCATCGTGCTCAGCTATCCTGTTAGTTAATCACTTTMTTTAATCTTAGCCAGTATTAATGAGTCTGAGGCTCTCACGCACCTTTCATGAAGCCTGGCAGTGCAATAACTGCTGTTATTCAACTGGAGTCAAATTTAAATAGCAAACTTGGGATGAAAAGTCAGTACTGCAGTCCTGGACTAGGACTGCTTCAATTTACTGCTGTCTGTCTTCTATTAAAACCTTCTTCCATACTGCAGGCAGTGGTGTTTAAACTGAGTGTGGATTGATTAACCTCAGTGATCTCACTCACTCTACTTTTAAAAAGTTTTTTTGAGGAGTTGTTGCCTTGAAAGACAAGGTCATATTGTTAGGATAACGAATTAGAGGCTGATGAGTAAAGCCTGCTACCAAATGAATACGTCTTTATTCTGTTCGCAGTCTTGAATGGTTATTCATTAAATCTATCTGATATTCTTTAGCCTTGAGAAATGAGGAAAATGTAGGAACATTAAGCAGTTTATCCTCTTATAATCAATATTTTATTGTTGCTGTTCTATGAAAATACACTGTAGTAAACATCAGTTGTGTTTCCTTCCACCTATTATTTCAGGGAATATTTTTGCTCAGTTTCAAAAAATGATAGTTTTCTCCAGTAAGCTGATGACTTACATATATATAGTTTTGGTTTTCTTAGCTGACAGCTTACATTAAAGATTTCGAATGACTACTTTTGGTAAGACTTTATGTAAAGTAGCAAAAGATTGGTAAATTCTGTGATTAACAAAAACAGCTTGACAGTGAAGAAGCATCTGTTGGCGGTTTTGGAATAGTTGTTGAGGATTAAGTGAAGGTGCCTATTTGCTATCCCTTTTCTGAGGGGCAATATGTTTATATGCTGTTCGTTATTTTACTAGTTGTAATATTCTATCGAAAAAACCCTTCCTCTTGAAATACTGTTTTAACTTTTCCCACGCTACTTTCRCCTCCTCCCTGCATTCATCATGCTGCTCCTGTGAAGGTAAAAAAGCTCCTGCCCTCCTCTTTGGAGAKCCTTGTTATTTGAGCTAGTGAGATGATAAGAGGGAGTCGTTTAAAAAAAAAGATGAGAAGTTCTCATTCGCCCATCATTCTATCTATTTAGCAGCTTCTAACAAATTCAGCTAGATTTATTGAGCCAGGAGTACCTGTTTGAAAGCTCACCTTAGATAGATGTGTTACATACTGTGGCTTGCCGTGCAGCTGGAACAGCGGGAAGGCTGAGTCCCTGTCGACACAGCTTTACAAAGTCTCTACGTGCAACTTCCGAAACCACTCGTGAGCCACGTGTTTTAACATAAATCTGAAAAAAATAATTACAAATACGTACCCAAGAAGGACACCCATTAAAACCTCAGATTCTAATCAGAGGTGGTATTTTGAGTGAGGAAGATGTTGAATCAAAGCTATGACACTGCAAATGAAAAAAAATCTGATAAAAGCCTATAAAGACTTTTTTGTCTTAAACTTTTATTTATTTCAATAGATGTATGAAGTGCATTATCTTTTTGGTTAATTTAAAATGTCATTTTAAACTTATTTCTGTAAAAAGTACTGTGGGGAAGAGAACTWCCAGTAAATAAACTGAATACCAATGTACGTACTTCTGCACTTAAATGGCAAGGGAAAACCGGCAAAAGGGAGTGTTTCCTAGTATTTGCTTTAGAAATTTAGTATTGCTGTACACAGTACAGTTCAGACTTCTATCATTAAAAAAGAGTGTTTAATTTCTACAGACCACCTTCAGCTTTGCCACAATTGGTAATTAAATATTTAGTTGGGTAGTAAATTAGGCATGTCATGATCTCTGCAAAGTGGCTCTCCATTTACTGCTGCATAAATGTTTTACAAGCTGCTGTATTGTTTCTAGTAAATTAATAATGAAGATTTAGATTTTAACTGATTAATAATCTAATTCAGTATTTAGGAGGAATCTAATTTAGGACTGGAAACAAAATTGAAGTAAACATCTTTGGCAGTGATCCCAATTCTCTGACAAAGTCAGCAAGTGATAAGGAAAAAGGAATCAGGATAAAAGAAATTAAGAGGTTGGAAATTTTAGGATAAGTTTTTCCATGTCAAAACCAAAAATAYTTTATGAACTGCAGTACACCTTCAAGAAATGACAGCAGAAGTCAAGTGTATTGTTAGTGCAATTTTTGTACATCAAATTGCCAGGAATCTGCAAGATTCTGTATGAATTAGTAGGGGTAAACTCTTATTAATTACGCTTATGAGAGAGAGCTTTTTGCTTTCTGTTGAGTCTTCCATCACATAAAATGATTTAAGACTTTTGTCAAGTTTAAGTAAGTTTAAATACGTATTTTGTTGACTCTGCTGCTGTTGATGCCCTTAAAGAGGACTAGCCAGGATATAGAGTGAAATACCTTTCCCTGCTTATATGTGCCATTGATTAGAGTGTATTTGCATTGCAGTCCAGAACTGTGATTTTGATTGGCATATAGACATATTTGGATAAATTATAAAATAGTTGTGGCTGGTTTTGATTTTGCTTGTTTTTAGTGCCAATAGCAAGGCAASTTCTGTCAGAAACAAGTTCAGCAGCAAAGTCTTCTCAGAATCCTGGGTTAATTTTTCTGATGGAAAATCTGKATTAGATTCCAGGCTACTAATATAGTGGTGCTTTTCATCTAAACTACCCGGTTGAAAGTGAGCTTACAATGACATTTCAGAAATATCACRGTGCTCTCTAGAATATTATATCTACCTTTGGTGTTTATAGAACAATAACAAAAAATGGGAAATGTTCAAAGGTAGGATGTAAAATGGTTTAAATAAGTCATTGTGAGGTGGGAGTGAAAAAGTTCCACTCGTTAAAGTAAAGGATGGGAACAGCTGTGCGGGTACTATTAAATATGGAGAAAATAAGTGATAAGAATGAATAGGCTTTTGAAAGCTTTGACTGAATTCCAAAAGCAGTAAGGTTCTTGAAGATGGCCAAAGTCAATGTCAAAATAAGGTACAGTGTGCAGAGGAAGGAAAATTAACCATCAGAAACAGYTAATAAGGAGAGATGGGGCCCACGTTACTCCTGAAGAGAAGCACTTACAACCTGAGGCCCTGAAGGTAGGGCCTAGGTGCTTATGGTGTCTGCGAGTCCTTTCTTTGTTGCCTTCTCTGGTGCTGCTTGGGGTGAGCTGCTCTGTCTGTAATGTGTTTGACGATATCTTCAACACGTGAAGCTCAGACTTGTTGTAACTGTAGTKAAAATCAACATTTCATAGCTTCGGCTGACTGCCTTCTGATGTTGAGATGAAATGCATCACCAAATACGACTGACAGGGACCATGGAGGCTTTCCTCATTTCTAATGCTCTACCATTTTAATTCTATAAGTTTTCAGGGCCTTTTGTAGTCCTGTTTTGCTTTAGGAAAGATAAGWTTAGTACAAGAACTTAAATATTTAAGTTTAATTTGGGTTGTATATCTGAAACACTATGGTCTATATTTTAAAGGAGGCCCCTGGGTTGAGCTAATAGTCCTTTCTGGCCTTTCTTTTAATAAGGTCTAATTTAAAGTCAAAATTTGGCTCTGTCACAAATGTTCTAGTAAGAATGACTTCAGTGGTAATACCACAGTTTATCAAGAATCTGAACCTGTCCTCCTGTGTTTCTCTGTAGGAATAGGTCATATTTGTTGAGTGGAGAGAAGATTATTTTAATTGACATAATTAACTTTTCTTGTGATTATCTTAGTCTTGAAAATGTGTTTTGCTCTTTCCCAATTACAGCTTTTTCTCTGATAGAGCTAAGCGTGCTGTGTGTAATAATGAAGGTGGGTTTGGAAGGACTTAATGTATATAATTGGAAACTAAGATGAGGTAGTCTTCTAYCAGCAGGAGGGTAGGAGCTGGGTTGTATAATTGAAGTACAGTGTAATGGGATTAACTGCAATTTTTAAACATGGCTTTCATTAAGGAAAATAATAAGCATATTTATTAAATATAGTCTCTGCTTGGGACAATATTTGTTATTATGAAAAAGCTTTCGTAATTAAGCTTGGGTATAAAAATGTATTGAACATACTATATTAGTTTCTGGAAAATGCTTTTGTACACAAAATGTTACTAAAATAAAAAGAGCTTTCACAGCAGAGGTAGCTAGGCAGATATTGGTATTGCTCCCATCTAACGTTCTTTGTAAAATTTTCTATGTGCTTTCAGTTTAGTCAAGGTCAAATCAGAAGAGAAGTCGTATTCAAATACACTTAAACATCTATCTTTATGAAAACTTTTAATAATTCTATTCTTTTCGTGACTTAATGGCTGGATTTTTCTCTGAAGAATATTTTCTAGCTAAAATTATAGGAGTATGATGTGATAGAAATTATGGGATGGGTGTCTATGAGCCAAATTATGCAGGAGGTCAGATAAAATTCTCATAGAAGTCCTTTTTGTCCTTAAATGTGCATCTGTGAAAATTTCCATAATAATAGAAAGTATTTTCAACCTGTTTAGAGTACTTTAAATGTGATTTCTGTGTTGGTGCTGGATTATAATATGATAGTCCCTCTGGATGTTCTTTTATTTCTTTTCATTATCACTTTCGAAGTTTTCTGCTCAGAAAAGCACTAAATTAAAGCGTGTAGCTGCTTTCCTTAATCAAAGCTTGTGATAAAAAGAACTGCCTTCAATGACAATCCCAAACCCTACTAGGTTACTTCTAGTAGTTCTGCTATGGCAATGCCTGGAATACATTATTCATTGAGTCATAAGGTATATCTTTAACCTAAAGGTATATGTGAATTGGAATTTGTCTATACTGTGAGGATAAATGTTAGATTAATATTTTCTTCTATTATATYGTAATAAAATGTGTTTTGCTTAGTGCAAAGAGAGAAGACTAACAAGGCTACATTAGTTTATGTTAGGTTAGCTAGATAATGAAGTGCTAAGGCTGTGCTGCATAAGAGGAAAAGTTCAGAAAGTTGTGAGATATTGCTGTTGCAATATCTTCCTTTTTCACAGAATCACAGAATGGTTGAGGTTGGAAGGAACCTCTGGAGATCGTCYAGTCCAACCCCCCTGCTCAAGCAAGGTTACCTAGAACATGTTAGACAGGATCACGTCCAGGCACATTTTAAACATCTCCAGGGATGAAGACTCCACTACTCCCCTGGTTTTCTTTTGAACAAGGCGAATGCAAGCAAGAGAGGACAAGAAAACACAGTGTCACAGTGCGGATGAGGCTGAAGGGAGCTGTGGAGATCGGATAGTTTAAGCCTCCTGCTCAAAGCAGGCTGAACTAGAATGGGTTGCTCAGGACTGTGTCCGGTCAGGTTTTGAGTATGTCCAGGGCTGGAGACTCCAAAACCTATCTCAGCAACCTGTTCCAATATTTGACTACTCTCTCAGTAAAAATGTTTTTTTTCCCCCATACATTTAAATGGAATTTCCTATATTTTAATTTGCGTTCTTTGCCTCTTGTCCTTTCATTGGCACTGCTGGGAAGTGTCTCTTCTCCTCCATCAAGGATAAGTCTATAGCTTCTACACCATAAGTCATGTCTTCAGTCCAAGAGGTGAAGAAGGCGTTGAGTACCCCAGACTTTTCTATGTCCTTTTTTTTCGCCAGGTTCCATGCCCCAATCAGGAGTGGGCCAACATTTTCTCTAGTCTTCCTTTTGCTGCTTATTGCTCTCCTCTCTTCCCTTCCCTTCCCTTCCCTTCCCTTCCCTTCCCTT
>NW_028186352.1:506232-559946 GCF_003343005.1 Rhea americana | reverse complement strand
CCCTTTTCCCTTTTCCCTTTTCCCTTTTCCCTTTTCCCTTTTCCTTTTTTTTTTTCTCCTGACTGCTAAGGATTATACTCACTTGTGCAAATGAAAATCCCATAGAAGCAAAAGGTGAAGAATTCCAAGGCAAATATGTCAATTGTGTGTAAAAGAAACTGCAGGATAGCAAGAAACAGGGAAACACAGTATCTGGGAAATGGGGCACAACACCAACTCAGTTTTAACTCTCTTAGCTGCACTGGACTCTAGATAGTCTTTTTGCCAAGACTCTCTCACAAAGACCTTTGGCTTTATATTTGTATATTTGCAACCTCAGAGCGGTTCAGAAGAACTGGCAACATCCTTTTCCTCTCCCTTTTCCCAGGTTGGGGGTAGCTTGATATTTTCCATCCTGGCTTTCAGCCTTCATGCGGGTTCTCCATTATCGTGTAAGAGCACATATTGCTTAGTATTGCTTAGTAACATTCCCATGCATCGCTTAAACCTTTCTTTTACTCCTCTGAGACCCTCCTTCCTTTCATTATCCTCACATATATTTGGCAGAGTTAGACCATGTACTAACACATTCCTGTTTAACCACAGCCACTGAAGTAAGTTCAGACCCTGCTGCTGACAGCAGCGTGAAGGAGCTTTTCTCTCTTTTGAAGAGTGTGGAGATGCTTGAGTCTTAACCTAAGAAAAACGCTATCTTGGATATGAAAAAAAAATGATGATTCTTAATTAAATTCTTAATTTCTTTTTCAGAAGATGGGTTGAAAGCAGAAAATTCGTAACTCTGGAAATTGTGATTAGTGTTACTGGTGCTGGGCTGCAACATGGTTAATRGGGGCAATAATTCATATTATCTTTCTTTTCTAATCCAATCAAGATGTTAAAAGAACAACAGTTAGATCCAGCATTTCAGAAGACAGACCGTGAGGCTGTTTTTCAGTGGCCCTAGCTAGTTCATCTGGTTCATCCCCCCTTCCATCCATTTCTGCTAATGAAAGCCTCCCTTCTGACTTGTCGTTGGCCCTGTTTAGAATATCTGCCACACACATGTGCATGTACACATGTGTGTGCACACATACACAGATTTGATAATCTTTTTTCATTAATTAATCAATTAGCTCAATTTATTGTTTCAGGTTATTTTCAGATTAGTACTTTATCAGGAATATTACAGACTACTTATTACAGTTATTTTCCTTGTCTTCACCTTGAATATATGACTTCATGTAACTGGCTGAGCCTTGATGTGCTGTAGTGCCATTTCCCAGCAGGCTACTGAGTTTAAAGAGTTTGAATGGGTGATGTGCAGGAAGATGATATCGTATAGCAATCAGGGCAAATCCACACATATGAGCGATTTCAGAAAAAAATAATTTTGTCAGTGTTAAAGAGGATGAAGAGCTGGAATTGAATGAGAAGCTAATGAGATGGGGGAAGAGAACACAAAATCAAGCTATTACTACTTGATTGCTATTTTGATGTGGAGTTTGGTTTTAAATTTTTCTTCTTCGGTGTGAGAGGGCAGTATGTTCAAGGACGTAAAGCCTGACTACTAATTGGCTGGATAGTCTCCTCTGGTTTGGAATAAGTGTGCTTAGACAGTGGAAGACAGGTGGCACAATGAAAGACTTTACTTACAGGAAATATTTCTGGCTCCTATAAGAGCTGGATTAAGATGACTAAAGTGAAAGCCAAGAGTTAGGAACAGAAATACTGAGTTCAGCTTTGGGATCATGCCAGCTAAATACAATTAAATAGATTAAGAACAAAGAAGAAGATGCACAGAGTTGACTATGGATACCAACTGAAAGAATAGGAAAGGGCCAAATAGTCAGGGGTGATTTTACAGAAAAGAAGGATAAAGGACATTGGAGAATGAGTAAATTACAGAAGTGGCGAAGGCAGGCAATCACTAAAGGAGACTGGAAATTTGTAAGGTAAAACAGAGATGCATGAGAAAGTGGAGAATAAAGAAGAGACCAAGTAAATGTCCTTAGATTTATAAGGTGGAATCTTGATGGTAACCTGAGCAAAAGCCACATCAGCAAAATGAAGGGGTCAGATTTCCAGCCCTTGGCAGAGCCAAGAGAAAAATGTCAGGTAAGAAACTAAGACACCTTGAATGCACAGCGTGGTACAGTGTTTGAACTCATGGTATGCAACTTCAGATAAAGCAATTCCCAAATCTTACCTTTAAATGTCTTCTTCATTTTTTCAGATTATGGCAACAGTATACCTTTTTCATTGCTCATAAATAATTGTTTTCCCAAACTCTTTAACTATTTCCAAAGGAGAACTTGTAGTCCTAAAGAGAAAAATATATACTTTAGTATAATTACAAGTAATGATAGGTAATTTTCAGGAATTATGGATAAAAAATACATTATTAAATAGCAATTCATCATATATCACTGAATCAGAATCCCCAGTGTGTAAAAGATAATTTGCAATAGTTACATGAATTTCTTGATTGTTCCCCTTTCCCCTTGATTTTCTGAGTAGATTTCTCAAGTGCTTTGGACTAGTTTATTCATCAGTTAATGGAACAAGTATGCTATAGAGTCTAAGTGATCTTGTTATGAACCCAGAATATGAGCCCTGAGCTGAGCCTGTGCTAAAAGTTACACCTGCAAACTGAAAAACGCAGATGAGTAGCAGTTCATTTAGACTAGTTTATCAAAGGACACAGCAAGCCATAGCAAGGATATATCCATATGTGTACTGTTGACAAGAGGAAGGAGCTTTTGTCAACAAATAGTGATAGTAAAATAGTTCCATATCCTGATGTGCAAGTATCGTCAGCAAAACAACTTTTCCATTAGAACATATCTCCTCATAATGGTTTGATTTTTTTAACGTTCTGAAATTAATGYATTCAGGCTACTACTCTGTTTTTGGAACCCATGATATCATGCTGTAAATCMTTTGAGAATCTCTCTGCAGTTCACAAAATTGCATTTTATTTTATCCTGGAACAAAATTACATTTTTTAAAAAATGTATTTTGACAAATGGAATTATTCTTGAGTCAGATATTGAGTAGCAGGATATCGTGTAAGTAACCTATTGTCTAGCTGGTTTTGTTTTTTAATTGTCCTTCTGCACCTCTGACAATAGCTGAATGCTGAAARCTTATGCTGGATTAATGAGTTTGTTCAAATCTAGTATGCTGCTAACCTCAGACTCTTAGGATCCAGTGTCATCTGTTTRTTGCCAATACTTCCTCTTCTGTGCACAGCATAAGAAGTAGGAAATTATTTYAAAATGAGAAGCTTTCACAGCTAGAGAATATTTAGTGCTGTCTGTATTCTAGAAATCAAAGGCTGGGAATTTCAGTACAGTTTAGTTGTGTGTTAGCACAGCTAAAGCATCTTTCTGAAATGTTTCTGTTATCTAGGACAAATAGTATATTGAATGCCTATGGATGTTTTSTTACAGACTAATTTGGCACCATTCAACAATTCTGATCTTCTGATAGAAATCTTTTAATAACTTTAGCCGATAGCTTTAAGATTCAGTAAAAGTRGTGAGTATCCGCTTTTTAGGATATTCGTCACGAAACCCTGAAGTACTGACTTACATTTTTCATTGAATTATCATAAAGATTTACAGATACTGCCCCATCCCAGGCTTCTTGTGCTTTCTGTCTTGTCAGTCAATCCAGATTCTTTTTCAACTCTTAAAACCAGGTTGCATATGCCACGTAGAAGGGACTTAGTTTTTGCAGATTTTAGAAGGATCTTCAGAGAGTCTTGGACCATGCTGGGAAAAAGCAGATCAGGAATCTAGCAGTCTTCCTGTGACTAGTGAAGATTTAATAAGGAAGATCTGAGATCRAGCTGTTTTCCCTAATTGCTTAAAAGCTGTGGCGTTATCACCAGTACCAATCATAACTGCATACGTTAGTATACTTATACAGTCAAGTTGTGGGCGAAAGCTGTGTTACTTTCACTGGTATTACAAATTGATATTTCAAATACAGGATTAAAGGAAATTAAAGGATTAAAGTATGCACTACCATTGGGCGGCTCCTCAATGTGTGTGCATTTTTTTTTTAATTAAAGCCCATAGGTAAAAATAAATCCATGACGTGATCTAAAAATGGAAAATAGAGTGATGAACTTGTTCTGTCACTCTGTAAACTTTTCTTTTCTTTTTCTGTGCAGAAGAGATTATAGCTGATCAGTCAGTCATGTAGGATGTTTTTCTGTACCATGAACAAATTGAATATTTAAATGATCCAAATTTCACATTCATGTTTTAGACTTTTTATAAGAAGAACTTTTGGAATATAAAATGTCTCACATCCTGGTAGCAAGAACTTAGATAAAYGGGAATAAATCTTAGTAAGAGAATCTATATCTAAAGTCATTTGATATAGTATTACTAGCTGCTAATCAAACTTTATTATGTAGATTGGAAACAAGAAAACTCATTTAGTGTCTTAAATAATATATATAGACATAAATTAAAATCTCTTTCTGCTTCTTTTTCATTCAAGTTTTTTGGTAGATCTAATTTTCCTGCGAAGACTCCATCAAAATATCCACTTAGTACGAGGCTCACTCATCACAATGAGTAAAAAGCAGTTTTGAGTAAAAAATAAAAAAATAATATTTCAGTGAATGTAACCTGGGAAACAGTATTTTACACATGGTTGTAGATATGATATGACAAACCCAAATGGATGCTAAAAAAATCTAACCTTACATCACACAGAAAAATAGGAAAGCAAGGATATGTGACAACATTAGTCACGTTAAATCATTATGATATGTAAGAATTCCTATATAATCTATATATTCAAAAACTCGCAAGATACACATTTGTGTGCGTATGTCTATGATTTTGGAAGAGAATACAAGAAGCTCAAAATCTGTATTTGCAAACGATGTACACTGGAGAAGCAATCAGTGAGGTGGGACATCTTTGTTTCRTTCCAACCTCCTCTCCAGGTTCTCCTCTTCCTTCTCCTCTTACACTTTTATTTGCAATTTAGGCCGTACACTCTTCTAAGATGGAAGTTGTCTTTCTAGGTGCACTTTCAGCACCATGGGCTGTCATGGTTGGTTGGACAGCCCTACACCCGCACTTCTGGGGAACAATAGATGGAATACGGATTATGGTATAGACACCTTTATGCCACAGATACCTGTACTTTATTTAACTGTATTTAAATATAATTGACATTAATTACATTTATATATAATTAAAATAAGGACAAAGTAGAAAAATGTTGCATGCCTGTGCCTTGGTTCAGTAAGGGGGGCAYAGCTTGTAGTGTTTAGCCGTGGGCCTGAGCTCACCTCACTCAGCCCTAAGGTCGGAGTACAGTCACGCCACCCCCCTTTAATCGACGGAGAAGGGCACAACCAGGTGTGATTCATATTTTAGATACCCTGAGTTGCTTTCTGGAAATGCTTTATTCACCATATGGGGAGACAACATTGACTAGGCTCCTAACTTACGCAATTAAAGTTAACTGCAAGCTGTCTAGGTCCTACTACCTACGTTCCTCTTTCCCACATGGATGGGATGGTCGAAGGGAACAAGGTGCTCTTCTGCAGCGTTTCGCATAAAACCTGCCGTGCAAACCACYACCTCTCAGAAAGGCCTCCTCTCTGAAACCTTACATGAAATCATGTAGGACTCTAATTGTCTGAATGACCATCTCTAGCATATGTATAGTAGTAAGTCTTTGCAGTTAGCAGTGGGAACAATTTAAGGTACCATGATTTTCCCGGGGAACAAACCTTATGTCAGCAGTTTCTCACTGCCTTTTCCAAGTTTCCTAAAATTATGCAAAGCAAATCCAGCAATTGGTTGACTAAAAGTCAAAATCTCAGCAGAAAAAATGTTAACACTAATAGAAAATAGAGATGGATATTTTGAGTATGATACCGCACTTCCTACAGTGTCTGCAGTGCATGTATTTGAAAACATTTATATTTTGAATTTCAAATTGAATAAGGTCATAAACCTCAACTACTGCATTCAGCACTTCTCCAACAGTTCAGAAATAGAAATTCTAATTAATAGGATCTAGGTGTCTGCATTCGATGCAAAATTTATTTCACATCTTAGCCTGCTATATATGACTGAACTATTGATTTTAATTGTATCTGCCAGAATTCAGCTGCTCGTTCTCATGTGTGATCTCCCTATTTATGCTAATCATTTGTAGGCAGGCACATGCCTCTTTAAGACTTATTTCCTGAGTAGGTAATATACTGCAGCTCCCTGGAGACCTTATATACATATCACAAAAGCCGGCACAAATTACAGTCTTGATAATTCCAAAACAAGTGATTAATATTAATTCCTATACTCTACTTTAGTCAAAAGTTTCAGAATCAGCAGTTCTTGTTTGTCCTGGGAGAGCATAAAACAGGAATACAAATCCTAGCCTGCCTATGTAGCAGTCTACTTTTGTGTCAGAGGTTGCAATTTTTTAACTTGCCTGCATAATAAAAATGGATCCATCAACAGTGTTTTTTCCCCCCTTCTTATTTTACACCTAACAATTTCCCCCTATCTTTTTTCCTTTAATTAAAAAAGATAGTTCATAATCACTAGGGATAAATTATGATAGGTATTAGAGTACTTTTTTGAACTAGATACGTGGCTGACAATCAACAAAAGTATGTGTCTGACCATATCTTGAAACCTAGACACATGCCAAGACCTTTTCGTTCCTCGTCTCCTTTTTTGTATCTTGTTTCCTTTTCCCATAYTGGAAAATTTCAGCAGCATGTGAATGAGATGAAAAAATATAGTGTGCACTTGGTACTTGATAATAAAAGGTTTATATTGTTGCAGAAGCTTTTCAAGAGCTCTCTAATTATAACAAAGAAGCTGATCTTTACTAAAATCAATACCTTTAAATGTTCCAATAAAAAGCTACATTATCTTTACTAAATGACCATTTTGAAGACTTCCTGAGCAGCACAAATGCAGTATTAAAATGAAGATTTACTGTGATAATGATTAAAAAGAAAAAGAAAGATAATGCTCTCCTATTTTAAAAATGGGTAATATGATTTTTGGCTTGCCTATGGCTTATCTTGTTAATCTCAGTATAAATGGCAGAACCAACATATCTGAAGCATTAGAATATCATCCAGTAATGAGGTTATTTTTTTCAAAATACTTCTTATTCTTCCTTTCCAGAGATTTTTTTAAGTGAATTTAGTGCTCTACAATTTTTTTTTTATTTTTATAAACTTCTGAAATGTCTACTTACACAGCTTTATATCAATTTATGATCATATTTATTCTTTAAGCCGAAGTGTTTCAGACTTTTCTTAGTTCTTCTGTACTTAAATGTGATTGTCCAGGTAATCTTCACTGATGTGGAGTTTCTTTAGGTATATTTCTGTTTTATGAAATGATAGTTCTTGCTAATAAATTTGAAAAAAAAAAGAAAAAGAAAGAAAAAGAAAGAAAAAGAAAGAAAAAGAAAGAAAAAGAAAGACAGAAAGCAAGCAAGCAAGCATATGAGTAACTTCCTTTGTCTTATGTAAATAAAGCTACTTGTGATTTTTGAGTTGAAAAATTTGGTCTACCATGCAGTTTATTAGCAAGCAGAAAGCTACTTYTTTAAAGCTGCTATTCTGCAAGTCATTCACTTGCTTAGTGTATCAGCTGATARGGTTTTTATCATTAATCTTTGTTACAAAGATCAAGTGTTATCATTAGGGAGTATTGTATACTTTTCATATAGATGGATTTCATAATGTATCATCTGGTATACAGTGTTTTGAGATACTTTATAAGTTTGGTTGAATGTATTTGAAAATATATATATTTAAGGAATAGAATGTGATCATGTAGTTAAACATAATACTATCAGGTGTAGAGAGGTTAAGTCAACATTAGATCCTGAATTTTTAAATGGTCAATACTGTACTATTAGTACAGCAGTACTGTTGTGAAGTGACAACCTTCAATTCTGCTCTCAGTTACGAGTTAGTCTCAAAATACTACACTGAATATGTTGTTAATAATAATATTTGTTAATCTACAGATTGCTTTAGTTTACATTTTTGAGTCTTTTTCTACTAGTTATTTCTTTCACTGCTTTATGGAAAAAACACTATGAAGGTTTTTATAAAGTACTTGAATTACTGCATCTAGACAAACCGTTCCACTTTGCATGGTTTAAAATAGATTCAGCCAACAGTCTCTATTTTCAGAAAAACATATTCTTGCATAGCAGCTGCTTGTATTTGAGTTAATGAATATGTGGTAAACTGTTCAGGTAATAAAACATCACCTTTTAAGTGGGATATTCCGTAATCTCTTCTGGCCTGTTGCTGGACATTTTTTGACCGTGACGTGGAGTCTGAAGAGAAAGATTCAATAGTCCTGGTAACTCGGTGTCCTAATGACGTAGGGCAGGGCTGTGTAGGGTCTGCTGGGCTCTGACGTGGCTTGGCACGGAGGCAGGGCACTGCCAGTGATTGCTTCTTCCACCACGGGTCTCGGCGCTGCTGGTGCTGGCCCCAACCGCAACTGCAGGCCCCTTCGTCTTGTAAAATTTGTTTTGAGCMCTGTTGAGTTTGAAATAACCTATGCAGCTGCGTTGTAATATAGCTGCCTTTTGCCCTTTCTTGATTTTCATGTGCCTTTTCTTTGAAGTGCTAGCTGTCATCCAGAAGAAAGGCTGCRGTTCTGCAGTTTTTAAGTGGGGTTTCTAGCTTAACTTATCTTTTAAGTGTGATCCCTCTTACAGAAGGGAACTGATGTTCAGAGAAGTTCGTGATGGAATTGGTGTCCTACGACAAGGCAGCACTGCTGGAAGCAGAGGCTAAAAGATGATTTTGTATCTTTTGTTTTTGCTAGCAAAACAGAACCTAAGGAAGAAACAAAAATGCCTGGTTCTTTATAGCCACCTAAGAGAATATGAGTTTTTGATAGCTGGTGGGCCACCTAAGCCAGTACAACTTTGCCTTGTGTCTATTTACTGTATACTCCTGTTGATTCATGATAGTATCTGATTTTATACGAGCTCCTCAAATCATTATGACATATTCTGAGCTTGCTACTTGTGCTGGGATTGCCAATGAGTTTGCCATGATGTCCAGCTCTTGCAGCAAGAACAGGGAGTATGGTTTTCAAGTTGGTGCAATATCACATTTTTGTGGTGATGTTTGCCGACCGTGTTTCTCACTTGTTTATGAATTCTGCARTGTCGCCACTCTTTCTCCTCTGAGAGAGACCTTGGAATATTTTTAAATGTTATATTCTTTGCCTGTTTTCCTTACTTACTATCACGGTGAAGATTTTTGATAGTATTGGTTTTCAGATCTTCTTATGGATATTGAAGTTTTCTTTGAAGTTATGAATAACACAGGTATACATGCATTAACCTAGGTTTTAGATGTGACTATTCTTCAGATCATTTGATAAAATTTCAGAAAGAGGGATTTTTTTAAATATTTTTTCTGTTAAAGGATAGCAGAAGCTGTCAAGGCTGTTCGCTTTTCCTGAGGAATACCATGCTAATTTTGCAGATATGTTGAATGGATGACATAGGAGATAACCTTTTTTTTTTTTTTTTTTTTTTTTTTTTTATGAATTAGTAATAAGGAAAGTCTTTAATAGAGGAGACAATTGAAAAGTACACAACTTCTTTAAAATATTCTCAGATGAGACTTAAAATATAAATGAATCACAGAAGTGGTTTTATGGTGTTCTTACTTACCTTTAATGCATTCAGAACAAGTTTTGATATACCAAGATTTTTAAAAGTTGGTACTTAAACGAGTTGATTTTTTTTTTAGCAGGTAGAAAAYTTTGTTTCCCTAATGTGTGACAAAACACTATCTAATCTAGAATAGATTAACTGAGTTTGGATGTTTATAAGACTTCGGGTCATCTTTGCCCAGACTGACTCTGTGAACACTTACACGCAAAGGTAGTTTTTGCTACTGAGAGCAAGTCAGGAGGTAAAGAATTTGCAGGTTTGGGCCAAATGCATGGTGTCAAATACAGAAGTCAGGATGGAGTGGGAAAGCAGTGAGGTGTGTGGACTGAACAGTGCACCACAGTGAATMTATGTGTGCCTAAGAAAAGAGAATTTCTCCTTTTATTCTCCTTTTCTGATCTCTCACAACAACCTGTGATATACAACTGGCAAGTAAAGGCTAGCCCAATTTTGTTTTCGCTCGTTGCTTGTGGCATAAACTGAGGTTTTAAGGTTGGTAAGCAAAAAACAATCAAGTTTTTCCCCTGTTGCTTTACTGACACTCCCCTCTGCCTGCAAATCCTTTTTGGTCAAAAATGTCACTCATTTTTTATAATGCCATATGCTGCTTTACATTAAATAACCTACTTCTAAACAGAGAAATGTCACGCATTGAAATTCGTGTTATCATTCTGTCAATATGCACTGTCTCTAGATAACTGGAAGGAGAAATAGGAAATTTTCGGATGAGGTAACCTTGTGAAGAAAGTTTACAACCATCCCAAGGCTACAAAATACCGTTTTTGAGCTGAGATCCTATTTCCCGCCTTGTTTTTCTTATTCTGTTCTTGTTAGTATCTAAGGATTTATAGCAAGTGCTACTAAAACAGCTTTATTAAAGTGATGCTCTGCTGCAGTAACGGTGCAGGTTAACTTGCACGGCTCCCCGGAGGGGAACGTGTATCAGTAACTGAGGCGTTCCCCGTGCTGCGCTGTGAACCTTGCCGTGAGGTATGAAAGATGCCTTGAATTATTCAGTCTTCCTTGTTAGTTATGCTTCTCCTCGGCTTCCTCGGTGTAGCTGCTGTCATCTGCTGAGGTGAGGTTTTTGGTTTCCTTTTCTGCTCTGCCGATAAGTCCAGACTTATGATTTTTTTTTTCTTTTGTGTCCYAGGTAACATTTGGTTGCAGATGTTTTCTATTTGTCCATCTTTCAGGATATGAAATCTTTGGAAAACTTTGGAAGTTGAATTTTACCTTGTTTGTGAAACTTCCTACACTAATGGAGGAAAATTTATGGAAAATTGATACAATGCTGATGCTTGCAGTTCTTGGGGTAATTTAGTGCTGAGATCACCAAGAATGCTTAATAGGATACTTTTCCCCACTCTGATGAAACTATTTTCTAGAGCTACCAGATTTCCCTTAATCCTTGCAGTTACTACTACTACTACTACTACTACTACTAAAAAAAAGAAGAGGTGATATTAGTTACTTCATCCCATAGCTATCTCCTATTACAAGCACCAAATGCAGCAGTACAGATGTGCTCTCTCTATGTGCTTTGGTTTATACTGTAAGAACAGCCCACTTTGGCACAGGAACATTTCATTATATAAATATCTTGAAAAAGCCTATCACTTCTGTGAATAGAATCTAGTAAGATTTTTATTAGACCTTCAGGTTTGAATTCCCCCTTCCACAGACTAGAGTATTCTCTTTTTAACTTTAAATACTTGCGTAGTGTGTCTATCAGAGATCACATTGAAAACGTTCTTATTTTCAGTCAGTACCAGTCCCCCTAAGGTGAATGGTAATATGGCTTCRTAAATTAATACTGAACAGCCTGAAATGTATAAGTATTGTTGAAAGTTATCTTACTTGTAATGGTCTCATTACAGGCAGAGTGAATGTAGTGTTCCATGAAGGAACACTTTGTTCATCTTTCAAAAATTCAGAAAATACTGAGAAATTTTTCAGCTCTTTATTTTTATGAGCATCTGGAGGACAAGCACATCCATGCTAGAATGGTTGTTCAATAGGAATACATGGCAGAGAAGGCCAAACTTTACCCTCAGACCTGTCCTGTCATTTCCTTGGAGAACAAGGAATTCATACTCATCAGAAAGCTAAATGTTTCCCAAATAAGGAAAAAATACTTTCTTGCCTCTTGGTAGGCAAAATTATTTTTTGAAGTATAATTGAGGACATATTCAATTCACACAAGAGTGTTCTAATTGAAAATCTTAATTCTAGCTTTGCAAGGTCACCTTGACCCATTACGGAGAATTGCACTGGAAGCCAAGAGAGTGRGATGCTATGCCTAGAGCTGCCTTTGCAAGTTGCCTCATGTCTTTCTTTATCTCCCTTTTTCTTACTATCGTATGTCGTGGATCATTTTGCTGTACACTMCCTTGGAGATAGGGATTGCTTTTTTAATGCACTGCCTAGTACAGAAGGTGTTCAAACTTGATTTGGACTCATATTCCCTTTGAAATAAGATTCAGATATGCTGAAAGTTGTTTGTGTTTTATATGAATGGTTAATAAAAGAAAACTTTGGTGAGAAACTGCAAAATGCATTCAGACAAAAATCTCAGCTGCGGTTCAAAGATAAATTCCACTCAAATAAATGATATAAAGTAACTCATCTGACTTCAGTATTAACAGTTCTGCAATAATGAAATTGGCAATCTGATTTTATTATTCTTATTCAAGCTTAACGATACATTTTTTAACACTGTACATCATGCTATTACAGTCTTTATTGCTTTCATTGCAAATTTTCTATCTCGTTCTTGGCTCTAGGTAAGCAATGATTTAGTTTTACTGGAATAATTGTAATATCAAGTTGCTGTGGGGAGCTGTAGCTATGCAGCTCCTGTTGGTACTAGTGAAAACAACATAACTAAAGCCCTATATCACTGACCTATATATACAACCCAGAACTGAAACTACCCCCTGATACTTTGGGAGCTTACCAGAACAAATTTTGAACAAAACCTTTACTATTCCATTTTTGCATGGTAAAACAGTTCATAATACAAGAGATGGACAGGAACTCAAAGCTCAAAGAAGTTCTTTGATATTTTTGTATGATCAGGCAGAGAAGRAACCTGTGCAAAGCTTTGGGGGCCAAGAGTTAATAGAAAAAAAAATGTATATTTTTCAGACTCATAAAACAAAAATTGAAACTATCCTTTACCCAGAAATAAAACTTTGAATGCAAAAGCAGCTGTTCTATTGTGCACATGTTCCTACAATTCGAGTATCATACTAATAAGATTTTGATCTATGATGCTCATAAAAGAGTGAGGGAGAAACTTGTTAAGGCTCCTTCCATTCGACATGGCTACATAGACCTTGTTCAGCAGTTYGCAACTTCTCTCCTGCCTGATGCTTTTTATAGACCTGGGAGCTACTGTGATTGATTTCTCGTTCAGCAATAGGGTTACAGTGTCTGGTACCTGTTTGAAACTCTGGCATTTTCCTTGTTTATCCTAAAGGAAAGACATGTCCCAAAGTGTTCTACTCTGTCCCGCTTGTAACTAAGTTCTGCAGGGCAACTTACAGGAGCCAGATGCAACTGCAGCTGAAGGACTCTGAATTGCAGGCTATTTTTATGAAAGTATAAAGTAGATTGCAAAAAATATTTCTGTGTCTCAACTTCCTGAGGCAGCAGAGAGGATGTATTTACTGTAACGGAAACACAGAAAAATAGTTTTGAAAAGAACTTGTGGCATCCTTCCCTAGTCTTTTCCATTCAGCCCTTCATGAAAGACCCCATTTCAAGCTAATGTAAACTTATTTGAATAAAAGTCCTTATGCAATCCACTAACAGAGGTATATGGGCATTTTGGAGCAAGTGTTTGAGATTTCTGATTCTTTTTCTTATTTTGCATGCTTAAGAATAACTTAAAAGCAGAAAGCACTTTGTGACTATAATTTGTAGTCTTTTTTTACAAACACCTTGATTTGAAGATACCCACTGTGATAATCGGCATCACCTAAACTTGGGAAAGCAACTGCGGTAACTGCAGACCTCCTGCATCTTCCCTTATACTCCTATCTTGCAGCCAGCTATGGGTTGTAAAGGAGCTGCCAGGCCTTCCTCTCCAGTTCTTACTTTTCCTCTTTGGATGTTACACGTGTACATGCACACAGATATAAAAATATAGATACAGATGATATAGATACGCATATGCACATTCACATGCCTATCTATATATGTATGTGTGTGTGTGTGTGTGTGTATATATATATATATATATATATATATATATATATGAATAGCTTAATATAGATAGATCAGTTTAGAAACTAAGAACAATTCTTGCAATTTTGATACTACCATATTAACCGCAATCATCTCCTGTAAACAAATGAAGAAACTAAGACAGAGACTTAAAGATTTGAATATTTAGCACTGGTGTCTTAGTTCAAATTAAAAGTTGTGTGTAAGATTGCTCTGCGAGGAGACAGATGCACTTAGTAAATCAAAGGAACTTTGAAGTGCGATTTGACACGAAGAGCGATGTGTTAATATTCTGATTTCACAAAGCACAAAAATGTCAGTTATCAAAATGGTGCTGATTATATTTCACAGCTGCTTATGCTGATTCCAGTGAAAAGAGCTGTGGGAAATTATTCCAAAGGATAAATCTGGCTGCTTTAGTACCTTTTTAAACATTTTAAACCATTACAAACAAAAGATTTGTCAAGAATAAAAATGCTTAGAATGTGACTAACTTGTGAATTGAATATAGATGAATTATTTAAGCTGTATTGTAATACAGATGCTTAGTTATGACAGTGATGAACACTATAAAAATTTCCAAAAACTGAGCTAATATACTTGAAATAATCACTTAATTAAAATCTTGTGGCGATGAGGCCATCAGTCATATCTAGAGAGAGTAAAATCTTCATTTAGGTTTCAGTGTAGTATTCAGAAGGTCATAGAATCCCAGTTTAGTTACTGATGGTATTAGAATAATTTCTGTCTGCTTTCCAAAGAACTGCAAGGATGAGTGTAGCAAGGTTTGACTAGCCTTCAAAATGCCATATAGATAATAAGCATTTTCATTTCATTGCCATGGTGATAAATAATTTCTGACATGAAATAAAAATTGGTAAGTGTATAAGCCAGTAAGCACTTTAGAGTACATTTATTTGGGGGGGGGGAAGGGAAAAAGAAACACCAGCAAAGATGTGAGAGTTTTGTCACTGAAATATAAAAATTGTGGCTATTATAAAAAGCACAGTCTTAATTTTAGGTTGTTCAATTAATGATCTTTTAAATAACAGTTGAGAAAGGCCACTCATTGCATGTGTTTCTTTGTACTCTTTGACTGTTTAATATCAGGTTGTTTAGAACACTTGAGTGGGATAAACTCTGGTTTGTAACATTTATGGCAGCAATTTTTACCAGATAGATCCAATGCTTCAATAAAATTATTAAAAGAAATAAAAAAGATACTCGTCCYTATAGCCCTGTTCTCTTTATATATTGGAGGAACGGGTTAATGTGAAGCATTGCGTCTACTTCAGCAAGGTGTAATCTGTCTTGGACAAAAATTCAAGCATTATTTAAGCAGCAGATTAGTCGATCTGTTAGCTCCATTCTTATTATTATGAAACAGAAATCTCTCCTGATAGAAAATAATGAAAGCTACATAATCTTGTGGTGAAACTGATAACGTCTCCAACAGCAAGAGGAGGACTAAGGAAAATGTGGGCCTGCTATTGAATGGGGCAAGGGCCCTGGTGACAAAGGATTCAGAGAAGGCAGAATTACTGAATGCCTTCTGTGCCTCAGCCTTCACTGCTCAGGGCAGCCCCCAGGAATCCTGCAGCCTGGACGTGAGGGAGAAAGTCCGGAGAAGGGAAGACTTTCCTTTGGTTGAGGAGGATAGCATTAGAGATCTTCTGGGCAAACTTGACATCCACAAATCCATGGGCCCAGATGGGATGCACCCACGGGTACTGAGGGAGCTGGYGGATGTTGTTGCCAAGCCACTCTCCATCATCTTCGAAAGGTCCTGGAGATCTGGAGAGGTGTCTGAGGACTGGAGGAAAGCCAATGTCACTCCAGTCTTCAAGAAGGGCAAGAAGGAGGACCCAGGCAACTCTAGGCCRGTCAGCCTAGTCACCTCCATCCCTGGAAAGGTGRTGGAACAGCTCATTCTGGATGTCATCTCCAGACATATGGAGGAGAAGAAGGTGATCAGGAGTAGTCATCATGGATTCACCAAGGGGAAATCCTGCTTAACCAATCTGACAGCCTTCTCTGATGGAGTGACTGGCTGGGTAGATGAGGGSAGAGCAGTGGACGTTGTGTACCTTGACTTCAGCAAGGCTTTGGACACTGTCTCCCATCACATCCTCCTCGAGAAGCTCAGGAAGTGTGGATTAGACAAGTGAACAGTGAGGTGGATTGAGAACTGGCTGAAAGGCCGAGCTCAGAGGGTCGTCATCAGTGGCATGGAGTCTAGTTGGAGACCTGTGGCTACTGGACTTCCTCAGGGCTCAGTTACTGGGGCCAGTSYTGTTCACCTTTTTCATCAATGACMTGGATGAGGGGATGGAGTGCCTCCTCAGCAAGTTTAATGATGATCCCAAACTGGGAGGAGTAGTTCCCAGGAGTAGAGGGCTGTGCTGCCATTCAGAGAGACGTGGATAGGCTGGAGAGTTGGGCGGAGAGGAACCTCCTGAGGTTCAACAAGGGCAAGTGCAGAGTCCTGCACGTAGGGAAAAATAACTCTAGGCACCAGGCTGGGGGCTGATCTTCTGGAGAGCAGCTCTACAGAGAAGGACCTGGGAGTGCTGGCAGATGACAAGTTGACCCAGAGCCAGCAATGTGCCCTTGTGGCCAAGAAAGCCAATGGTCTCCTGGGGTGCATTGGGAAGAGTGTTGCCAACAGGTGGAGGGAGGTGATCCTGCCCCTCTCCTCAGCCCTGGGGAGGCCTCATCTCAAGTCCTGCGTCCAGTTCTGGGCTCCCCAGGACAAGACACACATGGAGCTACTGCAGAGAGTCCAGCGTAGGGCTACAAAGATGCTCAGAGGGCTGGAGCACCTGCCCTATGAGGAACGGCTGCGAGAGCTGGGCCTCTTCAGCGTGGGGAAGAGAAGACTGAGGGGGGATCTGATCAAGGTGCACAAGTACCTGAAGGGAAGGTGTCAAGGGGACGGGGACAAACTCTTTTCAGTTGTCCCGTGTGACAGGACAAGAGGCAATGGGCAGAAATTGAAGCACAGGAAGTTCTGCCTGACCGTGAGGGGGAATTTCTTCGCTGTGAGAGTGACGGAGCCCTGGACCAGGTTGCCCAGAGAGGTTGTGGAGTCTCCTTCTCTGGAGAGATTCAAGGCCCACCTGGATGCAACCCTCTCTAACATRTTCTAGGTGACCCTTCTCGAGCAGGGAGGTTGGACTAGATGATCTCCAGAGGTCCCTTCCAACCTTACTGATTCTATGATTCCAGTAATGATCTAGCCTAAGGGATATCGACAATTAATGCATTAAAAGAAAGGTTGTTAGTAGATATGAATAAAAGTTAAGAATAATTATGATGTGCTAATACCTTCCCTTAGAGGTATAGAAARAGTCTGAAAAGGGGTGTTCAGGTCTTGCAATAAAAATGAGAGAGAATTGCAAGACACAGTTGTACAGTGCAACTGCTACAGGGCATGATACCACATTGGAGAATTACACAAAGGGAGTAGGGAGGGCCATAAGTGAGGAAAAAATGGAGAAGAGACGGGTACTTTTGCTGGCAGAGTCATGAAGGAAACTGCTTTTAAACTGGACCATTAAACTAAGACCAGGTTTGGGAAGAAAGGGAAGAAATGCCCTCTTGGCTGCTATCACTGGGAAGGTGAAAAGGTTGGTGGCACTGTGACAGATACCTACCTGTGGGATAGCCAGCAGCTCTGAATAAACTTTGAAAAATGAGATTAAGGTTCCAGCGATGTTTGTGACTTCAGAAAAAATGTTATATTAAACCCTCTGGAAGCAGAAAAGTAGAGYCTGAGAGGTAAGAACAGGAATTGTTGCTGGGCTCTGAGGAGAGCAAAGGAGAGTAAGGGAACAGATTCAAACAGCAGTCATGTCCACTGTGTCACATGAGGCTCTTTGCTTCATTTTTAATCTTTTTTTTTTTCCCTGTATCAACAAAGTAAAGAAAGAAGATGGTGGTCACACCTAGAACATATTATTTTAATTTTAATTAAGTAGAAGAAGAGCTAAACTGGGTCAGGCTAGTGGGTCCATCTTGTTCAGCATCCTGCCCACAGCAGTGGCCATGACAACAGGTGGCCTGGGAGCTGTACAGGAGCTGAGAATGTGCATGTGATAGTATTTTTCCAGCCTCCAGCTTTTCAGCTCAGGGAATTTTTTTGATTTTAAAAAAATATTATATTTTATTTTAATTTACTACTTTTTTAATGAAATACACACTACCATCTCTATATTAAGATTTTCAAGAATGATGCAGGGAAGATTTTTTTTTATTCAGTTCTCTGATGGCACTTTATTACGTTATAGCTCCATTTTTCCTATCCCTGCTTCTTTTTTATTGATTACTTTTCTTCTAAAGTAGGGGCAYATTAGCATACTTACCCTAGCCAGATTTTATTTACATTTCTTTGATCTTCAAGCTTTCTTGAAAAACTGGTAGAGACTRGCTCCCAGTTAGTGTTGAAAGGTGAATTTATTACTTTGCTTTTATTACTGACTTAAGAGGAGTTTCTCTCTTACCTCTTGCTTTTTTTCTCCCCCTCTCTTTTGTGTGTGTGTGTATATGTTTGTGTCTCCTTGTTTTTTTTTCATTTCCCTAGGCTTTCCAAATTCTTGATGGCAGTAATCTAAATAAATGTGCTTTCTGCTGCTGATATTTTAACCCATGCTGCYTTAGAGACCCAGAAGCTCACTAAGGAATAGGCCAGTTCTTTTTGCCCATTGCAAAGGCTTTGGGGCAAACAAATGAATTTTACATATAGTTATTGTTATGTGACTGTAATACACAGGCATAAATTGCTTAAGAGGACTTTTAAAATATTATCAGCAGGATTTAGGTGCCTAGGCATAGGTCTCTAGTGCATTTCAGACACCTTAGAGAATCTGACACATCTGTATAAGGTAGCAGATATGATATAGGACTCACAGGAAATTTGAGCCTTCTGGAGTGCAGCTGGAGGCTAGGCAGGATGCAACGAGGCATCTGAGACGGTGCTAGATATATATATGTGTGTGTGTGTGTGTGTATGTATGCATGTATGTATGTATATAGGTAGCTGAATCTCATCCCAGATTTCTTTATTTCATGTTCTTAATATACTTAAACTAAAACTTGAATGTACAGTCTTAGTTATCSGCCGTGTTTGCAATGTTGTACATCAAAAACTAGATTTCAGGAAATACTCTCTTCTGTTCTGCCAGTATCTCCCAACACACCTGATAGTTGCATCGATGTTATATTGAGAAATTATGTTGAAGCCAAGAAGATTAAATTCAGAAAGCTGGACAAGTTAATATTTCTTGGTTTGGGACGCCAGCAGTTAATATGACTGTTTTCAAACGCGTATGGTGTACATGGAGTAAGACACGTGGAGCATTAGTGTCTTTTTGACTTTCCAGCTAATTAGAGATTTAAATAGTGAAACTTTGGAAAATGAGTGAGAGTTTGGCCTCCCCTTTGCTTTTGTAAACTATCTTAAGTCTGTGTGGTTTAGCCTCTCATTTTCGGAGAAAACTAAATTTTTAGGTGTTTATTTTTCAGGAAATATATATTTGAATTTTTTGTAAAGATGAAGTTTTCTGATTATAGGATTATTTTTTCTTATTTGCATTACATTTTTAGGAGTCAGTGAATTTATGCATAAAATCAGAAAGGATCATTCCAAGTAAGTAATAGTGTAATTTTATTTTGTGTTCATTTCTATATTAAAGGACTTCTTTTGAGCTGTTCAGCATTAAAACTAGTGGTTAGAAGTCCTTAATTTCCTTTATTGTCTGCAGAAAGTAAACCACTAGTAAACAGAAATCAAAGGAAGTAAAACAGCAGTAACAAAAAAGTTCGGCTTATCCATCCCTCTAATTCAAGAAAGATCAACTATTCCTGTCAGATGTTTTTCTGAGATGTTCTGAAAATTCAACATTTTTTATAATCTTCCCAAGCTATCTACTCCAGCACATCTGGTATTTATGAAAACTCTCATTCCAAATATATTTTTAGAAATTTAATAACTTTACCTTTACTATTAGTAGAGCAAATATATAAAACAGCTTAGACTCTACTTCTTTGCAGCAATCTTTCCCACATTTAAAGGCTATCATGCCTCTTTATGACTCCTCTCTAGATTAAACAAATCAATTTTCCYCCTTATATCTGGTGTCAAGACATCTGGCCTTTCTCTTTTCTTTTTTTCTGGACTCTCAGTGGTCAATCCACAGCTTTTTTGAAATTTTCAACCCAAAACTCAGTTTGCAGCTCGAGTTTTTCCAGTTGAGATTTCCTGTTGGCAAGTACTCATTTTTTGTGAGTTATCTTCAGGCACTGGCCCTAGAAAACAGCACAATGASTGTTATGTAAAACCTAAAGGAAGCTTGTAAGAAAAATTTTCTGTTGTTAGATTTACCAATAGTGTCGGGACAGGATAGCATAGGAAAAAAGGAAGGCAACCCCTTCAGGGTAATTTCTAACTGAAATGRTCTTCTGATGATGTCCTGCATGACTTTCTCTTGTGCTTGAAAGTGAAACTATGATTCTTATTCAAAAGCTGAAATCATAAAATGTTATACAATATTTCATAACAGGCATGTGAATTCATTGCTGAAACTCAGCAAAAGCATTGCTTTAGAAATGTTGACAAAAAACAATTATACAAGTTCTGGTGATAATGAAGATGGTAAAATGCTTTACTCAAGCCCAGTGCCATGCAAGTCATGACAAAAATTAGCTGAGCAAAAACTGTAGTTTTTCCTTGAGTTATTTTGCTTTCCTTCTGATAATAAAGTTAGTTTGTATTACTTGATTGTCATGATTTCATTTCATCTGTCTGTATGCAGCAGAGGACTTCCACTTGAAAGTGATACTTTGAGGGATTAACAGAGTCCTTTTGGATTGCTTACAGCTTAATTTCTAAAAGTTTGGGGAGTTTAGTAGATTTGCTCTAGAATAAATCAGATATTGAAACTTTGACACTCATATTTTGTTTTCCCCTCCCACCCATAAAAAAAGTCTTGCCTARTAAAATCACCGAATTTCTGTCTTTTGGTGCTTTCAGGCACATACCTGAGATATTTTCCAGAGGTATCTCCAAGTTTCTTTTCTTTTATAGTCCTGTACCTCTAATTAAAAAAAACCTTCCATAAATGGCAAAGTTTATTTTCTGATGAACATAAATCTCCAGATTTTCTTCTTTGATATCTGGGGGGCATGCTGCCATTGTAGTTTTACCCACAGTTTTCTTATTTCCATGCAGATTCTATGGTGCTATACAATGCAATTTTAATCTGCTGCCACCTTTCCTTCACAGAGAGCAAYAACATGTCATCTTTCTTTCAACTTTCCTACTGTTTTAAATCAAAATTGTCAAGAACTTTGAGTTATCAGAATTTTTTCAGGACGATCCCAGTTCATATTGCATTCGTTGACAGTAATATCAGCAGATAGGTGTTTGGATAGTAAGTGTTTTAAGTCATCTCCTAAAAATAACCAAGCAAAAATATCTTTTCTATATATTGATTATCTATTTAGTGTTCATGCTCACAGAAAACTTGTCTGCCAAATGTTGCCTGAAATAAAGACAATTGTTTGACAGCAACAAGAACATATCCTAATTAACAATACATCAACCTGGGTAGTTATAGAAACTTAAGTCTGAGGCTGCAAAATTTGCAGACAATTCTATTTTCAGTCAGTTTGAAAATAAAAAAAAAAAAAAAAAAAAAAAGACAGCTTTTTCGCCATTACAGCTTTATTAGCTACAGCTTATCCTTTAGGCATTACTTTCCTACTATTGTTTTGTAGTGCAGCGATATGTGCATCCTTGCATGGGCTCCAGACTTACATGATTGATTTTTTAAAAAAAATAGTACAGCTCATCCAGCAGAATTTATAGCCCTCTGGCATTTAATTATGTGGCTTTGCAAGCTATGTTCAGGAAGCTTTGTATTTATTTATTTATTTTTACAGCTTTTTCATAAGGCTACCACATTTCTATTGGCCACATTGAATACGTGTCAATGGAGTTATTTTTCATGCTGCATGATCGCGCTGATGCCGTGATCCGCTTTTGACAACTATAAAATAGATAGCAGTAACATTATTGCAATAGAAGAGGAACAGCGGCAAACGGAGAAGTGAGAGTAGAGCTTCCCGCTGCCTGTTTCGTGTGAGCTGTTAATAATGGATTATGACCTTCTCTGATGCTGTCGAATGGTCCAGATGAAAACGATAACCAATTTCGTGGTGCACGCATGACCGACACCCACTTTGGGACTGTACTATTAATAGCATCAGATACCATAAATTACAGCAAAATTACTGTGCACACAGCTTCTTATAGGTTAGTTAGAGAACAGGATACTACAGTACACAGTAAACCAAAACTGCTTCATAGGGCTGGAAAAACAAAAGTGTAAGCCAACCCTTTTTAAAAATATATATATTTTTTTTAAAAAAAAAAAGAGAGAGAAAATATATTTATCAGGAGACTGGCATTAAAAATGAACCATCTAGTGGTAAAGAAGTCAACCTTGATAAATCACAGAGGAAGCGTACCTAGTCTAAGAGCAACAGCTCGTGAGGTTTTGCATCCGCATTGCCAGAAAAGGTGTTCTTTGGATGGGCAGAAAGGAAAAACCCGAGAACCTAACCATCTGAAGTGGCCATCKCTTCTTACCGTTTTTAAATGGAGACAAAGTTTGGAAGAACGCCTACTGAAGAAGCACAAAACTAGATTGAATTGTTTCCAGGTAACGTGTCAGTCGAGAATATCTTGGTTGTTGTTAGTAATACGGCTAAGCATAATTAGCAAGTGAATGTGATTGTGCCTAAGAGAYGTTTGATACATATGTCATGTATCATTCCTAATTTGCACTAATGATTTGGAAACGTGTGAATATTTTTGAGTAGTGCACAGCCAAGTGTGTGTTGTTACTTTAAAAGACTAAGTCAGTTCTCACTGATGCTTTCCAACGTGTCAGTAAATCTCATTTATAAGGCTTTACTGAAAATAAAGGAGTCATCTTTGCAACATCTCAGAGGAGAGATTTGRAGAAAAGCATCATTCATTTTGAATATAAATGTGGCTACATTAGTTTTTGCAGTGCATATAACAAATATTGTGCAGTATTATGTTTCAGAGATTACAAATGAAGTCATGTTTCATTGTGTTGTATGATATCTTTTCCATTTTTGATTAAAAACAATTGATAATAAAATTATTTCTTTGAGCAATATAATTATATTTAAAGAATTGTGTCAATCAGCAGTAGTTACGAGAGTATGCTGATTTTCACCAAGTTTTGACTTCATAGTTTGGAAGTCAACACTGAACTTCATGAAATAAATTTATATTTRGAAAAGGTCAAAAACGAAATAAAAAAGCAGTACTCCGTATGATTCAGCGAGAGCTTGGTTCACTTTGAAGTCTTCTGCTGACTTCAGTCAGTACTAGTACTKCAATCCAGAATTCAGAAGTAATCTCAGTCACCTCAGTAATAATCTCTAACACAACAATATGTTGTTTTATTATAAGCAGTGTTAAATTGAATATAAGAGCCAGTATATAATGCTAAGTTTATTTGTTTCCAGGATATTTGTGTTGTGAACTTCATTTCTCCTGTGGTGTTACTTCTCTCATTTAACAAGTATATTCTTATCTACACTCTTTCTCATAGGTGGACAGTTATAATTTGTGGATATAATGATGTTGTGTTCTATGTTAACCTTCAAGCATAAATCCTTTTAAATTTCAGAGGACAAAATTTAACCATGCAAAAGAATATAAAGCATTTTTAATGAGGAATGGATTAAATTATAGTTCTGGTAGCAATGCTTCAGTGATAATAGTGAGTAGGTCATAACAGTCATTCACAATTCCATTCTTTTCAGAAGCTTCCCTTTTTAATATTAAATGCATTACAGGCTCTCATAGAGGATTATTTTAGAGAATGTTTGTTCTGTTCATATTCAGACTAATCATGAATGGAATGAATTGCTTTGTACTCATTTGACAATATTAAGCAGCAAAATCACAAAAAAAAACCCTTTTGCAAATGCCTTTTTCTTCTCACATTTCCCTTTCTCTGTCAAAAACCAAAATCAACAAATTGTACTTATGAGATATTTTGAAATCTAGTTTGTCTCCTTCTCATGAAGCAAAACAGAATTCTGTTTGTATATAACACAGGACTGACCAAACTACATAATTTTTTCATCTTTCCATCATTTATTGGGTGCTAACAAAGGCAAAAATTGTTGAAGAAAGAAACTTTTCTGTGTAAAAATAAAATAGAGGGGTCTAAAATATCATCATGTTTAATGTAGGAAAAATTATATGTACTGGAATGCAAGTGGATTTTCCAATCAATATAAACAAGACAAACTTTAGGATGCTATTGTGAATTTTCATATTGTGATTCATATGAAATGATTTGCAGAATCTCTGTAGAAGCTTATTATTGACTTTTAGTTTAGGTGATCCATACTTAGGAGAAGGGAAAAAGAATAAAATAAGTTGCTTTATATATTGCCTCATTTGAAGCTGGGAGGAGCAGTCAAGAATTATATTGATTATTATTGATAATAATTTAGGTAGTAAAGACAAGGTCTGGACTGTGATGAACTGCAAAAGGGTCTTAAAAGACTGAGAGACAAAATATCTGGTGAAATTTAGTAGGAAGATTTTTAAAACGGTGCATGTGGTGGTGGAGACAAGGGGGMCAATTTTAACATGATGGGCTCCAGGTAGACCATTGCCACTTAGGGGTGATATCTGAAGAGTCATGAGTGTTCCTTGAAAAGCTCAGCTCCGCACTCACCAGTGTGGATTTGGTGGAGCATCTTGTGAACAGCGCGAGGAACGTGGGGAGCACATATCCCTGCAAGGTACTRTAAGAGAGCTGTGACCTACCAAAATGCCTTCCTGTGATCGAGGGACAGGACAGACCAYGCCAGTGTGCTCATTTGTGGGGGCTAGGGGTGACCTGAGTGAAAGACGTGTATATGAGGGAGGGAGAGACCTGTGTGGGGGAAGCCCCTGTGTAAGAAAAATAAGTGGGAAAAGGAAAGGGCAAAGTGGTGAGGAAACTGAGTAATACAAGACTGCGCTGCACCTCTTTTTCAAAATCCTTTTTTTTTTTTTGAGGGGATACTGTGGATAGTTATGAGGTGAAGTGGTTTGGGAGCATTGGGTGGTTTACATAACATCAAAGTGACATGGGGTGTACCCATGACCCACAGGGTCCTTGCCTCCTGCTACTTGGGGTGGAGGAAGTTCCCATGGCACTGGATGGATTTGTGCAAGTTGATGCAAGTCCTGGTAAAGGTAACATAATTGTGACCTTCTTCCAGTCTCCTTTTGCTTGTACAGAAGGGTAAGAGTCAGGTCCCCAGAGCAGGGATCTGCACATATAGCCAAAGAAAATGGGTGATATATGTATTTTTCTTCTCCTGGCTAATGTGTGAGCCAAGATACTGGGGAGATGGGCACTTGGTCCAAATCAGTACAGCTGTTATTATGTTCTTACGGTTGGGAGGTTGCACCTTCAACATACTTTTTTTAACAGATCTTGGCTTTTATCATGACCTGTAATAGCTGAGAATAGAAAATTAATTTTACTCTGACTTCAAAAGAGAGTTTGATGAAAACTGTGATATTATTTAGTTTGCAGTGTGCTTGAAGAGTCTGTAAGAAGCAAAAAAGAAGAAAGAAAATGTGAAAAATGTCAGATGAAAAAAGAAAAGGTGTCAGACATGCAATGTCCTCATGTCTTAGAGGAGGGATGCATATAGTCAGTCCAGTCTTTTTTTAGAGATTTCTACTTTAGATTTGTTAGGTGGAAAAAAATATGGAGGTTGATGATTGCATTTTTGGCTTCAAGAACCTTCATTTAAGAGTGCTGAATCAAGRTGTCTTTTCAGAGTGAAGTTTAGTCTGCCTACTAATGTTGAGACTTCTGCCTTTCTGCTGCTTGTCAAGCCTTGTGGACTTGGAGTAGCACCAATGAATCCTGAAACAGTACAACTGGTTRCTGTAATCTCTTACTAATCTTGTCAGGCATGTAATATAAGATACTTTAGTAGGCAGGGCTTTTGCTTCRAGACACCTTTTCAGGGACCCTCTTCCTATGACTTCTTTTGCATGAGAAATGACCATCCTGTCGACAGCCAAATGGGTCCACTCGTCCGTGTGCTTCATAATGACTTTTGGACCCTTCTCGCCTACTACCATTGGCAGTTACCATGGTGCGTGCTCAAGGTCTCATGCTTAAAGTACTTAGAAGTGTGAGAACTCAGTGRAGGCCTTCTTTGACTATAGACTTCCGAATCCCTTTATTGATGATTCCAGGGTTTTCTTTTTCTTTCACAGTTACAGTTGTGGTAGCAGCAATTTTGGCTTAAAGAAAATGTATGCTGTACATGTCATATTTGATGTTCCCTACTGCAGCCTCTAGCTTCCTGGGATCAGGTCGGGTCCACCTCAGAGAGTCCGACATATCTAATCTAAGTTTGAAATGAGGATCTAGCACAATAATCTGTTATTTTTAACAGGAAAAAATATTATAAGCATTTTCCTTCTTTATTTAGTTTGCAATCCATTGCTTGCAACATACTGTGCAACCAACTATGTACAAAGAATCCGTGCTATTTTGAGGCTAGTCAATACCAGTTAATGTTTGAAAGCAGCTTGAAATATTAGGTCTTTCCCCTGATTGATTGCATTCGGTTGAAGTTTAGTGTCACTTATAATAGAACTGAGTGGAATAAAAAAATATTCAATTTCTTAATGTAATTTTATTCTAATTAGATATGGAATGGAAGCTACTCAATATGATTGTTCTACTGCATAAATCTTTCATGTCCACAACAAACCTTTGTGGGAAGAAATAGAGCCTTCCTTCTCCTCCTCCCCTGGTTTTCAGCCACCGTCTTCTTTATCTTCCCTTATGATTTTTTCCTTTTTGAAGTACCAAAGTGAGGAATTTCACAAGCAAAGAACCATAAACAATAAAATATGTTTCTTTTGTTTTACACAAACAAAGCGGTTGTCTTCTGGAGGCAGAAATTGCAACTTCCTTAATAACTGGTCTTAGGCTACTAAATTTAGGAGATCAGTCATATCAGGATTTCTGGACTCCTAAACTATTGCAGGTAGGCCGGTATTAGTAGAGACTAGGGCTAGAACCATAAAGAATGATATAAATCTGTAATTAGCATGCATCAAATGATTTCTAAAGACATACATTCCTGTCTCACTAGTCCTTTGTTGCATACGAGTTGCCGRTGAATTTTAAAAATTGATTGTAGAGAACAATATAGTAAAGGTAATAACTTGTTGCTGTGTCCTTTTAGGGTGGGAGAGATCCAAAGGAAATGGGCTGGTAAACAGGGTTTGATCTCACAAACTTCTCTCATGGTATTTGGTGGCAGTCTGACTTGTGTAAGACATATTTAGTTTTTTTAGATTACTAGGTTTAATAAAATCTAAAGCTGAGAGATATTGCTKGTCTGGAAAGAAAATGTGATATAATTTTACACGAGCATCAATAAGCAGTAGATATGACTGCTGTGGTTTGAATTGGATATTGTCTCTCAGAGTCCTGTCACTGTGGTAGATAAGCACCATGTAAAATGTAGCTTTACTATTTGAAACTTAGAAATGTTTTAACTCAAAAGATTTTTATTAAGAGAGTTGAAGTATTGCTTTGCTAGCTCATTTGAAAGGGGTTTATAGAAACATTCATAATTATATTCTTTTCATTTAAAGTAAAATTAGCCTGCAAAACATTAGGAAGAGAGATTTGGGCTTTTATAGTCAATGTTTATTGGTTTAAAAGAAAATCTTTGTGGGCATCCCAGTCTAGTGTGCACTTGGGAGCTGTTATCTGCTTTCAAGTTTCAGGYTGAAGAAGAAGGCCATATTAAATATGCAAAAAGAATCACAGAGAGATACTAAGGTAGAAAATTTGTCCTCTCTGTCCCCCCTCCCCCTTTTTTTCCTAGTTTGGATGTCTCTATTTCATCTCAATACCAAATAAACTGTAGCTCAAGCCCTGAAAAACTTTCGCAAAATGCAATTCTTTCTGGTCATCTCTAACACTGACGTAATTCCCAGGAAGTCATGCTTAATACTGGTGGCCATGAYTGTCCTTCCTCATCTAATTCTTCTCTTCTAGCTCCTCTAAATAGGGAGTTGCCTTATTTAGGCTAAAGTGTGTGGGAAAGAAAATGTGTTCRCAAAACAGTGTGGACATCAGCGATGCTGTAGTAATGATGCAGAGGTGTAGGATTCCTAAATGCTGAACTAGTTAAYGCATAAGATAATGGGATTTAGGGCATTTGAGAAAGGGCTTGCTACTGAAAGGCTGGCGGGGCTGATAAGGCCGCGGTTGTTTCTCTCTCCGATTCCAGCGTAATCTCGTGTTTATACCACGCTAAGCGGTGAACAAACGATGTGGCAGCCTCTGCAGTTCGTTTACTAGGTCAAGTGTTAGCTGCAATATGTTTCATGCCCCTTTTTGTAACGTGATAAGTTGCTCGTGTGCTCTGGCTGAGAGAAGAGAGGGAACCGGCTCTTTTGCTGGAGAGGAAGAACGTTAAGGGTACTGGAAACATATTGAGGTGAAGCATGGGAATTTTGAAACATACTTTTTTCTTTTTTCCCTCCCTTCTCCCTGTTTTTTTCCACCAGTAATGTGATCCTTAAAGCAATTTGCTATAATTGTTCTTCACTCATTTAAACATAATGATCTTTGCAATGGTGAAGTTGGTTTCTGTTTGTGTATTCTGCTTGCACTCTATAATTAAAATAATTAACATGCTGGCTGCGATGTCTTTTAGATGGAAGCTTTTAGCAGTAAACAGGTCACAGCTTCACTAGGTGCATCTTTTCACGTAACTACCTTCAATGTAGACAATCAATTACAGGTTTCTTCTATTGCAAACAATGTATCAACAACCAAGTTTTGCCTGAAATATGGAGAAATGCAAGGTAATAAAGAAAAACAAACAAACAAGTAAAAAGCAACTCCCAATTATTTTACAGCCCACGGTCATATTTTTAAGAAAATCTTTGTCCTTCTTGTACTTCATTTTGTAGCATATGTTGGCAGTTTTCCTAGACAAGACTATGAAACAGAATTTCTCCTGAAAAATTAAAATGTCTTTAATAAGAAACACAATGCTATAGCCAGAAAGGGCCTACTGGAGCGTCAGAGAGGACATATCTGAACCACAGCAGTAGAAAATATGGCAAAAGATGGGACGTTTGTGTGGGCAGGAATTAGTTCACAGATCAATTTGTGTRTTAAAAAGCGTATTATACCACTTCTGCACAAACTCTCTGCAGAGTGACCTACGTTTCCAGGACAAGGAATGAAAGCAGGAGGCTCCCTTCACTGTGATACCATCTCTGGTACATGTGAGTTTTGTAGATAACATAATGGTAGCTGTTTAAAAACAGGAGAAGGGGATGCTAGATGGAAGGAAATGTAGAACAAGCCTTGCCTGGGATCTTGTTCCCACCCCAGAGGTTGCTGTGATAGAGATCATTRCCAGGCTAAGCAAGAGTTTGGATCTGACATCAGAGACTGGAGCAATGGACATGATACTACAATTCTTGGGAGATCATCTTTTCCAGTCTGAAACATTTCCTTTACTTTTAGAGTAAATGGGATTTCTGAAATTGGTATTTTTCCATTTTTGAGTTGAATAAAACCAGTATGCATTAGAGATTTGAGGAATAATAACGCTAAAATAAAAATTATACTGTTAACTGCCTGGCAGGAGTTAGAAATATTCTTCCATCTTTTGCATAGCACCTGTAAATATTATTTTTCCCATCTGTACAATCTCACTGAGGTTTCACCTGTATGGATTAACTTGTCTCATAGGGAAACCAGGCTTGASCAGGTCATTCAGTACCTGCATCATTTCTCTAGTTTGTTAGCAGATAACATAGGGGAGAATAAAACAGTTGCACTGTGAATAGACACTGAGACTTCGCAATTTCAGTGCAAGCTATGGATCTATTGACCCTTGAAATGTCTGCAACTGGAAATGATTCATTTTCATATCAAGATTTACTTTCATCACAATCCATCTACATTCATCTACAGGATACCTGAATGGCAACTTTTCATTGTATTAAAACATCAGACAAGCAAACCTCTGTCCAGATTTAACTCTGATAAAATCTTGTCAAAAAGGGGTAGTTCTGGGCGTCTTTTAATCCAGATGAAGTCATTAACACTCCTGTTTGCTTTTAGATCTACAGCCTCCCTGGTTTGAAGTATGCAAATGTTTGAAGTTAACCCCTTTCTTGAGGAAACCAGCTGTAAGACTTGTAACATAGACCTTCACTACCTTGATAAATGATTATCTATTTTTTAATTGCTTTTTATGGGGAGGTTATCTGAAGTTTATGATAGAACAGCTCTGGCATGATATGGAGAATTRCTTCTCTGCTAACCAGCTTAGACCAAATAGACGGAATATTGAATGAGAACGGAAGATTTTAATAGATTCATACTTCTGTGAACAGTCCCGTTCTGTCAGATTGTAATGAACGAGCAGGGTAAAGAAATAATTCCTCTCTATCTGCTTTGTGGTTAAACATAAGACTTGGGAATGTGGGAAAACTACTTTTCATAACCCTGTGTTATATCCAAAGAGAAAGTGTGTTGTGCATTTCCAAAGTCATCCAAACTGTTGTGCAAGAGCTGGCCAAGCCAGCGCATGCTTGGATCTAGCTTGGTTTCAGTGAGAAGTTGGCACTGAGATTATTTGACTCCCTCTGAAGATTTGACACCTATATGTGACTCATTCCTTCAGCTAGATTATTTTTGCACGTGTTTCTAATCAGATATCACTTTATTTTTTTCTGAATAAGAAAATTGTGAGCTTTTAGATATTAATCTTGGAAGATGAGCAGCATGAGCAGATGCAATCTCCCTTTAATCTCTGTACTGACATGAAACACAGGGAATATTTTGGAAGTATGCTTCAGTGTGACACTTAATGCTTGGACAAAATGCTCTGTCCCCATGGTCATAATTTCACCTTTTAAATTTTAAAAAGGAGTCACACAAGTGCTGGGCAACAGAAAGGCAGACTTTCTTATACAAAAAGCTTAAAACTACAAAAGATACGAAAAATTGTATGGAATTAATTTGTGAAGAAAGTAATTTGAGGTCTGAGTCAGGAATTTATAGTCTAGACCAGCTTCATAAAACATAAAGAAGCTAGAAGGACAAAAAGATCTGAGAGTATGAAAGTCTGTAGAAAAAAATGGGAAGGAGAAAGAAAAAGAAAGAAAAAAAAGCAGAAATCTGGGGTAGAAAGTAAAATAGTGAAATATGTTATATCTCTATATGTTATGGAAAACATCTCATATGTTAATATGCTATTTATAGCATTTTCCACATGAATGACTCAAACTGATATTTTAGTATTTAAGATTCGCAGCATCTTAAGTAAGTGTATTTTGTTTATATTAAAAAAAAGCAACTTAAATTGCAAGAAAATTACAGAATCAGAGTTGGAAGAGGCTTTGGGAGGACTCTAGGCCAACCTCCTGCTCAAATCTGGATCAACACTGATTTCACACTAAGTTGTTGAGGGCTTTTTGCAGCCAAGTCTTGAAAACCTCCAAGGACAGACTCCGTAGCTTCTCTGGACAATCTGTTCCAGTGTTTAAATTCGTACAGTAGTCTGCAAGAGATAGGCTGGCTGCAGACATAATTGAGTTGCCAGCTTTCCCTTCTGACTACTTTCTTGAAAATATGGTTCTCTGGGTCAGTTCAGCTGTTGGCCATAGTTTAATCAAGGCTGAGCCTAGAAAAATAGAAATCTCATTTGTGAGACTGCCGTTGAAAAAATTTATCCCAAAAGAAGTCATTGCAAAAAACATTTAATTTATCTCATTTATTCTATTTGGCTTGTCTAGGCTATTTTTAGGCCACTTATTGTCAGTATTATCTTTTGTATCTTTTTTTCCCTTTGCTCTTAGCTGTTATCAGATTACCCTCTTATTCCCCGCTTTTCCCTTGTCCAGAGTGCTTTCCTTAATGTCTGTTGGGTTAGCTTATGCCAGGCTTTTTTACTTTTTTTCTGAATATGCTGTAGAATTGCAAGTTATATTTCGCTTGTTTGCAACCACAAGTCTGATCTCAGCAGTGGACTTCATTAAACTTCCATTCCTGGGTTAACTTTTTGCGTTATTTGGAACAGTCAGAAGTGAATATCCTAAGGTTTAGAAAATTTTGAAGTCAAGTGAGGAAATTCAGGATATCAACAATTGCCTAGTTTATGTTGGAGAAAACTTCCAAGAATGTAGTTTGGGCTTCAAAATTGCTTATATTTTTTAAAAAACTTTCTCTTACTGTAGCACATGTAACAGTTTTTCAGGCAAATATATTTCTCGGCCAAGTGTAGACTGTTGAAAAACACAAGATGTTTTTGCTTAATTTTTAATCCATTTTTTTTGTGGTACACAGAGTACGTTGTTGYCTGTACAGTGACCTTTTCAATTATGCAATCACTTAAGAATGTATTGTTAATAATATATCTGTTTTGGTCTAGTTGGACTGTCTGTGTAATCACTGAACATTAACCAAGGGGACCCAAGCTAGAACATACATGTAATTAAATGTAAAGTCAGGCAGATAAAACTCGGGCATTTTCAATGTTCCATTTGAAACTTGGAAATTTTCTATCACGAGGAAAGTCTGTGTATTCCTTAAACAGAGAACATCAAACACTCACTTGTTGTGTTTGTGCAACAGAAGCAAGCAGGTAGTAAAAGCCCTTGGGGCACTCTTCAGARGAAGGGAGAGAAAAGGATGGTTCCTTCACAAAAGTGACTTCTAAAATAAGTTCATAACAAAGGTAATATTTTTTTGCTAAGACAATCTGGCAAAGTGTCATTTTTTTTTTGAAGCTATTCTTAATGAATCATTATGTTTAATTAGTTCTTTTGCAAAAAAGAGGGGAATCTTCTGGAAAAAGGATACAGAATGATGTAATCTATTATATTTAAAACCCTTTAAGGCTGTGTTTTTAAAATGCATTGCTACTAAAAGAAATTAGTAAGGAATTTCAAAATTCACATATCAGCATTAAACAAATCAAAGTTGCATTTGAATCGGAGTAATTTAAATATAAATATACTTTGTGTAAATATAACTGTTTTTAATAATCTGCCATAATTCATTGAATGGGATGAAAAAGATCAAAAAATGGCTTTCACATCAGGTGTTAACTATTAGTAAGAAAAAAAAAGCCCTACACTGTGAGCAGTCTGGACTTCAAAGTATTCTTAACTTTGTTCTTTGTAAAACCATGCTTGATATAATGGAGAAACTAATTTTGTGTACCACAAGTGTATAACCTGAAGAAGACGAGATTTTCCATTTGGATTTTTTTAGTCCCTGACTATGCATCAATAAGTAATCCTCAGTCTAAATAGCATATAGACTGAGCTCTTCTGTTTCAAAATTATTTCGTGTTTGTGATGCATAAGATGACTGCTTGAATTTTTGGCTATGTATGATTCCCTTCCTCTTTATACTTTAAAATTTTGATTTTTTTTTTCTTTTTAGTTGTACTTATTCTGGGGGTATTTAATTTAATTATCTCCTCAAAAAAATACTCCTCTCTTATCTAGAAAGTTTATTCAACTATTGGATATTACCTTTTTCAGGAAGCTTTTTATGCTTTTTGGCCCTTATCAAATAACTTTTAAAGTCACAGAAATACTCTTAAAGAAAAARCYCTGATCTGAAAAGGTGGTTTATTTTCTTCATCAAGAAACAGCATATAAGAACTCATTTCTATTTATCTCAGGTAAACAAGTAATAACTAGGCACCAGATATTTTGAATTTAACCTCAATCTTTACCCTGTTTGGGATTGCGTTCCTTTGCTATGATAATTTATTTGCGCATAGAGACTTTACTGTTTGTTTCATATATCCATGGTGATCAGATAGTTGACCTCTCCTTCTCTCCTCTGATTTATGAGACGTCCTGGAGTGGAGAGGCATTTACCCAACATGCTTTTTTTTGTGCATAGAGGCTTAAAGAGTCTTGTTTAAGTAAATAAAGTTCTCTCTTTCTCTCTCTCTATATATATATATTTTAATTCCTGTCCATTTTCAACACTCTTCTCTGGTTCCTGCTTGTGCTAGACCTTGTTTGCCAAAGCATTTAACTGAAGTGACACCCTCACATCASGTCTGGGTTCCTCACTCAACATGAACTGCCTAAATAACTACAGATACCGAAAACTCTGGATTACATAAGAGAAGACAGGATTGCATCAAGTTAGGAAAGTCTGGGAGATCCTGGAGTTGGGGGATGCTCACAAACACTGGCACTGGGAACTTTGCTGAAGGCAGGGCTGCTGATCATCGGCAGAATTAAAGCCCAACAGTCGTGGGCTTCAGGTATTTCATGCAGTGCTTCTGTCCATAGGCAAGCGGGACGATGTTGCAACTTGCACAGGTTTTTCATGTAGCAAGGGCTCTGGTGTTAGAGAGAAGCTGCATTTGACCGAAGCTGCCCCTCGGGCTGGGAGCTGTGAATTGCATCGCAAAGAACTGCRAAGCAGCCCGAGACAACTCCAGCCAAACAGCTGCATGGCTCATTACTTGAAAAATATTATACCACCTTCCAAATGCTTTTCCACAGTTTGCCATGGTCAGAAAGGTTTAAGCTGGTTGCACAAAGGCACTCAGGACAGAATAACTTCAAGAGTCAGTACCGGGTAACTATCATGCTTCTCGTTAAAGTGTTCGCTCCTCTTAATGACGCCTGCGCTACRTAGTCACTCTGAGGCACAGCACAGACTTTCATCTCTTGTTTTGGTCCATATTTGCTGAAGTTGAGCTCTTAATGCCTACTATCAGTGACTCTGGCTTTGCAGACTCATTAAATGAAACAGCATTTTGTTCAGAAAGTCATATTCCCTTATTTATTGATTTTATTAGCCACTAACAGCCCAACAAAACGAAATGTGATGTTGTCATCAGTATTCAGTAGGGGGGAAAATCGTCATCAAAGTGTACCAGTTACAATAACATAGACTTATTTGTTTATCTTAGAGTGAGTTGTGAAGTCACCATTCTGCTTATAAAAAGAACTATCACAGAGTGATAGATAATTTGTATTTAATGGTAAACATCCTTTGTCCTTATTAGAGGGTGTTGTTCAAAAGATTTCAAAATATTTTTAAGTTTGAAAAAAACTAATGTGTTTTTCATCTAAGGCATGTTTAGTCATTTGCCACTTTTATTAGCATACACTTCATCTTATTAGTTAGCATATCAGCATGTCTGTAATAAATGAGATTCTGTGTTAATTGGTTGCATATTATTAAGATACATAGAATCCGGACTGCTACAGGACCAAGATGGAAAGTGAAACTCGAAACCTATTAAATTCAAAGTCCTAGCTTCTTAAATGAAGCAAAAAAAATTAATTCACATGAACCTACTAGATCCAGTGATAGATACAGTGGTGGCTGGTAAGAGGTTTCTGCTTTGCAGCACCACCCCCTGCTATGTCTGAAAGTGTCTGGCCTGGCATACCTTCATTTTGATACATTTAGAAACCTTCAGCATCCTTTAATAAGACGAGTGCTATCTTTGTTTTCATTAAAGAATCTCCTGTTGAAAGTATTGTAATRTACTTCTGAATATCTGTAACAATATCCAAATGTAGGTGAGAAAGAGGTTTGAGAAGCAACAGAAACAGTTATAAGAGCAGTAATACAATAAGATGTGAACATAGAGGTGTCTGAGCAAGGGGTCTGGGAGTGTGRTCAGAAACTTGAGGAGTGGAAGCTGAAACAAGGTAGATTCAGAGAGCGAAGCTGGGTGAGGAGGTAGCGACGGACTAAAACAGATCTCAGTAGGAGCAGCTAGATGGAGGGCAGAGGAACCTACCCCAGGTACAATACGCTCTACTGGAATGTGAATCAAGTAGGCTTTGGCAAAAGTCAAATTTTCTCTTTATTACTGACACTATAACAAATGATATATTCTATATTGGAARCATTTATTATCAGTGTATGTCAAGGAGAAAACTTAGAGTAAGTTAGAGATTTAGTAGAAAGCGAAGTTGCTTAGAARGAGAAAGTTATTTTGTTATAGACATGACAACTGTAGGATGTGAGTGTGATGAATAAGCAGAACTGATAACACCTACTACTATTGGGACTGCTTGATATTTTTTCCATAAAATCTTTTTTATTTTATTTTTTTTTTTAGTTTATAACTTTTGACAATGATCACATGCTAAACCAAAATTCTCAGTGCTCTGTGCTTGTGCCTTAGGGTGATTGATTTGATCATTTGTTTCTGTGTTTTCAGAGCCTCAGTGACGATTCAGAACAATTGAGTCAATTATGGAATGAGATTAGAGATGAAAGATATATTATGGTTCAGCAATTTAAATAATTAAATAACCCTGGAAATGTTTTTCTGTATCCTTGATGTTCTTGCACTTTTGGAGATGCAATGTGACCTCTAAGGGTATGCTTTCACCCTTTCCCTCTGAAAATGCAACCAAATTTGACTGAGTTACAAGCCAAGAGTTCATTTAAACTCTGTATATATTTGCTAGAAATAATAAACAAATATTCAAAAAACTTATTTTCCTTGCACATTCTGAGGTTATTACTGCTCCTTGTGATAACCAAAGTGCATGTACACTATATTCCCAGCGTTAAAGCGTGATTTTACCTCCAAGATGAAGCCAATCATTACTTGTAACAACTGCTCGATCCTTGGATGTGAAATAGACCCTGGAACTGAAAGCACAGTGCCTTTCTTTTTGGTGCCCCAGAATAATAAGCCAAAATAAAAATCAGAATATTAATTAGGTACAGCATGTGTTCACAGAGCTGTATATCCAATCTGGGTAGCTTAGAAACTGGGCAGTAGTGTTTATACAAGTCCRTTTGTATAGATATAGTCTGACAATGAAAGGGTGAGGAGGCTGCTGCTGGGAATCAGTGTGGGCAGGAGGAGAGAGGATCAGCCTGACAAAGAAAACCTCGAAGGCTAAACTAGAGYGCAGAGAAATAACCATTAATGAATGGATAAATAAATAAATGAACCCACCCTCAAGCGAATCATGGGCACTTGATTTGAGATATCTATGGCCTGGTAATTCAAAATTGCTGAACCTTGTAGATCACTTGAAGTATATAAGAAAATTTGTGTTGACCTCAGCTGCAGGTTTTGGTTTCTTGATACTGCTGCAGATTATGCKTAATGCTTTCAAATTAGATACCAAGAAAATGAAGCAAGTGCAATGACCACATGTGAAAACATTCGTTTGAATAACTTCCCCAGCATTGAACAGAAATGCTTTAGTAGAAGAGAGCATTGAATCAAGCAGTGGAGGGAATGGTTTAGTTATCTGAACCATCAGATAGCCTTGATATCCTCGACTCATTATCTGCAGGTGAGATAAGGGTCTTAAAAACAGTTTCATTCCATTCATACATAATTCTAATTTATTTCCAGGGAAGAATGGAGAAAACAAAGAGTTCAGATTCCTAGTCTTTCCTTAGCTATCACAGATCATATATTTTCTTCCGACCAATGAACGTGCTTTGCCCAGTTAAACAGTAGGTACATATGACATTCCATATGGGTAAGTGACGTTAATGATCATTCCAAAATGCTTAATCAGATGGCAAGTATAACATCTGTTTACATATCTCCATTCGTGATAACTAACATTCTTTTCAAAGTCACCCTYGGGTATCTCAGGGGAGATAATATCACGGGTTAACTCAGTGGTGTGTTACTGGAGAAACTGAGGATTGTTCTTTTTGTAGTTAACATCAATAACTGCAGAATTGCAAAAGGTCTTGTAAAATATGGAAATTACTACAATCAGAATGATTTAGAATCTGATGAGGACTGGCTCTAGAAGCAGAAATGTGAGTATAATGAGGGTGGAAACACTAACGTCCAGATTCTGACCTGTTTGTGACTGTTTAAATACAGTATCTATTTGCATRTGTGAAGAGAGCAGGACCACTAATTCCCTATTTCTTCCCATTAGCTGTACCTCGTTCAGAACATACACGCCATGGTACAATTAAGTGCCCAGCTGAGATTTGTTCTGGCCAGGGCAGCATTCAGCCTTTTGTGAGATAGGGTATTCATGCATGTAAGGGTTACAAGCCCAAGGAAATAGGGACATCTCATCGTCAAATGAGTTTTGCTTATTATAAACTGACTCAATGTGCTTTAGCATCCTGCCAGCTTGCAGATTTAAAATGAGATAAAATTAGTTACTTTTCAGGACAGACTAAATTGRGTCTAGGGTATTACCTTATGAATACATGATATGTTGACATTTTATACATAAATCAGTGACTTTTATATGAATAATGTAACTGAAAATTATTAGAGATGCTAGAGATTATAGCATCTATTAGAAGAATGACTGTGTTGTGCTGAGTCATTCCATTGATTCTATTAAAGGTCTGGAGTGTGATTCCATTAAAAGRTCTTAGTCCTGGGCAGATTCCCTATGCTGTTTACCCTCCCTGTGATTTGTTTGTGCCCATTTGTTTATGTTGAGCCCTCTTGGCCACTTCTGAAGTAAAGTTCTCTCTCTAACTTTTCCTGATGACTGAAAATAGCTRCTGAGCTCCTATGAACAAGGTTCTCCTCCAGTTCTTTATCTACAGTGTTCCCTAGTGCTCCAGACTTGTGGGAGTCATATATCTTTTCAGATGTATGACAACCAAAAAGCAAAGAGAGTGGAAATTGCAAATGGGATTTATAAAATAGTAGTTAATTTTAAGCTACACTGACACCCAGATTCTTCCCCAACAGATGAATCCTAATCACTCAGCATGGTCCTGTATTCCCATTTCTTGTTCCCTTTCTGAACCCACATTGACAGSAGAGGTCTGCCATGGGATTAATCAAGTAATTACATGCAAAATTCAGATGAACTGGATCTACATAAGAATATGTGTGTTGGGTTTGGACTGCTGACATGAATAGCACAGTAAATTATGATAAGAGCTTAACTACAAATATGAATGTTTTATGTGTTTGGAAACTAATAARGTTGCCACAAATCAGATTTTTGACTGTGCTGGAATTATTTCCTAATTTCAATAGAATTTACTGAATAGTTTTTAATCTGGAAAACATTTTGGAGGCTCATTTCATCCCATAGGAGAAGGTTCAAGAAAATTAGACAGTAACACACAGTGTTTTGAGCAGTGATTCTAGCCAAGCCCAGTTCCTGCTTTGAACTGAGAAARCAATCCAGTCTTCTCTTGACTGGAGTGCTCTGGAGCTAAAATGRTTTCTGCAGAATTTTAAAATATGCTTTGAGATCTAGTGCAAGCAAGAAAGAATGGTACTAATTGCTATGGTTTTGTTACTTCTTCAGCATATTTTAACACTTGGGGTTCAGCCACCTTTCTCCCTCATGCGTATTGCATGCAGCCCACATGTATTCATGAGGAACCAGGATATGTATGTGCCCAGCCATTTCTTGTGCTAGAGTAAGGAAGAGTCAGGTTGGTCAAGTCAGTTTGGTGGTGGAGTATAGGGTAAGTGTCATAGGATTCACTGAATTTATGTTAAATGTTGCACTCAAAGTAGCACTGTAGATTCCGGGTGTTCTGCAGTGGATTTTTAAAAAGAGAATACCCTATAATGATGATTCAGGGTAACGGTTCATGCGTCTTTTGTTCTTTCGTTTTTGGCAAAGCTGAGGTTTATCCTGCAGTGTTTATTTGTCCATGTTTCATTGCCTGTTAAAAGGAGAACCGTGAAACAACTTTCGGCATACCTTTCATCCAAGTGATTAGGCTCAGATTGAGTTTCTGGAAAATGGGAGCAGTCAACGTCATGTATGTTCAGGTTTAATTTAGAAGTGACTGGAATCAGTAAGTCTGTTTTTGAGGATTTGATTTTGAGGGTTTGTGTTTGCAGCYTGAGTGCTCTGCTATCAACCTGTATCTACCCTCTTCACACCACATTTTATTCTAGTCATAGACAGTTCAATCCATACTGAATAGTTGTTATAGTCACCAGCTAAAGTGAAAATAAAACAAATTCAATCAATAATTACCGGATCGTTAGGCAACTGCTATCACTGCTAAACAAACTAAAATCAGCTCAAGATGAGCTCAGAGAAGTCTGGACACTCTGCACTGCCAGGCTTTTCCTACTAATGGCAAAATTGTATTTTCTGGGGCATGATCTCTCCACCACTCTTTGGGAACAGACATCTCAGCACAGAGGGTCTCCCTACTAGCTGTCGTGATGCATCTGTCTTTGCCAGGCAACTTGAGCAGGATCCTGAACTGAGATACTCAGAAGAGCACGAAGACTTGGGTTTAGGTCAAGATAGTGTATGTTCAAGACTCTTTGGTAGACTCCATGGAAATCTTACTTTGGTTAAGCGTGAATAAGTGACTCTCACAATGTCTTAAGAGAGAAGATTAATGAAGACAGGGTAAATGACATGGAGGGCATTCAACAGAGAAGTTATTTGCATGGCTTTAYGTAGATAATTGGTTACTGAGTTTTGCTGCTGACATTCCAACTATACACAAATGCTTTTATGTCTATAAAGGCTTTGAAGATTACTTGGTCATGAAGAGATAATTATCTAGTGTTTTTTAAATCTGCAGAGGTTACTTTCAACCTGTAACACAGACATCCTTTAAAATTGTGCCAGAGCTTTTAGAGAGAGGAACAGAAAAAAACCTCAAGTATCTGTGTATGTCCTTTTTGATCCTCAGACACCACAGAACAAGTGGAAACAGGTTCTCCAGATGCTCCATTTTTAGGAATTATGGAATGAAACATGCAAATCTGCTTGTCTTGTATGGTTGYCTTCAAAAAGAGAAAAAAAGAAATGCTATATTAATACAAAATTGCTTGTGTGGACACTATATGGGCTGGTGGTTTCCCATGTGCCAGGATGCAGGGAGCGGTGGGGACTGGTGGTGGCAGCAGGGCCAGGCCTTGCCATCAGAGCATGTCCCACCATCTTGGAGGAGCAGGGCAATCTATTAACAGCTGAGCAGAAAACATCCTTTGGTCAYCACCTTGAACTGGACTCCCTCTGGTTTGTTCATATCACCCTTTTACTAGGTAGTCCAAAACTGGTCTCAGTACTCCAGATTTCATAAGTGCACAGCAGAAGCAAAGAATCACTTTCTTTGCCCTACTATTTACAGTCACAGAATCAGAGAATCACAGAATGCTTGATGTTGGAAGGGACCTCTGGAGATCATCTAGTCCAACCCCACCCTGTTCAAGCAGGGTCACCTAGAGTGTGTTAGACAGGGTTGCATCCAGGTGGGCMTTGAATATCTCCAGAGAAGGAGACTTCACAACCTCTCTGGGCAAGCTGTTGCAGTGCTCTGTCGCTCTCACAGTGAAGAAATTCTCCCTCACGTTCAGGCAGGACTTTATCCTCCTAATGAAGAACAAAATATTGTTTGCTTATGTGCAAGGGCACACAACTAATTCCTGTTCAACCTGCCCCAGCTAGTCAGTCCCCAGGCTGTTGTGTTGCATGGGATYATTCCTCCGCCTTTGTTGAACTTCATGAGGTTTCTGTCTGCCTACTTCTCCAGCCTGTCAAGAACATGATGAACACCAATTATCTCAGCCTTTTCCACATCCTCTGTCACCGCTCTCCTACRTTTTCCTCAGTCTTTCTTTGCTGCTGATGCACCTCTAGAAGCCTTTCTTGCTGCCCTTCGTGTCCATCTCCACTTTTAACTCCAGCTGAGCAGCAGCTTTCCTAATGCTGCCCCTGCCTGTTCAGACAGTATTTCTGTAGTCCCTTTGAGTAACCCATTGCTACCTCCATCCTCTGTAAGCTTCCTAAAGTGTGGTGAAACTTTAGCTTAATTATATATTCCAGATAGTGGTACTGAAGAGAAAAAAAGAGGAGGCAAGTTGAATAATATTGTGCAACCAATGTTTTCCTGCGATTCTGACAGATAATGATGCATTCTTCTTTGATACTGTTGAAAAAAAGTGATTTCTTACGTTTAAGACTTCAATTGTCAGAACTTTTTCACCCAACAAATAATGTAAAATGCGCAGTGATACAGACTTTATAAATAATTTATATACATGCACACAACTCAGACAATGTTATTTTATATTTTGAATTTAAGACAATTTTAGCTCTTTTGGAGGAAAAAAAGTGCCAGCTTCATATCCAGCTATACTATTATGTGCAATATTGTGAAGCATATATCGATAAACCTCACATAAGGTTGCCTGGAAGTTTAGGCATGTTACTGCCTAATGWATCTCTTTTAGAGTGTTGCAGTGAAAGTCCCAAAAATGGATATCGGGTGAAATTTAAAACAATAACCTGTTTGTAATCTGTTTTAAACTCTGTTTATATATAATTTAAAATTTTTCTATTCAGCTGCACATGTGAGAGAGGTATAGGGCAGAAGAGATTCCAAATCATTTTATGTAAAGTATTCCTAACATATATATTCATATCAAATCTATTTCTAGAGAATATTTAATTTAATGCATTAAAGAGAGGAGAAACGGGCATCTCTGTAGATAATACTATCTTTCATGATTCACTATTCCAAGGTATCTTATGAGAAACCCTAAATGTTAGGATTTACAAATAATTCTTTCCTCTTACTCCATGGATGACAATCTTTTCATTGCACTCTTCATCTAAAACTTTCTGTATTGTCTCCACAATTCACTATATACATGGTCTGAAATACTGAAMCAAATCCAGAGTTCTGTTGATATATACCCTCTTTTTCCTGTTGTAATTTTTTGCAGTCATTATGTCTATTTAAGAATATATTTAGAAACAGTTATTTTGGCATAAAAGCCATTCACTAATTAGTCATTAGTCATGAGAGAACAAAATTATGTTTGATTGAAATGGTAGATTAAAGTGGCATCATGTTTTACTCTGAACTAGTTAAAAATATACTTCTGAACTTTTTGGCATTTGTTTATATGAAGTCTTCCCTGTATAATTTAGAGAACTGCAGGATTTCTGCATAAGAAGGGATAATGCTGTATGTTTGGTGGTAGGACTAGAGAGCGTTCAAGAAAACAGTGTAGAGCATAATTCCAGAATTGTCTGCCAAAAGCACTATTTAATTTTCTTCTGACTAGTTAGTTAATGATATTTTTTTTCATGACCTGGAGTATATTTATCATTAAATTGTAAAAGACCTGTAGCTTACACCAAGACTACAAATTTAGTTTTTATTTTGTCTACTTGCAGTGAGTTCCATGAATCAATAAGGCATTGTAGAGGAACATTTCTGTTACATCTAATTGCTTACCTTTCAATTTCTATATCCTTTTTTTGATTTATTGTGAGTCAAGTAATTTACTCTGTTTATGAAATTCATGTAGTATTTACATATAAATGATACATATAAATAAAAAGGAATCTTTAGTATAAATAAACATGCTAGTATATCTGAGAAACAGTGACAAGAAGATAATCCATGGGATATTGCTGTAATCTACATAGGAAGATGTAATGTCATTGAAAGCAAAATTAACAGAAGTTAGTTAATTTGTATCAAAATAGGATAATAATTTCTTTAACAAAGTACRTTATTAATGACATATTGTTAATTGAATAATAAAAAGATAATTTTTATTTTTAGGAGCAATAAGTGATGCCAAATAATCAGAAATTTGCACAGTCTCTTTTGACTCTTCTGACCAATACATATAACCTAGATTTGATTTAGAAATTATAATGTGTTTACAAGATTGGGAGAAAAAAAATAATAGTAATGTTAAACTTTAGAAAGGAAAGCTTAGAAAAATCAAGAAGCTGCTTAAAAGGAAATTAATAAAAAGCTAAGAGAGAAAAATATTTGCATGCAATAAGTTAATATTGTTTCTATACAAGAAAAAATGTAGATGTTTGGACTCTAGGAATTTAAATATATAACTATGTTAAGGCATGCTAGAAGATTTAGTTGAGAAAAAATTGTTTTAATTTTTCAAGCACCTCAGAAGCACATAGTTTCTCAAAGGGCTGATGGAAGGAGTTGATAGATGAACAAAACTTARAAAGGAATCTAATTCTTTGCATCATTGTCCATGGTGTAGTAATGTAGGAAGGTTTTTCTTTAAAGAGGAGAAGTCAAGGAAACTGTCAAAAATCAGAGTGTCAGTAAAGGAAGAACCTAATTAAATTAATAGTTAYGTACTGTTGGGGCTGGGTGATTTTAGCCCAGGAAAGAAACTGAAATTTAAAATTATTGACATATGAAAACAATGTATCCTAGCACATAAGGTGCTCTTTGTAATGCAARAATGGAAGATGAAAAATGCAACATTCTTAAAATGAATTTTGAAGGTGATTCAGAGAATTACAGACTAAGTCTGTGTTCTGTACTGTCTAAATTGGTTACAAAAATATATATAAAGAATTCTCACAAAATGAAACAGATGAGGCATAAATAGAAACTGAGGAAGAGTCAACGTAACTTTTCCAAAAGGCAGGTTTTGTCCAAAGTCTGTTAGAATTTCTTAGAAGTGGAGTGACTGATTGGGTGGAGAAAGAAAATATATCCATATAATGTAATTTTCAAAAGCTTTTAACAAATTGCACCAAAAATCTATCTGAACAAAATGATGGGAAATTGTAGCAGGTGAACAGAGGAGCTGTTGTAGATTCATGTTTGGTTAACCGATAGCCTTACTTTAGTTCACCTTGGGGTGAGCTGAACTTCTCTTAGTGTCCATTGGGTGAATGGACTAAACGTTCGTTGCACGTAATGCAAGTTCAGGCRTGTAACTCTCAGGTAAGCACCTAAATGTTGGTGGGTTTAATCTGGGATTGAACCCCTGGGRAGGAGGTGAAAAAATTAGCAAGAGAAAGTCAGTATTCACAAATGCAAAGATGCATCTWCCTGGCCTAAGATGGGAAAATCTATAATTTTTCAGTGCTGGTCTCTAAACTCCTTGCTGTTACTCAGGAAAAAAAAAAATCTGGAAATAAATGAGTATGACGTTCTGAAAACATCGTCATGCTTTGTGATGGTTTAGAAAAGTAAACAAATTATTAGGAACTGTTAAATTGTTAAATGAATTTTAGAAAAMGAGAAGAATTTATAATTTACTTGAGTAAAATGTGTGGACTTTATTTAATTCATGTCAGCACTGTGCTGAGGGATCTGCSCATGAAAAGTGCAATTTAAATGAAAGTACAACTATATGCAATTAAAATGTTTGAAAAAGACATRAACAAAAATAAAAATACAATTAGATTTAAATTTAAATATTCACATTAATTAAGAATTCCAGGACATGGATTATTTTATTGGTACATTTGAAATGTAGGATGGATGCTTCATCTGTCTATTTTTCTATAAATATGGCTTTTGRAAGGCTATGTTATCCCTAAAAGAGGCCAGACAGTCACCAAATGTAGATTCTGATGAACTGAACTTTTTTTCAATAGTTTAGGCACTTTTCAAAATGACCTTCACACTCCTGTGTACTTTAAGAAGGAGTGTTTTTTGGTACTGCAACAATCTATTTTGCTACTGAATATTTCCTTTCCCAGAAATATCTATTAATAGATAAAAATTATTATTTTTCATTTACTACAATCAAGTTATTGCACTACTTGATATTTTCTTTACCTTCATCACAGATAGATGAAAATACTTTTGAAATATTAAGGAACTAAACATGGCTGTTAACAGCATAAATGTCCTCATCTGAATTTGTCGTCTAGACTTCGTGGAAGTCGATGAAGAGACAAACACACTGTTAGAAAAGGAATCTTAATTACCCCTCTAAAATAAATTAGTTGCATCTTGTTCAAAAAGTGTCCTTTTCTGACCATGCTCTAGACATTTAAGTGACATAGTGACGTAGACACTAAGTTTAGAGTTTTTCATTGCGTAAAAGATTAATGTAAAAATGTTAACATGTGCCATTTAATGCATGGAAGTTAGTCAATAAAATATTTTGTTWTTTTTCCAGGAAGAAATAAAAATATTGAATTTTGAAACATTAAGGACAATACTTTAGAGGGAGAAAAAGTTGTTTAGCAAATGTTTTGGATTTTTTTTCTGAAAATAGTTTTATGTAAGATCCTTCAATATCTAAGTTCAATATCTAGGAAAGTGTATGTTTTTGAAGGAGGGCACAGTACATYCTGGCTTCATAAATTCACTTGGTTTGTTATAAAATAAAGCACCTTAGAGTGATATTATTTGATGTATTGGTGTGAAACTACTTTTTTCTCTCCATAATTCTTTTACTGTTGTAGCTGTACACTGTGTTTGCACATATACTCCAGGATATTAAGACAATGAAGTTCTCAGTTTGCTGAGAACAAGTTTGTAGGAGCTCTCCCCAAGTATATGRGCTATTTTTATAAACTTGCTTCGCGAGTTGTTCAAGAGAATTGTTTATTTTTATTTATTTATTTTTAATAGCTATCAGCAAACCTTTCATTAACAGCTAGCTACTGCATAAAGGTGTGATTGTTTCCAGAATAGATGACTTTAGTTTTCTAGGCTAAAGAACAGCATTACAATGCTTATAGGACTGAAAGAGCTGACTTATGAGGAACTAGTTAGAGAAATGGATAAACCCAAACAACAGACCACRGGAGCTATGGCAAATTCCTTTGCATTTGAAAATAGTGATTACCAGGAAGATTAAAGAATGATTTAAAGTAATATTAGAAAACAGAAATAATTTGATGAAGCCAAGGAAATGGAAGCTGGAATTAATATCAGGGAAATGTTTCTCAGAATGAGAGCTACTTGGCTGAAAAATAGCTTTCCTAGCTAAGTGCTGGAATTCGTTTCAATCACTGAGGCAAAGTAGACTAACAAAAAACACCCTTGCAATATGCASCATTACCTACTTTTCAGTATATGACTCCTGAATTGTTCTTTGATTAGTTTTGACATGTCTTTTAGGAACGTAAGCTGTAGTTCTGTGGGATCAAGTGACTGCTATTGCTTCAATTTCTGGCTGCAGGTTTTTTCTGGCCGTGATACTTCCAATCCTGTTTACCGCAACACATTAGAAAAGCAAAATGTATGTGATTTCTAACAGGAGGAGAAAAAGACCAGACTTGTTTGAAGTAGCTAAATGTAATTTGCTACTTAATAATACACAACATCTCCATTTCCTTCACCAGCTAATGTACTTTCCATGCGATCTGGTAATAGAGACCAGATTGCTATTCTAAGGTAGGAAATGCTTCCAAGAGAAGGCATGTGTTCTGTTTCTAAAGATTTACTTTCATGGATGTTTTTATAACAATAAAAACCATCATCATAATCTAAAGGGCAAAAAGTGCTCTCCTACATCCCCTCTTGCTATAATCAACAGAGCTGAAAGYGGCTCAGGCACGTGGCCAGGGTCTGATCTGCTGGATTCTGGACATCTCTCTTTGAGGTGTCATTCTGAGAAGCATATTTAGTTTTACTCTCTTTTCTTGGAACCAAACAGAATCCTAAAATAGCTATGACAAGCAAACCACCTTTATTTCCTCTGAAACAGGGGGCCTACTGTTTATTTTAGCCCTTTGAATGGTTTCATTGAYATGTGCAATGCTAGCCAGACTATTGTGACCATCTGGTTTGACCTCTCATGTAACTCCAGCTCTAGATTTTACCCTGTCAGCTCTGCATTGAACACAATAAATTATAGCTGAAGCAAAGCAAAGGGCAATTGGTTCAGCACCTTGAGGTCACTGGGAATGGAGATGGCATAATGCAATATGTGCTCCAAATGATGTGAATAGCTTGTTTTGACTCTTCAAAATAATGAAGATAGATAGAGATCCAAAGGAAAAAARTAATCACCATATAAACCTCTAAAGTCTAGAGGGACTGTTTTTATGGCTAAAGTTCTTCTAAATATGAAATGTTTGCGTATCTTCCTTCCTTGATTCATGTACTGTCCTTGTCATATAAGACCTCATATGTGAGACCTGTATGTGGTTCCTTGAGAAGAGAAAAGAGAAGAGGAAAAAAAGAAAAGAAAAGAAAAAGAAAAATGAAAAGGAAAAGGAAAARGAAAARGAAAAAAAAGATTTTYTKKGGGGAAAATCTTAGATTTTTAGATTTTTTGTTATAAAATTGCATTCAACTGAAGTGAAATCTGAGATGTGACCAGGTATGCATTGATTCAGATCTATATACTAGCAAGACAGTATTTCATCATTCTTTTAACATTGAATCAGTATTTTTCTTGTCAAATAGGTCTATGTTCATGGTGAAGATTATGTTAAACAAGTTGTTATTTTCCAAAGACTGAAGAAGGAGCTTAGTAACTTTGAATCCTCACTAATATATGCTATAAACCTTGCCCTTTTTGGCTGTGCTATGCGATCACATCCCTCTGCTTTCCATTCGTTTGCAGTGACACCTTACACCTGGCCAACAACAAAACAGTGCCAGAACTGCTCCAAACTATTTTAATATGTTATTGTGCTATTATGTACATAAAACAAATAGATTTTTAGGAAAAAAAAACTCATTGTACACTAGTTGATTTGAACTAAGTTCTTTCCATATGAGTTTTATTTTAAGCAACTGGTTGGAAATAGGATACTCTAAAAGGCATTACATTTGAAAAAGATTACTGGAGCTGGCTCATTTGTAGTATTYATTTGCTACCTGTACTGCCAGGACTGGAATAAAAGTATACTCCTGCAAAAATTCCAGCTTGGTTATATTGTCCTGTTTCTTTGTTTTGCAGTTCATATATCTTAATACAGCTTGAACTATGCGATAAAGCTGCTAATTAATTTGTTCTATGTCTATCTCATGGGTATTTATGGTATATAATTAAAGCTTAGGTTAGTGTCTTAACAGAGACCCAACATAGCTGAATCTCTCCTTCAGAATCAAACATCACCATCAAGTAAATAACACGCTGTTTTAGTCCTAACTGAACAGAGAGACAGTTAAGYGTTGCCCACGGTACCGAACAGCTTCATCCAACAGAAATGGTGATATGAATTTTACATAACTATGCGATATGAAGATTTCTTTATCTCCTTTTTTATTCTGTGCAAAGCAGTGTTGGAAGATTAGGCTGCTCTTGCAATTGCAGGATCTGAAATGCAGTTCCTGAGGAATAGGAAATCAAATCTCATAAAGGCTGTCTTAAATTTGCCAGACTGCTAATACTAGATCCTGCAAGCTGAAGAGTCACTGAGGGCGTTGCAGGTCCTYGGACCCAACGGTGCTCATCACCGCACCACTTGGCTAAAGGCACTTCATGAAAGGAATTTTGTTTTCCATGATCCTGTGTGGCGCTTCAAGGTGGGTTGTGTTTACGTGTTTTTTGAAAGACTATGGCCCTCTTCATCCTCAAGAGTATGTGGAAGAAAAGGTTTCAGTAAAGACATCCTACACAGTGAAAACGCCACTTGCAGCACTTGCAGTAACCCTTGCTATCCATTCTGCCCTCTGGGGGATCCTACTTTTTTAATAAACAAAACATTACCCCTAAATAGCATTTGCAATAAAATTTTTGTAATTAAGTTTCCAAACATTTTTTTAAAATAAGCACCTTCTGTTGTATTTTTCCTCCCTTGCGGTTTTATTTTTGGTATTGCAGTCCTGYGCGCCTCTCCTTGCGCACCTGCAGGCAGGGAGGGGTAGGAAGGCTTGAGGTAGATTCTCGGCTGCTTTGTTTGAGAAGTATCCTTCCTCGCTCCTTAGATCATGCGTCTTTAAATTAAGCATTTTTTTTTTCATTTTACGTACGAGATAGTCACTGAAATCAAGCAATTTAYCCAAGGTTACCTAGAGACCCTGTGGCAGCAATGAATTATGCCCAGCTCCTCTGAACGTGGCCCAATCACACCCATCCCTTGTAGCCCCATCATCACGAAGACTATTGTTCCTATTTAAAAATAATTTGCTTCTCAAAGGTAAAGAAAATACATTTGACAGATTTTAGTAGCTTTGYTCTCTTATTAATAATTGTCCTCCTTGCTATTTTTCATTCTAGCAAAATATTTTTAGAAATTTGGGACTACTAAATGCCACTTCTCAAGCTGTGGTCTCCTCCATGCCTATTACACCTCCCTCATTCTGTATTTTTTACGGTTGCATAACATTGCCTTCTTAGTTGGAGGGAAAAATCTGTTACTACATCTAAACCATCTTCTCTCATGCTTCTAGCTTCCCTTTCACTACTCTATTAATATTTTTTGTTTCCCATATGCACATTTTTGCCTGAAGCAAACTCTTCTCTGCATTTGTTATTGGTGTGTGTCCAACATTACTGTAATCCAGTTACAGTTATTTGTGCTGGTAGAATATCAACTAAATGCATTTGCTCCATTTTATTACTTAATATTCTTGAAAGAAAATTAGTGAGATTTTTCCTTGTAAACCATATTGGATCAAACACAGTTCACACACTGTAGTGTACAGTGCTCAGTTTTGCTTTGTGCACCAGTTATTATTAAATCCGGGTGATAGCTGGACATGTGGAATTGAGCCATGTGTTATCCAAGTCCAGCCAGAAGTCCGTGCCATCTCRTATTTAGTACAATGGTTCAATTACCGCAGATGAAATTGCATTATGTTTTGAATCCATCTTACCCTGTTGTCTAGCAATTAGCTGCACAAGCACATCCTGTATTTAAGGGTTCTTAGCTGAAATAGGCAATGTCAAAAGAGAAAAAAAAAGGACTTATGCATTTCTTAGACAGCTAAATCTTTTATTAATAGGGAAAAAAATATATAGGTATATAGGTGAAATGGCATRGAGTGTAGAGTGAGTTCAGGGTAACTTCAGTGGTGTCAAATTCTTTTGAAAATAAACTTTTTCACATTCCAGTAAGAGGCAATTTCAAATATAGTGTCTTAACTGCAATCAAGAGGGTATCTTTACATTGTTCTCATCGGAGGTTTTAGTAAAGGGGCTAAAGATTCACCCAATATTTTAAAATATATTTTTTAAAACAAWTTTTTTTTTATATAGATTTTTTTAGTTCTCTGGTACAGGTGGCTTTGACTGTTGTTTGTTAGTGCAGATGTGTGTCTGCTCACCCAGCATGATAGCACCGACTGTACGTTCTCCCCTCGACTCAACCATGTAGGAACTGTAGCTTGCCCTGATTTTTTTTTTTAAATATCTCCTTGATTGACCTTTTTCAAACTTCTMTGCGTACATTTTGACTTCTGCAATGAGCCAGATTTCTGCAGATACTTTTGAAAGCAATATTTTAAAGTGTTTAAATTCTGGCTGCTCAAAACCAGCATTTAAGCAAGCTGCAGTAGCTTCAGTGTATGCTGGAGCRGGTTGGGTTGCTTGCTATGTTATTCTCTGATGCCAATTGACAAAAAAAAAGACTCAAAGAAAACATGGGCTACTTTTTTCTTTTAAGCTGATATTTGCTGCTAATACAGGTCTATCATGATGAAACAGAAATCTGCATTTGGCCTTGTTAGTGGTTTTTCTTTATGTTTATACATACATATATATGGGTGTATATATATATGGTATGCCTTATATATCTTTACCTTAGATGTAGCAAAGATAATATGTATATTCCCATTGATTTAAATTATGTAGAAAATAATACTGTATTTATACCATATATAGTATACCAGATCAGTGGAAATATATGTATCACATAGAATTGGAAACTATTGGAGATGATGGAACAATGATTTGGATTTTGTTCTGGTAGGCAAGGTTTTTTGGGTGCTCAGGACTGAGTTGCCCTTGAGGTGTGAAGGAAAGTAGATGTCTGGTCAGCTTGCACAACTTTACCCCTTACATGTGACCAAAAAGTTGCTAAAAAACTAGATTTGGTCTTAAATACCTTTACCTTTACCTTAGGTGTAGCAGATTACCCTGTAKACCTAGTTACTTAGTTGGCATTTTTAAATGCTGACTTGCATAACTGCACCTGCAATTCAGAAGTGCATTAACACTTGTTTTGCGAACATGAAGTGGCCTTAACYATATGCAAAACTACAAGAGCACTTGCAACTGAGCATTTGCTAYGTGAGAAGACGCAGCCAGGTGTGTGACTTTTGTTTATGTTTCCAGAAAGGGCCACACACYTCTGCACTTCCTTCTGCTTTCTCTTTCAATCTCTTTGCTAATAGTAGTTTTAAGTAAACATACAGTCTTGGCCATCTTATGACCAAATCATTATAGTAATTCTACCAATTTTGCAGAAAATATATGGAATATTCCATCAYGTGAAATTTCTACGTACTGTCTTGTCTTTGCTCTTCTTCCATCTTGAAAACAAATGTATACGGCGTTCTGAATAAATTTAGCTTGTAAAGTGATTGTAGTGTATTTTGTGACTAGCACCTTGAATGAAACTACATTTTAAACTGATCTCAGTTTTATATGCYACAAGTTGAATTGCAAGATTGTCAAAATATTTTCCCTACTGTAAGAGCCTTGACATAATTTTTCATTAAGACTTACCGCCAGGTTGTATGAYTACATATTTTAGCAAGATCTAAGCTTTGACAAAGCTAGGGTAATAATTTAAAAAGAATCAAATGACTGAGTCAACTTTTATTGCACAAAGCATTTGTAAAAATTAATTTATCTCATTAGAAAGTATAGTAGCAGACAGTCTCTGGCTGTCTCTTTGTCTTTGAACTCTTTAAATGTTAATTTACTTTSTCTTTGGGATGTTACGTCTATGCATCTCACTTATGAATTACGAGTGTACTTACATTTCAATAGGTCAGAACCAGGAAAAAAAAAAAAAACGGTTTCTGTGACACAGGCCTGTATTTGTTTTTGAAAATCAGGTGGTTATATTCTGTAATTAAAAATAMCTGAAACTGGCTTCAGTCAAAAGAAAAAGAAAACCTCCAAAAAATGTGCAGGGGATCCAAATCCATTTACTCTCGGTGGGTCCTAAGGGGATGAAGATTTAGTCACCTGAGACTCAGTTATAMCTTGGAATCGCTTTGGACACTTGAAAAAAATCACCCCAGATTTCTTGCATTTTACACTGCTGTTACTCCTATGAGAGGAACAGGTAGAAAATGCTTGCAAATAGAGGGTGCAACCAAGTTTAGGGAAAAGAGATTGTATGAACAAGCAAAATCCTAGAATGTATTTACAGAAAATAATGTGCAAGGTATTAACAAACACCAAGGAGCTTGTAAAAGGTGTTTAAAAAAGAAAGGAGGGAATGATGGCGTTAATCATAATTTTGAAGACCTTATGCAGAAATAATGCATTCACGTAGCTCGGCGTACAACCTGCTGGAGATACGCGAACGTGCGGGACGGATCTTTCCGAAGTGGCCGTGTGTTTATGTCCCACCGCTTTCCGCTGGGCTCGCGCCCGGCAGCGCAGCGCAAAGTTGATGCTTTTAGCGCTGGGGGTGGAGAACGCTCTTCCCGAACTCGTCGCTTGCGTGTTCTGATGCGGTTTTGTTGACGAGGCCCTTTAAGGCGTGCAGGGGAAGCAAATATATTGAAGCGCAAAAAAAAAAAAAAAAAAGGGTCAATTTGCCCCGTGGGCAAAGAGGTCTTTTCAGTGCTTCGGATGGAAGCGCCTTGCCTGCCCAACCCGCGCGGGTCTGCGTGCTCCCCGCAAACCGCCTCCGCGTCGCCCGCGGAAAGGGCCGAGTCTTCCCGCGGGTTGCACGGGCGCTCTCCTGCCGTGGCCGGCCGTCCCCGTCCCCGTCCCCGTCCCCGTCCCCGTCCCCGGGGGGACGCGGGCGCGCGTGCCAGCTGCGCAGAGCATTGATTGCTTCTGCCTGCAGCAGGGATGCTGTGGACGGGCGC
>NW_028186352.1:486114-506032 GCF_003343005.1 Rhea americana | reverse complement strand
GAGGGATGCTCGCTGCGCCTGCGGTCGGCACCAGCACCCGCTGGGACACCAGGGCCGTGCCCCGTTCCTCCCCGCCCCGGCGCCCGGGGCCACCGGCAGGACCAAGGTGGTGGCTCTGTGGGACAACGGGCGGAAGAGCCCCCCAAAACCCCCGGCCAAGCCCAAGGGGAGCGCGGGCGAGCGGCGGCCGGAGTGCTCCTGCGCCCACGCTCGGCACCGCCCGGGCCAGGTGAGCTGCTTCTTCTCCACCCAAGCAAGGTAGAGGATGCTGCAGGGAAAGAGCGCGAGGGGTCAGTGGCGGTGGCAACTTTTTGCACTCCGTCTTCATTTTGTTTAGTGGTGCCTATTGGAAAAAAAAAATGTATATGCATACATACATATAAATACATATATATATACATATGTGAGGGCAAGTGSTTGGTTGTTGATGTCTGGTGTTTGGATCCTGTCCATGGATCCTGACTCTTTAGTGGGGAAGCTCCTGGAAGAAGAGCTGCCGTGTTAAAACGCGTGCTTTAGTCCCTATAGCTTCTRTAGACTTTGCATGCCAGGGTGTTGTGCAAGTCGGTGATATGCTTAGGCATCCCCTATAATGGATTTTGCCTGCTTCTGTGAACGGTGTGCTGCCAAATCTTACAGGAAGTTAAATAAAGAGTATTTTTAAATAGGAAATACAAGGGTGTTTTTTTTTTTTTGGTTTTTTTTTTAGATTTGTTAGTAAAAGAAAGCATGATCTGTTTCTCCTCCTTTGAACTCCAAGCGTAATTGAAATCTTTAATAAATACGAAATAGCTCTTTAGCCTTCTCTATTCTATAGATTTTTAGTTAGTGGCCAGGCAGTGGCTTTTGAAGTGTAAAACGACCAGGGTCTAGGATGTATGCTGATACTTGTAAGCAATTAGACTGGGAATGCTCATACTCCAGACTAAAATCAGCACCGTGAAATGAAAATCATAGTGACCCTCATATGATGGTTAATATTAAAAAGCTTTAACACTTTCTCCACTGATGCATGTGTTTTCATTTCTCCCTTGAAAATTTTGATTGTGTTCAAAAGCTTTGTATTATGTCAACACAAAATTCCTTTTTTAATATAATTTCACACCAAAACAGAGTAGAATGTAATATTAAAGGGTATTTTGACATGTATTTTTACTTACTGAAATAATGTACACAAGAGTCTGGCTGCCTTAGCTCACAGTGACCGTGTGCCCTCTCTAGAGACTAAATCAATTCTCTGATGGAAATGGCTTTATTATATTTTTGAGTGAACAGAGAAGCAGTAAGGCACAGGGTTGTCAGATTGTGTTGTTATGCTTTATCTTGTCTTATGGTCCAAAAAAGTGATGCTCTGTTGACTGCAAATGAATGATGCATATAAAGAAGCTTCATTTTTGCCTGAAATCCATTTTAAACTGAAAAACTAGGCTTTCTGGTATATTTTGGAGTAATCAAAATGTTGCATGTGACTACAGTATATATTATACATTTTCTATTATGAGTCATAAACACAAAGCATATATGACATGAGTATATTTTTAAAAGTCTGCTCCATAGAACCAGGTTCTTTTAATTTTAATTATTAAAAGCTCTAAACATTTTCTTAGAGTGTGAAGGTTTTTGTTTGAAAGCTTGAAGAAAAAACCCTTTACAGCAAAGAGTTCCTTGCTTTTCAAAGATGTTGAGTATATAAAGGGAAAATACAGCTGCGTGTATTTTTTTTTTAATTTTACCACTTTTCAGTTCAGCATACAGATTATATATGCACTATAAAGCAGCTTTAGTATTTTCAATGCTTTTGTAGTCCCATTCATTTCTGTGTAAATCACGTGAAATTGTTCAGGTCCTGTGTAAGTCCTTCCTCTTATCTAATTTTGAACTGTGCACTGTAAACTTTATTTACTCCACATTCTTACTGCCAACTACCTTTTTCTGTGTAGCAAAGTCCTTTTCTTGAGTTCTGCATATAATCATTAATTGATTTATATCAGCCATATTAATGCAAAGGGTTGTCCTGTGCGWAGGGGTGGACTGGGGTACTTTGGCAAAAAGCTTTGTGGGTTTTGTGTCATACAATTGGGGGACAGTTTATTTAATATTAAACTTTTTTTTCTTTTTTTTTCTCTGTGCAAAGCAACTGTGTGTGTGTGTGTGTATGCGTGTGTTTTATTTGTATACACATACGCATAGATGATCATTGCTTTTAAATCCTGGATAGGTTGGTAATGCTGGTTTTAGCTAGGGAAATAGCTGACAAATGGTGATTTATCCCTGGTACGTTTTATGTTCATAAGACATTGTCTGTAAAATAAAAGATTCAATACTTGAAAATGTCATAGAGGAATAATAGCAGGAAAAAAAAGTGTTTCTGAGCTGCCTTTATGGCCCTTAACTTAGGGATACAAGTTAAAATCATTCAGGCGTTTTGAGGGTGATGTTCATCTGGGAAACTACTTTCCTCCTCCTCATAAAAAGAAAGAGCAATAGTGAAGTAACTATATTTACTATGCTCTTCTAGCACCCAAAATACATAAAGATATACCTAAAAATACATAAATATATAAAGAGAGACTAGTCAAAAAAAAAAAAAAGAAAGAAAAAGAAAGAAATTTCAATCAGATTTCATTCAATTCAGCTCTCAGAGTAAAATAGGCTGGTGACAGCTTCAAAGGTGGAGGGATTTTTTTCTGCAAAGTTCCAAGTAGTCTTTTCTTGTATTTGACATTTTTGGGAGAAACTAACTTCTTCAAAGTACTACCTTGAAAAAACTTCTTAGTTATCACTGTAGTAATAAGTTTTATGTGATAGTCCTTCATTCTTACAGTGCGTACTAGACAGCTTCTATWACTTTACACTTTGTCAGAGGTTCAAAAAGATCCTGAAAAATCTGTTSATTTTATTGCTGAGGATATGACTGCATTTTCTCTTCCAATGCCTTTTCTAGCTAAGAATGGCCCTCAGGTTTTATTAATTTTTTAAATTAACTTAGAAATTCTGCTTTGCTAGCTTGCAGGTGTGTGTTGGCTCTTTCTAGAGCTCATTATTGTTCTGTTGAAGGAAAAGGAAGAAAAAGCAGAAGTGGACTCCCGTCTTTGAGTGTTTCCCAATTCAGAAGATGATATTAGGCTCCACTTTAATTCAGCTAAATCTATTTACTGTTACATTTTTGGACCTTCTGATGTGAAATGTGGAAAGTATCTCATCACATGTCGTGCTTTAGGAGAAGGAGCATTTCAGATTTTGTAAAAGTCATTTCCTTTAATTATAGTATGTATTTTTTTCTAAGTCGTTCTTTTTTCTTTAGATAGAAAGTGCAATAAATACCAAGCTTTATTTGTGTAATTTCATTATGTGGAACGCAGTATCCTATAATTGTAGTGCTAAGTATCCTGGATGTGTTATTCACAAAAATGTGTACAGGTATGCTATTTTGGAAACCCGTACAAAAGTGAACATTTTCACTTGTTTTTAAAGTGTTTATTGTCAAAATCAAATGCTTTTTTTTTTTTGGTTTGGTTATTTTTTCAGCAGTACCAAAAAAGAGGTTTTTTGAGTGTCTTTTAAAAGAAATAGCATTGTTGAGCTCTTCCCTTGCCAGTGTTAGAAAGGTTTATCAGCTAAGCCCTAATCTATAGATGCAGCGTTACTTAAAAAAAAACCAACACAGTGAGCAGCCCAGTTCGGAGCATGGTCTTCTGTCTTTGAAAGCCTTCAGAGCTATTGCTGAAATTTCAGTATATCATTTGAGAGCTCTTTGCACGGTTGGATGAAGTGAGAGTTAGCTTTGAGATATGTTAGTAAAGCAAGTCTAGTCCAAGGAACACTTGCTCTTCTAACAGTACAAAGAAATTCTTTGCCATCAATTRTGTTTTTCAAACATATATTCAAGGTTCGAGGACTCCAGCATGAGACTGACCATTCCTCTGTAAGTCACTCCAGGCACCGGAGGTACATAAAGCTATATTTTTTCTTAGGTAACAGAGGGAATTTTTCTCATTCTAAGTTAGCACATTGGAGTATCAATAAAATAGGAGTTAAAGAAGGGCCAAATAACACTGTTCATTTGGCCTTTAAATTGTTTTTTTTTGTTTTGTTTTGTTCTCCATTGTTTTGCTTTCCAAAGTCTTCAAAGCTGTTGAGAGACGTGTCATGAGTCAAGAGTTAAAGATCTGACTTAAATCAGACACTATTAAGAAGGAGAAAACAGAGAAGAGTAACTAGGCAAYTTTTAATGTAGAAAGAATTTAATACTCCAATCTCAAGCTGATACCTTTATCAGCAGATTTAGGGGATAGTTCCTAATTCATAAGTTTTAGGAAGATATATCTAATTAAGTGTCTTGTCTTGGGTGCGACATTGTCTTGCATTTACAAAAGTAAAATCATTTGTACTTCTTTTAAGTGACAGCTGCACAGATTGCAGACAATGTTTCGAAGCGGAACACAGAAATACAAATCCGTTCGCTTGTTCTTTCACAAGATGACTAATACTGTGTTATAATGATCTGTGTATCTAGTCCCACTGACTGACAAAAGACTTTGAGAATTTTACAGCCTTCTGGGTGACTGCCGCTCACAGCTGATACCTTCTCTGGATGGCTGCTTTAGAAAACAACGTACTTATACTTTTAGTATTCAACCTATTACTTCTACCAAAATCAGGAACACATTGTTAGTATTGAATTTATAGTATTTAGGTTACCTTCGGTGGAACGAGGAGGTCGAAGAGTAGCCGTGGTGGCCTTTGAGTCCCCAGTGATTGATGCTAGCAATCATATTAGCAGCATAAGGAATACTCCCTGTCAGAAATAACACGAAACAGTCAGTAATATATCTTGGCAGATATGGACTCCTTCATGTAATGACTGCTCACGTGATTTGGCTTTGAAAGATGGACATAGTGTTTCATGAAAAACCCAGAAAGCTAAGCATACTGAGAGACATTTGGTCTTTCTCTGAAATATGTGGTTTAGGAACAAAAAAAAAGGGGGGGGGGGAAGAAAAAAACACTCAGTACTGATCATGAGGCTCTGTGCTCTGCAGGCTGAGGAAGCTGATGATGTGTCAGTCATCTTAGATAACCCCTTGTGTCTCAAGGGAGGCTTCTGCAACCGCTTCCCAGAGGAATATTGTATCATTGCTTTGCAAGGGCCACTGAGATTAAAAGTGGCTATTACTTTCTTTTGTTGTATAATGTGGTATTTCTGTATCAGGTCTCTCATCAGTGTTAATAGTTTTGGTGATACGTGACTTCAGATGGCAGCAAAGACAGTTGAGAAATAGCCATGATTACACAGATTGTGAATGTATTTGTGCACAAGATGTCCTATGCTTTCTCATATAAATATTGAAAAGGGAAAAAAATATGCCATATACTGTGCTCACCAATGGTTTTAATGATTTATAGTTTATCTACACGTATTTTGGCTCCTGATGGCTGTTGCTCGGCCATAAATATGTTAATGTTTAATTTGCACAATTTGTTGCACCAGATTTAGATTGCATTTAATTAATCCCATGTTTCAAAGCTTCTTCTAGGTGCCCTGAGGAGCCAAGAATATTTTCTCCCCTTGACATCTGATTTGGCTTCTGGRGTTTTTCCAGGGAACAGAAGGGAGGATGGGAAGGGAACTGTGGACTGTGAGGGGAGGAGAGCATTTGTAGCATTAGCAATTGGCCATAACTACACAAGTTTTTGAGTAGTCTTCCTGCTATTGATAAATTTCTCCACTGCTTTTTTTCTTTATATTCACCTATGGATAAAAACTCATCACCAAATCTGAGGTCAGAAGGGGATTTTCCTAGAACCAAACTGGTTATAGTTACAGGTTGCTGGGAATATTTTGCGGTATGTCAGTGGGATTTGCAGACTGAATGTCCTCTGGACCAACGATTTGCTTTACACTCTTGCCTAAGATGTTAGGAATCRGACTGGATGACCTAGGTTGTCCTTTCCCACCTAGTGTTCTACTGCACTGAAATTAGACTTTCAGAGATGTAGACCCTTTTATAACCACTCAACCTGGTTTTGGTCTAATCAAAGCAAAATAAATGGAGGAAAATGCACAGATTTTTATAGTTGTTTGCTGAACAATGGCTAAGATTGAGGTAGAACTTGTCTCAACAACAGATTTCTTAAAAAAAATATGTAACCAAATAAAAGAGTTCTCTGATTTTGCAGCAGTAACAGGACCTACAATGTCTAAATTTAGCTGCCTTTTGCATGGTGGGGGAAATAAGTTATATCTGAAGTATCTTGGCTTTTAATGACTATGTTTGTCTTGAAATAAGCCATAGATTGTTACAATAAATTTTATAAATTCAGTAATACAATTTTCTCATGTAACTATTTTTTATAAATTATTGAAGTTAAGCAGATAAGTCAGCTCAGTGATCACCTAACTTTGAAAACTTGCACTGTTTTGAGAGTTAGAAAAATGAGGGTTTTATGTATTTAAAACACAGGTTTTGTAATATCTAAAATGAATATCAAAAAACAAACAAAATAATCCTTTTTCTAAAGTCCAGTTCAGATGTAAGCTTTTCTGGCCACAGAAGCCAGCTATGAATGTAGTACGAAATCCAACTTAGCAGCGTTAAACCTGGTTTTGTTTTAGATATATTGTACTTTTAATATTGAGTTTTATCTTTCTGATTAAATATTTCTACTAGAAGCAGGAGGTTACTTCAGCAGCTAAAACTGCTCATATCATTGGTCAAACAGAACATCAGGCAAATGATTTTCATTACACATTTGAAATGAGAGCAGGATGGAGTAGTGCCATGGGTTTCCAGCTGCACTGGAAATTCCAGTGCAATATGGATTTCCATATTGCAGAGCAGCTGTTCTGTACTCATATATGCATAAAAGTTAATCAGAGGCCTTTAGAGACTCCTTGTTTAACTTTGTTTTTCTTTTTTAAAAAAGGAAAACTCCCTCCGTACTGCAGCGACATTTGTTTCAGCCACCCTCACAGAAATTTTTGCTATTGATCTGTCTGCTGGTTTGTCCAAGTTCTTCTGTTGCAGTTGCCGCTCTCCTGGCATCTGAGCATGTTACACATTTACTGAGAGTGTGCATGAGGTCTAAGCTATATTTCTCCTTTTCTTCATTCCATAAGGGCCTATCTTGTGAAATAYGTGATTTTGACACCTTTTGCAGCTATGCATTCATGGACCCCTAAGCTCGTCTTCATCAGAGTGGCTGCTRGAGGAGTTGGGTCTTGACCCTACACTTTGCTTCCTTCATCCTTCTGCTTTTTTCACACTTGCATCATAAGCTAGATCAGAGAACCAATATGCCAGAAAATTAAATGGAAGAAAAAGAAAAAGTTGTCCAAGAGACCTATTTCATGGCCTAGCCTAATGCCCATTAGCCCCATTAGCAGAGCTTCTCTTGCCAACACAAAGCTGAGGACAGGGCATGTGACAAGTGACAGGACACAAGAGGCCCCAGAGATCAGCATGAAGCCACCTCTTTCCGTGGCTCTTGTACTTAATGTGCTCTTGTACCTGTGCATTTTGTTTCCAGCAGCACAATAGCACTTGAGGGCCTCCCTGCCCTAAATGCAGAAACATCTACCAAGTTATTGCTRCCTCCAAGAACTCTCAAAAATTGTTTCACTTAGGAAATGGAGAGTTTTGTGAACATAACATGATGTTCTCTCTTCCTTTCTATTCTTTCTTTCCAGCAGACATATCTGGGTTCTCTTGAAATCTGCTCATCTTGCAGTCATGAGTGCAGAAGTTGCTTGTCACAGGTCAGCTTTTGCAGTYGAAATTAGCTCTGTGAAACTGCAATCAGGTTGCTCTTACAGGCAAAAGTTGCCAAAACTTCTTATTTAGCTGTTCAATAACAAGAGAGTTGTAATAACTCACTGCTATGGCATAATATATTTTTATTTTAGATTCTGTGTAAAAATAGAAAAAGCATAATAATGAATATGTACGTACACAGCATAGAAGACTTCTACATGTACATGTTTTGATACATGTGATGTTTTAATAGACTTAGGTAAAAGATAATTTATTATGCAGCTGTGCACAAAACAATGTGGGAAAGGTATTCAGGGCACACCTTCTATAAATGGATAAAGCACGGATTTTGTTTTAAACTGCTAGGATATGGAGTTATTTTAAAATAAAAGATTCGAGCACTTTGATCATCACCAGAWTTCTTCATTAGGCAAGTACGTAGACGAGTAGCTCCTGGTTTGAGACTTAGAGAGACTGCGGTACGTTCCTCTCTACTAGTTCCTCAACACACAGGAAGAACAGGTACGGAGAAGTTAAAATGCACTTTTTAGCCTGAGAATCTCTGAAATGTTTGGATGAAATCCAGGTTCCACTGAAGTTTATTATTTTTTTCTGGTTGTTCATCCTAGTGTGTGTGTGTTTGTGTGTGAAATACCTGAAAACTTTTGCAGTAGTTATATTCATTACTGACAACCTTATATTTTCTGTGYCCATTGATTCAATTTTTCGGGAACTACTTTTTAGCAATCCTGACCTCAGAGCAGAGCAGCAGTTTCAGAGTATATTCATTAGAGGTAGAAATTGTATGTAGGTAAGTAACTGCTAAAAGCAGGTTATGAACACAGGTGAGCCAGATTTGTGCAGGAAGTTAAAAAAAGGAATAGGTAAATTTAATAGGGAAGAGTGGTGCTAGAATTCATAATTTTAAGGAGTCTGTTTTTTTTGGAAAGCACTGACTTATAAAGGCATCCATAAACGGGGAGCACATAAATCATTGGRAGTTTCTGAATATTCTGGCCTACAGGATTTTCAACAAATCTGTAAACACGCAGAGGTGACTGTGATAATTATTATAATTTTTCTACAGAACTATGACAAAGGAGAGTACCAATTTGATTTGAGTATAACATACTTTCTCTGTAACACACCACAGGTATACTGCATGTAATAAACAGACATGATATATTCTGGTGCCTCTGGGGCTGTTATGTGCTTGATCAAACACTATAGGTATAAAGGTTGAAATGATCTGATCACTTCTGGTATCTATCTGCAAAAATATTATCTATTGTAGACTTTTTTTTCTCTTTGAGTTGTCATGACTGTTCTCAGTGGATCTTCTTTTTGTACTGAGATGCATTTAAGTTATGTAACGGGTACAAACTTGGAACTGATACATTACTCTTTAAATAATTGCTCCTGAAAATTGAGGTTATCCCTGCTAGGTGTTTTGGCTTTAAGCAGTGATTTCTGTCCCTTAGCTCAACTAGTCTTAGGATCAAGAAATAAAATAGTACGTTAATCAAAAGATACATACGGAGTACAATACAGAAAGGAATGAATCTGTTCTTTGTAGCAGGTGAAAATGCAGAATTGCAGAAGTATTCTGCTAAGTAGTCAAGTGCCTACAAAACTAATAATAATAATAATAATAATAATAATAATAAAAAAATATCCAGATTCATATTTATTGGCTCCTTGTATCTTCTAATGACTGCCAAGGTCTTCTCTGACCAAAAGGCTGCCTTTTACTCATTTTGTGTAATTCCCTTTCAAAGCACGTTTTGGTATTGGAGAAAATTAAGAACGTGTTTTCCATCTTCTCACCTTCTTCCCATTCAGCCTTYTTCTTGAAGAACCCCATTACTTCTACATCAATTTTCTTCATACCTCATCCGTATTTGCCTGTTTTAGAAGGACTTCCAAAGCAATTGTGGCATTTACCTGTATGCTCTTTGCCTTGCTTCCAGATGGARGTCTTTTTTTTCACGTGGTTCGCTTGCCAGGATTTGCCCTCAGGTGATAATAATTTTAATGTGCTTTCCGCCAGTTTCTATCTCATCACGTTACTTCTTGCACCTGAGGGTTCAGCAAACCTGACAAAACAGAGAATTGCCACGTCACGAACATTTGGTGGCAAAGAGACGAGGGGTGAGGGAGCACGTGGAGGTGAGGTCTGGACAAAGCGGGCCAGTCTGCGTCAGCTCCCTCGATCTACGAGAAACCCTGCGCAATTTCTCTACAAGCCCTACTGCTTTAAGCCTTTAAAGATACTTAAATTGTAAGGATTTCTTTTTTTTTWAAATTCAGCTGTTTTCAAAGCTGAGCATATCAAACTTGCTGGAAATGCTACTCCCATTTGTGTTTGTTTATTTTTACTTTATCTGGAAATGACAATGATTAAGAAAGCCACTGTTTAGTTGCAGAGGATAGGAGGAAGGAAAACTACATTTGTGCTGGCATCTTGCACTCATGTTCAATCCACAAAAAGATTTCAAAGTCCACAAAAGCCATTTTTAAGGATGCAACAGCAGATTTTTAACTACTGCAGCAGTAGTGGGGAATGCTAATGAACCAGGTCTGAAAATACTATAAACCAATATTATATTATGCTTTTTAGATGCAGAAGTTGAGCTATAGTGATGCAGGAAGTCTGGACCAGAACTCAGAAGTCACTATATTCTTACTTCTCTTTGAATGAAAACGTACTAAAAACAACCTATAAAGCATTTTAGACTTAATAAGACATGCAATTCTACAACTATAAATAAATACGTATGTATATAAACTGCATTATTACATTGTCCTTATTTTTGTAATGTAAAATACAGTATGAATGACTCAGTATGTCACTCTTTTGGTTTTAATATAGAAGAAGTTTTCAACAACCTATTGGACGCATTCTAACAAAGTTTCRTAGAGACTATTCCCTATTATATTTTATTAAAAAATTGAATATTTTAATATTTCATAGGAAGGCAGTAATCTAGTTGGAGAAATGTAAAAGGGTGAGGTACAGTTAAGTAATTTCTAAAATACCCTGCTGAAGGCATGGCAGAGTATTCCCAACTGATCTGTTATATCAAAAAATTATAAAACACAATCTTACTAGTTGAATTATTTAACATTTGCTTGATTTATAGGAGTACTTGTTTTCATAGAAATGAATACACGTTAAAAATGAAGTTACACATGTAAAGGCCTAAAAGAAATAGGAATGGTATTTTTCCTGTAAAAAACACAAGRGGGTACCTGGCACCGCTGTGCCTTTGGATATAGACTGTATAAGCTTTTATTTGGTATGGTTGTGCCATCGTTAATGATACTTTGATTTTTATTCATTATGAGTTTTTTATTYGTGTTTTGTCATTACTGTCTTGAACTGAGGTATAGCATGTCTATAGTGATGTTGAGGAGATACTATAAAACCTTTAGGTRTTGCATAAAATCAATATGATGGGAATTCTCCTAAAATGTACCTTAATTGGTGCTTTTGTGCATCAAATCAGAAAGGAAGTTTTGTGTAGCTATTCTCACTATAGCCGTTTTCCCAATAAGGGATCCGGCTCCTGTCCATAAACAGGTTTTAAACATTAGCCATTCAAGTTGATAAAGAATTGGCTATTACTTGATTTATGAAAAAAGACTCCCACTTTTCTGTGAAGCAGCTTGAGCTGATCGTAYTGTCAGAAGATACAAACAGCTGTATGTGGTCAAACCAAAGGTCTATCCAAAGTGTTACATTAAATTGAAGAGTGGTCAATAGTGAAGGCTTATGGAGAAGTTTTAAACAAAAGGAAGTATTAAGTTGTTTGTGCCTGGGTATATGCAGGTCACAGACCTCAGAATTTGCACTAAAAGGATCTTCATTTGGTCAAGTAAAATACTGTCTAACATAAGCTTTTGTGGGTAAATTACGTCTCCAATTTATATTCGGAAATTAGATTAAAAACTAAACCAAAGTRGCATTTTAGTTAACATTCAAGCATTAGTGTAGAATTTTCTCATTGACCAAAGCAATTTTATGAAAAAAGAAACACACAAAATGAACAAAAGACACTCAAAAGTTTTCAATCTCCCTTCCCTCGCTTCCATTCTACAAAACTGTGCGATGCTTTCTTTGAGTCTTTTCATTTTTTTTTTAACAGTTGAAAAACATTATTGGCTATTGTGAAATATTTTCATTGTTTTGAAATAAAAATCCTAAGGCAGGGAGATTTTTAGCATTTTTAAYGCTTTTCTTTAATTTCATTTTTACCAGCATTACTTAACTTGATTTTATAAATACTCTTGGCCCTTCTGAAATTGTTTTTCACTTAATTTTGGTCAAACTCTCTATCCTCCACCCCACACTCCAGATCARGAGTATTTGGGGTCCTAAAATGAATTCTTGCTAGCATTTAAAAAGAGAAAGTTAAGTTCACACTTGTTTTCTGACCTTGTCTCTACTGCCATGTAGTTCTCAATATTTCTCYTTTCACTCTCCCACCCCTTTTCTCTCTCCTCAAATATATACTTGTTATTTTCTTTTGGAAATCCATTTTTGTGAGAAAGTGAAGACTCAGGCAGTTTAAACAACTGTTCTTTCCAGGATGTCTTTATATTTGATATTTCCATTTCATCATGTCACCACCAGTCTTGCTTTTTAGAAGTATTTTGCTCTCTCTATAACTATCTGTTATGAAGAATAACAGAAATGCAGCTTGGAGAAGGGAGAAAGGGCATTTTAGAGATGAGGGAATAAAGGAAGAGACAGCAGTTTCTGAAGTCTTAGCTATTTTTGCCATTCTGAAGTGTTTGGGCTTCCTAGCAAAGCTGAGATTCAGATTTGCTTTAATGCAGCTTCAGTTAAGGGTGGCATCTGGTTCCAGAAAATCTGTGTAATGTCAGTCCCTCCGTGAATTGCCTGAGCAGACGGCCCACATGTATGCTAAACTCTCCTCCTAAAAAAAAATACTGTTAGTAGAATCCTGACCTTATTGAGATCTGCAGAGAAGGACYTGGGAGTGCTGGCAGATTACAAGCTGACCATGAGCCAGCAATGTGGCCAGGAAGGCCAATGGTCTCCTGGGGTGCATTGGGAAGAGTGTTGCCAGCAGGTGCAGGGAGGTGATCCTGCCCCTCTCCTCAGCCCTGGGGAGGCCTCATCTCGAGTCCTGTGTCCAGTTCTGGGCTCCTCAGGACAAGACACACATGGAGCTCCTGGAGAGAGTCCAGTGTAGGGCTACAAAGATGCTCAGAGGGCTGGAGCACCTGCCCTACGAGGAACGGCTGCGAGAGCTGGGCCTCTTCAGCCTGGGGAAGAGAAGCCTGAGGGGGGATCTGATCAATGTGTACAAGTACCTGAAGGGAGGGTGTCAAGGGGACRGGGACAAACTCTTTTCAGTTGTCCCGTGTGACAGGACAAGAGGCAATGGGCAGAAATTGAAGCACAGGCAGTTCTGCCTGACCGYGAGGGGGAATTTCTTCCCTGTGAGAGTGACGGAGCCCTGGGCCAGGTTGCCCAGAGAGGTKGTGGAGTCTCCTTCTCTGGAGGTCTTCAAGGCCCGCCTGGATGCAACCCTGTCTACCATACTCTAGATGACCCTGCTTAAGCAGGGGAGTTGGACTAGATGATCTCCAGAGGTCCCTTCCAACCTTAACAAATCTATGATTYTATGACCTTTAAGATTCCTATAGGCTCTAGATTTTTTATGGCTGAAATAAACACATCTGTTCATGGATGGATGGAAGTACTATTGTCTCTGCCGTGTGATAATGCACTCATTAATATGGGAAAAGCATGTGAACAGAGAAGTTTACCTGAGAAGATAAAGAGAGAAGTCACTGAAGTTGTACAACATCCCTTTAGGAATGCAAGTGGGTGGAAATGGCATCCTTTGGGAGAGACACGAAATCATCCATCGTTATCCGTTGCCTATTAGAGTAGATCTTGGATGTAGTCACATTATGCAAACTTTTGTATCTTGATTCTTATGGTTTGTCACCAAAAGTCCTCGAAACACTTTGTCTCGTGTCAGTTCTGTATTGACTGTCTTTCTAATTTTCCCTCTCCTCATGAATATATTCAGGCTAGACTTTTAAAGGAGTTTGAGAGTTAGGTGCCTGCTGCACCTGAATATAAATAACTGCAGAGCTCCTAAGTTCCACTAGGGAAAAACAGCAATGAACAATTTAGTCCTAAGGGACTACATAGAGAGAACATTTTAATTTTCATACATTTATTTTCACTCCTGAATAGTGGAASAACGTTTAGCTAAGCTGTCATGTCGTTATCCCAAAGTGAAACATCTGTCTCAGCTCTAATCTTGCCCTGTTATCCTTCCAGCAAGGCTTTCTGATTAACTTTTTATTCTTAGGATAGTAATTTGTACCAGAGATCTAATTAAGAACTTTATGTAACACATCCAAAGTCCTCCTTTTGCAAGTCTGTCTCACCTCAGTGCTACTAATATTTCAGCTGTCGGTATGGAGCATTCGGAAATGTCTGATATCTCAAGCTATCTCTTCTGGCTGAAAACAATTTCAGCTATTCAGCAACGTGAACAAGGCTCRTATTATTCTTTTGACCTGGTAAGGAAAACTCTAGCAATATCTTTAAAATGAGTCGGGTATTTAAACTGAAATTCTGAAGTTTGCCAGAATGTTAACAGTTTGCAACTTAAGTGTTAGACTTCTCTTTAGGGGGGAAATGGATAAACTGACTTCTCTATTGATCTGAATGAACTCAAATCTCTGACTTCAGATCTCCTGCATGGACATCCCTCCTACAGCCTTTAAAGAAAAGCTGGTGACCTTGGAGGAGAAAAAACAYAGTGAAGTTAACAGATATTGCTAATATTTTTACTGTATCATTACTTTAAGGTTTGCCTGGAAACAGGGATAGCTTATATTGAATATGATTGTTATTTTCAGAAATGTATGTAGTTGAGGCAGGGCTTGTAAACAAGGGAGTATTTATCAACTGAATTTATTAAATATATATAGAACATACAGGTATTATTGCGTAACACAGAATGGCATATTGTAATATGGTATTTGTATGTTGTGTGTATTGAAAAAAACAAGCTGAATGTTCTCTACAGTATTTACATCCATATAAACTAATACTTTTAATCATGTTTTGCTTTCAAGTATTTTACATAACATTTTRCGTAACAATTTTTATTAGTTTCATGTGCGCTGGAAATACTCATTTTCATGCAGAAGCAGATACAGCATGAAGTTTTCGCTGATCAGGTTAGGTGGACTAGATACGGTGTGTTGGAGAGGAAAGAACAGAGTATCCTGGTTTCTTCCATATATCTTCATTTCAAGTGAAACATAGATTTGGGAGGGCATCTTTAAAGGAAAATACATTAATATTGTAGAGAAGAAACCAATACTCAGGCCGTGAACTGTTAAGCATGTTATCAGCAATCTGAGGAGACATGTAGCACTAACTATACCAGCTCAGCGCTGAGCTAACAAGTGAAYGTACCCGAGTGCCTCTGGCACTTGATGAGCTGATAACGAAGGATGCTTGGACCCTTGTTTGTGTATGAGTAAAAAGGTTATAGTATAATTGAAGCAGATATTTCAAAATGTGCCACAAAACAAATACTGGCATGTGAAAGATGACTTTAACTTTGGAGTCTCTTGATTCCTCCTTGTCATAGATGCCCTAAAAATTCTCGCTGCCTGCTGCAGGTTCTGCGTTCCTCTCACTATAATATTTTCTATGTCATTTTTCTCCCTTTCCTCAGAAGCACACGTTGCTCCCATTTCTTGCCCTCCCAACCAACYATTTATTTAGTATCAGGGTCAGGCCTGCCGCGGGGTTTTTACACGTTAGCGCTCAGAATTGGTACACTGGCCCAAGAAGATGGTGGAAAGGCTCCTCACAGCTGGTGTTCATTTTCCCCAGCCATCCTAAAGGGAAAATTCACAACAGGCTGCGGATGGTGATCTCTATAGCCAGGCATCAGGATTTACTGAGTAAGGACTGTGTCCAAAGCACCCCATTTCAATGAGAGAGTAGAAATGGACCCTAAATAACAGGGCGGGAGGGGACTGCCTGCCTTGCAGCCCAGCCACACAGTCTGGGATTCTCCTATATGCAGTAGATGTGAGCTTGAATCTTCTYAGACTGATGAGACAAGTGCATTAAGTCATGAATATTTCCTGTAATTTCAAGCAGCCTAGTGACTGCGTTTTGTGTTGCCAGTGTCTGCTAGGCATTTCCTGAGCATAAATAAAGGATCCGTCCAAAGGGATCTGAGGTGGAAAGATGCCTCATGTCCAGATATCAAACACATGAGATAGATGTTGAGTTGCTTTTTTTATGGCTGAGGTTGAAGGAATGCCGTACAGGCAGAGAGGAAATCTAAGTACCTAACATTAAATATTTTGAGGACCGTACTCTTGGCTTTGGACACCTACAATTTACCTATATCTAGCCTTAAGCAGCCAGCTCCGTTTGCGTTTCTAATCGCTATGCTTTCTTCTTTTTGGGGCTCTCTCACATATCAYCAGGTGTATAGCACATAACTGTTTCCTCTATCAGGTTATATATATATATTTTTTCCTTCCTGTTAGTAATCAAAGTGTGCTTCTGAATATCCTCTCCTGGAGATTTTCCATATCAGACAATATCAGACCCAGGCACTTTGTTTCTTTTCCAGTCAGAGGCTGCCTTGAAGTTATGAACCATTTAATTTTCAAGTGTTTTGGGGGAACCTGTAAAGGCATGAAAGGTTGTTGCAACATTTGAAGTTCCCSTAATTGATCTGCAAGCCTGTCTCCTCAATCCTGGTAGATCAGTTCTGACAGTTTGGGTTTTACATCTCCTAGATTGCTTCATTTATTATTCAATACAGTGACAGCGAGAGGTCAGTGTTGCCTGGGTGCGAGGAACGTTGATTCGTTACCTTTTGTAGAATAAGCGGGTTTTAGTGTATTTTTATATACACTGACACAGTAAATCCAAGGAGTGCAGAGCTCTCCTYGTCCAGCCCAGGTCACTGTTGGTGCTGCATAAGATTAGCAGCCTCCTGGATTTTTGTGCCTTACATAGCAGGAAATACATTTGCGGATCAATACTAAAAGATATGCTGTAGTCACAGTCATATTTCAGTTGTGTGTAGCCACAGGCGTATTTCAACGTGGTGCCTTGCGTTGCTTTTTGTGGTTTCCTCTAAGTCATGGTACTTGCTGCCAGAAAAGTCATTTAACAAATTGCCCATCTCTCTATTTTTATTCAATTTTTAGACAATCATTTCTTACTCAGTGTTTCTATATCCTATTCTAGCTGAAACAACTCTGCTTAGAAATGACAGAATGCTATAATTTGACGATGGGGAAAGACCGCATAGGTCATCTTGCCCATCTGCCAGAATGTGAGCACTCCCCAGAGGACGTATTTCAGTGTTTAATCCAAGCTTATACAAAGAGTTTAAAGGCAATAAGGCTTTTCTTTCTCCTCTCGGGACATTATACTATAGTTTGATGAAATTGCCACACAGTTGTATCAAACAGGATATAAAATCTGCTTGTCTGCCTTTGGCATGATGTCGAAAAATAGTCCCAGGTTAAAAATAAAAATAGGAAAATATTTGTTGAAAAACAGACAGGTATAATTTTGCTGCAGTGTTTCTTAGCATCGTTCACAACTTCAGAGAAGTTTTTGACATTTCTCCCTGTACTTTTTAGTCCAACTTCTTAAATCTAACTTTTTCATCTTGACATGTCCAGTTGCACCCCTAATCTAAATTTGTCGAGTTCACAAGGATGCTCTACCCTTCTCTATTTCCTGACAGTAATTGCCTCATTTATTTGGGTATCTTCATTTAAATAAAAGGTAATTTTAAGGTCCGGCACTATTACTTTGAAAGACTGTCAGTCTTGCACTCTCCAGTCGTGCTGTTTGCGCTTCTCTCTTAAAGAGGCCCMAGGGGCTTTCTTTACTTAAGCAATGACATATAGTAGAGCTGCTTTAAGTGCACTGCTAGTACTCATCTTGGGTTCAGTCCTTTTACGTGCTTTGAGTATTCTCCAGACCTGTGCAGCCATGTCGCATTGATATCGTACTTTGAAAATTTTTGATAAATGCTGTCTGTAAGAATTAAGAGGTTAACGGCGATATCAGCTTAATACACTTTTAGCAGTACAAACTATAGTTTTCCTTCTCTGGAGATATTCAAAACCCACCTGGATGCAATCCTGTGCAACGTACTCTAGGTGACCCTGCTTGAGTGGAGGGRTTGGACTAGATGATCTCCAGAGGTCCCTTCCAACCTCAACTGTTCTGTGATTCTGCAGTTCTCCGTAGCAAGCTCATTTATGGAAAATAAGGAGTTGGTACTTCTGTGTTTCTGTTTTCACGCAATGCCTACATTTTCCTTGCAGCTGCAGTACTTCTTTTGCTTTCTCTTTGTTCCCTTTGCCACTCAAGTCAAATTTACTTCTACAACTGAAGATCTTGTTCTGTTGGTTTCTTCTGCTATTCCGGTCTTGCCTCCAAAACACGATCTGTTGATTTATCAGAAAATAAGAAGAATAAATAAAAGATATCAAAAAATAACTATTCTATCACCCAGCTTAAGAATAGTGGTAGGCAGATGTGATACAAGTATAATGTTTCTGTTGGTTGTATTCCTTAAAAGGGGCATCTGAGTGTAGTACACTCGGGTGTAACAAGATATGAAGGCTGGAAACTGGCTTTTTTTTTTCCTACAATTGCATAATTCAAAATTTTTAAATGTGAGGGAAACAGAGGGCAGTTTTTACCAGGCTCAAAAACCTATGAAATTCCAGCTGCAAGCTTCCAATCTGTAAAACTCTGCTAAAAATGGCTGTTCTAGCATGCCTTGTCTTGCAAGTCATCCATAGAACACCCAGTCTTCCTGAGACTGAAAGACCTCRGTGAGAAACTGAGATAATCCCTGTAGTAAGCTACTTAATCCCTATAATAAATACTTTAACTCCTCTGGTAAAATACCTAGTAGTTGTAGATTAAGGTAGAGCTTCTCCACTGAGAAATTTATTTTCTACCACATGAGKTGAAGCCCTGTAAAAAGCGTGACTCACCTTTAAATCTGTGTTGCTTTGCTTTAGATGCTGAATTTTCTTACCTTTGAGATAACATATTGTGAGAGTAGTGGTCTTGTACTGATTTTAGGGTTTGAAATAAACTGTTGGTAAGCAATATATTTGAAATTATTTTAATAATTTTATTCATCAGATGGTGATTCTGGGGCATGCAGGGACATTCTGGAGCATCAATTAAAATTGTTTTAGAGGATATTACGTTATAAGTTTACTTATACTGACATAAAAATCAAAATTCAGCTCCGGCACAGACCAATTTGACTTTGAGTTTGTGGTGGATATTCAAAATAAAGTTTAGTKTGTTAAGTTTTACCTGATTACTGTTAAATATGCATTCATTTATTGAAAGACATTTGGCAAAATAGTTTTGCTCCTGTACATATTTAACTACAATAAACAAGTTAAGACAGCGCATTTTATGGACCATGGTATTCACCAGCTCTTCTCCTGATAACTTCAGTGCTGAARTAGGATAAATATTGATTTTGCTACTTTCCCTGTTTTACCTGGGAAGCTTTCTAAAGCTTTTTTAAAGAAATTTTCTTCTGTATTTTATATTCTTTCCTCTGAACATACACTTTCAACTGTAGCACCAGTAAGTCTTGGTCTTTTCTGGCCTTGCCACATAGAGGTCAGTGCTAACTGGCACTTGCTCAAGCATTGCATTAGTTTTGGGCTGCTGCAAGTAATGGCCAATATAACTGATTAGTTACTGAAAGCAGGTGTTTGAGTCTTTGGAATTTTCTTTATATTCCAATAAACCTCTTTAATAGATACCAAATTCTGTTAAACAGAATTTATTTCACATTTAATTTTATGCTTGTTTTTGTTGTCCTGTTCATCTCCCCTGCAATTTTTGGTCCATTTGTCTCTCTGTTTTAGAGGCTGGTTATAAAATTCTCCATGCAGGAATAAACGTTACAGTCAATCTGCAGGTACCACAAGCTGTGAAAAGGTAACAAAATAGGATATGGGATAACTGTTTTGTGAGCTGGGCACACCATGATTTTAAACATAAAAGATAGTGCCTTTGGCAATAAAGCCTTTACTTTTAAAGAGAAAAGAGAGAAAGAATG
>NW_028186352.1:471976-485869 GCF_003343005.1 Rhea americana | reverse complement strand
ACATATGCATGTCTTAGTCTTGGTGGTTTCTGTAAAATTGGCTAAAAAAAGTCACGTAACAGCAAAAAAATATTTTTATATAAGTATATGAGGTGGAGTACACCTCTATGTAATGCAATGATGTAATGTACTTTTTCAGWTAGAAATGCTTCACAAGTTTTTGAGATGACTTTTGATGTTAAAATATCCTTTTAATTGTGCAGCTCTTGTTCAGGCTTACTCTGTTTTATAAAATATAACAACCTGAGCTTAATAACTCTAATGCTTAAAAAACCTGTAGAAAAGTAAAATCATCAATGGTTAAGAAGAAGTGGGAATACTCAAGTCAATGAGAGAATTCGCCTTTGTCAACAAGTCTGTGGATAACATAAGCATTTAGTGTTACCAATTTTTTTTTTTAAGTAATTTCTGGATATCGAAATAATATGGTCTAAAAAGTTCAAATACAGAAACAGGTAAAAACAGAACATCAGTGGTTCTAAGTTATGAGTTCTGCAGATTTATGTCACATTAATACTTATAATACATTTCAAATATAAAAGAATATGCAAATTGCATGAGAAAAAAAAGCAACACAAGAAAAAAAATCTCTCCTTAATTGGAAAACCTACATTACTTTATTTCCATGAACCAGCTGACTAAATACACACATGCTCTATAAATACTACCAGAATAAAAAGAAAAAAAGGAAAAAGCCCTAATATTGAATAGAAATGTATTAGTTTAAACTTTGATTCTGTTGAAGCAAAACAATRTTTTACCACAAACTTCAGTTAGGCAAGGTCTTTAACGCAGAAATTTTTATATCTGATAGATACAGTGGAATGCCATTAAGTTTAAAATTAAAGATGTCACCTGCTTTCGTAGTAATTTCAGAGCAGAAACTCTTAACTTTTAGGTTTTGAGTGACATAACTCTAAAACACTTTATTTTTGCAATGCATCTTTCTGAGTAACATTGATTGTAGTGTCAAGTCAGGTTTTTCAAATGTTTCATACTGTTGTAAAATTGTTATGAAATCATATAAAATCTTATAAACCTTTTATAAAAAATGTATCCTATCAGATACCTCACTTTTGATGAAAATACATTTATAAAAAAGACAATATGGAACGGATTTCTATTTTTGTTCATGCTTCAAACCTTTTTAAATCTACTCGTATGAAAGTCSCAGAAGGTAGTATTGCTTGGGTTCGTTAAATCTGTTATTTTCTGAAGCCACACTCTCCGACACAGACTTTGSGAAAAGTTCTGGAGAATGGTGGAGAGCAGATGAGAGACCTAGATAATAAATGAGCATTTATGGTCCCTTCCTTTTCCAAAGGCCATGAGTAGGCGCTAAAGCAGTATTGCAGAATACAGAACTGTTCAGAGATAGAGCCCTGACGTAAGCCACTTTGCATCAATTTCTTTGGTGGGTCAGGTGAGAGGTGCTAATGGGACCTCCCTGAGAGCCTTACTGCTGCCTTTGGAGTCCTGGAATGAGACAGATGGGTCCACCTCAAAATTTAGTGGATAATAACACTTAATTGAATGATATCTTCGCTGGAATTTCAGGTGTATCCCAATTATCTCTCATTCACTATAGAGCTTTTCCAATTGACATTTCTGTGTTCTTCACTGAATCAGATATTGGGCAAAAAGTCACMCTGTAGCTAATTCAAACAAAGAAGCACCTACTGTCGAGCTGTAGAAGTTTCACCTGTAGTGATATTATATAGTAGGTGCTTCTTTGTCTTTGAAGACATCGTTTCCTTTGGCAACTTGCAGATAAAATTTTGAGTTTTCCCTAAGTCCACGTTTGTTTTTGTTTAAATAACATCACATCTAATRCATTTTTAAATAAGAATTTATTCCTCCTCATTAAGGAAAGCAAACACAAACCACCAAACACAATAAATAAGRCTTTTTTTTTAATTTGACAGACACTATTTACCTTTAAATTAAAATAGCTTTATATGAGGTTGCATTATATATGTACAGAAAGGCCTTGAGGCTTTCTTGAGGCATTTTTCATGTATTCTTGACAGCTGCAGCCTGCAAGCAAAGCTACTTTTGACTTCTGTTTTATGTCTTTAAATAGAGAAGGGATTGTTTGCTGAGAAGCCATTCTTCAGATGTTCAAAGGGGCTCCCTATCTTTTTACTTTCTATTTAATAAAAACCAAATTACTTTTTCTCTCTCTTTGTCTTACAGTTTGTARTTCTGTGGTAAATATGATGAAGGTTCTGCATGTTCTGTGATCTTGAGGCTGTGTAGCATGCCAGAGAATGAATGTTTTGACATCTAAGTTATCACTTAATCTTTCCTTCCATCATGGGTTTGTGTATATCTATTTCTTAYAATTGTGAAAGGAAACTTCTGAAAATAAGAAATTAATTTAAGCTACTTCAGCATTCCTTTCTTAAGAGCTCAAATGGTGTGAAGCAATATATCCGAGAGATGCATGGAGCCCTATTGATTTAGAAATACTGGTATTGTATTATGAATTTTGTATTACAAATACAAAAACTTTAAAAAAGATACCTTTAAAATAAAATGAGAATGCAACTGAATATTGTAGCGGGTGCGCTAGAATTTAGAGGGACTGTCTTGGAAGATGAGCCCTTAACCTTGGCTTACAGTTTGCAGAGTCAGGTCTTTGCAAAAGATAGTAATAAGTCACTGACAACTGAATCTGCCTTTTAAATGTTAATGCATATACTGTTGTATTACTCTAAATTTCATCACCACTTTATTCCGAGTTTTTTAAATGTGGATAATGGTGGTCATGCTTTCACAGGAGAAAGTAAGAGTTGAGAGTTCTGACTCAAATTAAAATTTTAAGTAGGAGTAGGTACGGGTGGATAGGTCCAAATTGATCACATATTTGTTTTAATGTTCTCCAGTTAAGAAGCAATGTTCTGTACTTGTTATTTGCATAATGTCTCCGTTACCATATACCAAATAGTTTCATGGTCTGGTGCATTGCATAGTCAGAACAATTAAAATTGGGAACCGTGAGCACTCCAGAAGGAATGAAATTCAATAGAATATGGATAGTCTATAAAACTATGAATGCTTTAAGTAAAACCAGTCAACCRGGATAATGCTAGCACTCATGCATTCCTACTGAAGGAAAGTTCATCTCATCTGAGCGGTATGAGTCATGTAGTACACTTGTAGAGAAATGGTGTCAGAGTAAATGTTCATGAACTAAATGGTGTGGCTTTTTGTTCTTTTTCTATCTATCTGGTTCAAGTGCTTTCACTCTATATTGCTTTTAAGTTGTTTTTTGGTAGAAGAGAAACTGTCTTACTCTCTGACCGGCTGCAGCCAACTGATCTCATGCAAATTTGTGGGAACAAAATCTGTGGAGTTCAACTCCTTTAGATAAAAAAAGAAAAAAAAAATCATGTTGCCCCCCCCCAAGCTATTCAGGTTTTGTCCCATCTATGTCAATCTGTCCTTGCAGCTGCCAGTGTGATGCCTTTTCTTCTGTGCGCTGGGGTGGTTCAGCTGAACGCTGCACCCCTGGTCAAGGGGAGGAAGAGGGCCAGTGCAGGGAGCAGCTCTAAGGCTGACAGCCTGCATGGTAGGTTGTCAATGGACGCATGATATAATCCTTACCTACAAGCAAGGATTAGGGCGGAAAGTGCTCTGGGAATGGGGTAGAGAGGATCATTCAATTTGCTCTACTCGGTAAAATTCCCTCTTTTGGAGATTTGTCTGGATTTATTTTGCTGCTACAGAATTGTGAATACATTCTCTAAGGCCTCTGCCCTTCTTTAAAATCTAATTATAGAGCCTGGGAGCTCTGTATTCCACCTGTTTTAAGGGAGGGCTCTCTCTTTCATGAACTACTTATTACAGRTTTGAGTTCATCCTGCAAGGTAGGTAATTAGACACTTAAGCTTTTACAGCTCCCTCTTTAGAGATAGATTATTTAGTATAGATAGATTATTTAGTACTTGCTAACATCACCTCTCTCTGACCAAATTAAGCCAGTTTTGCTGGAATTTTTTTACAACCGGGAAAAGCTAGGTAAACAGTATTTAAATGGCTTGCTTAAGATCACAAAGCAGGTCARGGGGCAGAGCTAGGAACAAAGTCCAAATCCTTGTCCTCCAGAAAGTACTTTCTTCTTCTCGCCCAGTTTCAAATTCTATAAATAGTTTATATATGTGTGGATATAGAGAGTGTGACAGATAAGAGGAAGCACTATCCCCAAAACACAGTAAGCAGRGGTTTTCAAGAGAGTCTGGTTTTGCATTTGTTAATTTATACGAAACTGAAAGTATTCCTGATGAGCCAATGAATACTGTGATGGACTTCTCAGTGTTCTCCACAAGATGTCTGGGTATCTTTTTTGAGAATTTGGTGTATCTGAGCATGTGACATATATTTCAGTCAGAATAGATATAGCCACATCATCCTAGGAAATAAAATCCTTCTGGGTTTGTGTTGCTACTGATCTTCTCTTGACCTGTCCCTTGAGTTACTTTTTAGTGATTACAGGATTATTTTGATGTTATTGTGTGCTTTATGGCTTGCACTATATTTAGGGTTCTCTCCAGTGGTTGAAAACTCTATCTTCTCAACTCTGCATGATAAAATCCTATTAAARCATAAGCTACAAACAGGGTGTGACTAACAAAATCGTCTTCATTTCCTGCACTTTTGTTAAATGCAGTGTTGTACCTCAGGAGATCAATGTTCTTCAAATTGCTATACACTAGAAAGACTGAAGCAAAATGTTTATTAAATCATTTTTCTCAGTCTGAAAAAAACCACATACAAACATATGCTCACATACATGWGTGCATGCACATGCATGCACACAGAAATAGAAAGAGGAAGAACAGAAAAGGAAAATACTTTGATGATGTTAGCTGTGAGTAAATGGTTACAGTCACTATATTCATCTGAAACTATTACTCTCTCAGTGAACTTTCTCATGCCCCTTTTTGTTTGATCAGGATAAACAGAAAACCATCAGTTTGACAGCYGAAGTTTAGCTATTCCAATCAGTAATGGATACATTAAACCTTGTGTTAAAATAAGCCCTGAAAGATATTCTTGATTGAAGGCCAATCTAGGAAGGATAGGATGGGGAGATGGTGTGTGTGGGTCTATGTGTGGGGGCACTGTACTCAAAGCAGCAGCTCAAATGTGCAGACCTTCGTTTTGAAGTGGGCGATGGACCAGCTGGGCCAGCTGGGAGCCTGGAGGTCGGGATCAGAATGGAGGCCAACAAGAAAAACGTCCTGGTGGATTCCTCCTGGAAGTGTTGTTGRTGCCCATGAAGGCCACAGAGGTGATTAGAAAGAGGCAATATCAATTTGCCAAAGGTACATTGTGCCTGGCCAGCCTGAGAGCTTTCTGTGATGAGATGACTGACTCTGTGGCTGAGCAGAAAGCAGTGGCTGTCATTTGACTTGACTTTAGCAAGGCTTTCAATTTGAATTCTCAAGGGCTTCTTGCAGCCAAATGAGAAAGAGAGTGAATGAATGGGTGCACTACAAGATGAGTGGAACACTGGCAGGACTACCAGGCCAAAAGGGTTGTGATCAGCTCTTCAAAAGCCAGTTGGTGGCTGTTTACTTGTGGTGTTACGGAGGGATTGATAGGGGAGCTAATACTGTTAAATGTCTTCATTAATAACGAGAATGATTAGATAGAGTGCACCATCAACAAGTTCTCAGATAACACCAGACACGGAAAAGTGGCCGATACTGTGACTGGTATGACTGCTGTTCAGAGGGATCTCCATAGGCTGGAGAARTGGGCTGAGGGGAACCTCATGAAGTTCAAAGAAACAAATGGAAATACCTGCACCTGGGACAGAATACAACGTGCAACAGTACAGGCCAGGYGYGGTCTGKGTTGGCAGCAGCTTTGCAGAGTGGACCACAAGTTGCACGTGAGCCAACCCTTGCAGCGCTGAAGGCTAATCACAAACTGGGCTGCACTGGTAACAGCCTAGCAGGTAGTCTGAGGGACATGCCTGTTCCCCTCTGCTCATTACTCATGCCACTGCATCTGGAGTATCATATCCATTTCTTGGTTCTCTGATATGCAAAAGTATATTTCCTGAAGTATTACCAAGCTGGTGGGACACATAGCGGTGGAAGGGTCTGGTGCATGCGGCATACAAGTAAGGGCTGAGAGAGCTTGATTTGTTCAGCCTGGAAGAGAAGAGGCTGTAAAAAAAATCTAATTGCCATCTTCAATTATCTAAGTTACAGAGGAGAGGAAGCCAAACTCCTCTTGGAGATGTACAGCAAAAGGACAAGAGGCAACAAACACAAGTTGCCTTAAGGGAAATTCTGATTAGAATAAGAAAAAAAATCTTTACAGTGAAGGTGGTTAAGCACTGAAACAGGGACCCACAAAGGCTTTGAAATCTCTGTCTTTGGTGATATACAGAAGCAGATAGAGCAAGGCCCAGAAATCTTTGGAAAATCTTAAAGTTCTTTAGGTCTTTGAAGGCAACATCAGGGCTAGGTTTATCTGAGAAATATTTGCTTAATAGTTGAAAAAAAATCCTTATAAACRATTGTACTGGAGAAAGAAATCTTGAATTCCCAACATAAGTCGGAGCACGTTCTTAGKATGACTCTGGTTTCAAGGTTGAAGGCTTTCCTATTTCTCCCAAGATGGTTGTCTGTAGTTCTCCTGAAGGTGAATAATCAGTGTTAGAGGTGAGCAGGTGCTGCTCGTAAGAGGGAATAAAGGAGTAATTGAGTTTTCCTCATCCCCTAACTATTGCTGTTTTATGATGTCCCCATCATTACTACTTTTTGATTCAGAAATATGTTTAGCTTGATTTCTGGAAAATGTGAAGTGAATACAGTGATTTTTTCTTAAGTTGAATTAGGAATTATCAGTTATAATATTAGAATGCTTCAGAAACTGACTTCTGAAAAATGGCGATTATTTTAATAGATACTGTTTTATAAAGCACTGGAAAAATACATTGAGAAAATTACAAACTGTTCATATTCGGTAGTAGAGCTTCTCATAGTATGTAATAATTAGAAATGATCAAAATGAATGAAAGTCAAAATTTAGTAGAGACAACAGAATATCATCAAAAATCTTTTTTTTCTTTATGTAACAGAGGTAGCAGTCTTTAACTGTATTGCACTAAATATGCATGTAAGTAAAAGCTAAGAATAAAAACAAAAGTATTCTTTATTTAACTTTCAGTGATAATATATTTATAAATCATTTCTGTATGCCTAAAACTGAAATTATTACAATAAATTGGGCCTTCAGCTTTTATTTATCATTTCAGACTGTCCGGTGTTATGTGATAAAAGGAAAATAACTAAGCATGGATATAAAATATCTTTTCAGATACTGCCTATCTTTAATATTTTATGCACTGCCATGATAACTGATACATTTCATGAAACATATTTCAGCACACCAAGTTCCATGTGTTTTCCTTTCAGCTTTTGTTCATGGCTTGCACAGTCGTATGGTCCTAAAGAAATAATGATATTAATCATCAGTAGCTGTTGTGCTCTAATGTGCAATTTCTTTGAAGACAGAATTATCTTACAATAATAACTACATCAAAAATTTGAAAGAAACTGTGATACTCTCAAAACATTTGAGCTGCTGCACTRATGTTACATTCTTTATCCGGGTTATGTTTCTTAGGTTTTAAAATACTGCAGTGAATATTGGATAGTAGAAACCTGATCGCTGTTTTTCAAGAGCTCCGTAGCCTTCCCTGTGTGCACAAAGGGACCCTGCAGCCTATACACAACCTTAAAGTRTAAAGCTGTTCACTGGCTAATACACAGAGTGGGTAAATAGGACCAACAAGCTTAGTCAGCACATTATAATGTATTAATATACTCCTCAACTTAATAAGACACCTGGAGAGCCTTTGCAGGCATCAGGGAGGTGGGGAAAGGTTGCCCTCCTTTCCTCTYTGCAGTGGGCTGGTGTTGATGTTTCTGAAGTTCTTCTGATGTTCTTGATGTTCTTCTTCCAAATTCCTCTCTTTTTCCGTTTGAATTTTGAAACTTTTCACGTTGATGTTTTTCCTCTTGAATCCTTGAACCCTGCCTCCATCTGCCGTTTCACGTACAGTGTGTGGCTCTGCCCAGTTTTTTTACATCGCAGTTTCCACAGGAGTCAGCTGAGGTTACGCAGCCAGGCCGAATTGGAGCTCAGCTTTGAATCCTGGTGGCTGAGCCGTAGCGTAGGAAGGCAAAGACCTTACAGTGTTTCAAGGGGCTTGAAAGTTGGACGTAGCTTTCATCAGTAAGTCAAAGATCAGGCTGGGCAGCTTTACGAATTCACAATTGTTTATAAACCAGGTTAATATTTCAAATTAAGCATCAGCTGAGTTATACCTGTTGCTTGTGAGTCATGCAGGGTGTATATAGCTTGGTGTATATATAGTATCTGTATGCATGCAAATATGATATTTATACTGTATATGTAAGTAGTAGAAACATATAAAATGTTTGCTTTTGTCCTCTGCAAAGATCAGCTGATCATCTTCGTTTTGCTCAAACACAAAAAGTGAACTTGTAAAAYAGAGGAAATGGAACCTCTCACCCCCAAAGTCCCCTGATTCTGAGATGAATACTTTGTTTCTTACAGTTTTACTCAAAAGTGAACCACTGTTTATTATATATTCAAGTTGTGAACCAAAGCCTAATGCAGTGAGAAAGAACACATTGAGCTGTGAGTTGGAGGTTTGTAATATTTTATTCCATCCTTCAGTTGACTGAACAGTACCCAAAGTTATGTGCAATGTGAGTTCAGTGGGATGCTAGGCTGTTAGCCTGTTAATGTATCATTAGAGACATTTCAATATGAAAGAATTTCAGAAATTTGAAGTTGTTTTTCTCTTTTTTTTTCCTTTCAGGCAAGCCCTGCCCCTATAATTGTCAACACAGATACCTTGGACACAATCCCTTATGTAAGTATTAATTTTCTTATAATCAGTTATTGTTTATTTTCACACAAAAAATCTATTCATTATTGGATAGAAATTATAAATAAATCATGCAATTAATTGTGTCTTTTAGAGTTACATAGTTAATTATTTTGCAGAAGAATAAATCAGGAATGGCAATTACACTCAGGTGGATTATAGTACATTACGTGTGCATAATTTTTAGTTCAGACTTCAATGCAGTTATTGTAACTTGCTAAAACTAGCATTTTTCAAAAAATACTGTGGGTTCATTAGGTCGTTCCTCCTTGCCGGTCACATAAAGTATGAAGATTCCCTTTTCAGAGCATCAAGCGCCTTTCTAGTTTATTAAGAAGATATCTAAATGAATACTATAATATTCAAATGGTGCAGTGAAAACCTCTCTTTTTCTTCAAGCATTTGATAACATTGTCATTTTTATACTGCAAAAGCAACTACAGCGGAAAATAAAGAGCAGAGAAAGACAAAGAAGATGCATAATAAAGAGAGTATCAAACTTAAATGCTAGTAAATAGCAAGTAAATACTAAAAAGCTAGCCAGTCAGTATCTAATCTTTCTCCTCACTCTACTCCTGGTTATCTTTTTAAAGTTCCTAATTAACATCCCTCATCTGCCATTTTTTTGTCCACATCTGTTTCCTGCGATTCCCATGCATTAAGGTAATTAGTTATTTCTCCAAAGAACCAATCATATTGCTGAGTTCTGTCCTTTAGAAAAATATCAAGGCTTAATAGGAGTTGTCTTTGCCRGCTTATTTGTTCCTGACAGTTCATAAACTTAAAAATTATTGTGCAGAGCATAAGGCCCACAGCCAAGAGTGATTAGAAGAACGACACTGGTTGGAAGCAGAGGAGAATTTAGTACCTTTGCTAGGAATTATAACTATTGGAAAGGATGGAAAGTGAAGTCAAATTTCTGTGTTCGTTTGCATTCACTTTTCTTAACAGACTCCCTTTTTTAAAGTCTCTTTTTGTTTCCAACATCAGAAATCTCCATTCAGGTCTCACCTCCTATAGGTCTGACTTTTCTTCCATTTTAATGAGACATTTTATACTTATTCTTGTCTGGTTTCCACCAACAGGGAGCCCCAGTTCTCATTTCCAGTGCCAGAGCAGGACCCTGGACAGTCTGTAGCTATAGTTACAGCGTTAGAAGCCCTGAGTACAGATGCACTARTGACAAGTCAACAAGATTTATTCCTGTAACACAATCTATCAATGCTTATACATTTTTATACCAATTTTATATCGGTATCTCTTTTTTTTTCATTAAAAAAAAGACAACAAAACAACAAAATACTTTAAAGAGAAATATTGATAGTAGAGTGAAAAGTACCTGTAGGCTATATTTTAATCTCCAACACATGATGTGCATTAGATAAATAAGCAGAAGGTGCTTGTTGTAAAAATAGATGATTCTGAATTAGTCACCTTGCTCTTACGCAATTCATGGGGAGAGTTATGTCCCTTAGAAATGGGACACCTCAGAGCTACCAAAGAAGGACCTGTTTAGGCTCACCAGTAGGAAATGTCAAGGTGAAACTAGGAGGCTGATCCCAGGCCAACGCAGTGCCCCACAGGATGTGCGATCTTTGCTTTGCCAATAGGCTTTTCTTTCTGATCAGGATGTGCACGCTTGAACACTCTCCRAAATGAGATAAACAGGCAAATATACAGAAAAACCTCCCCCTCCGGCCTAATACTTGGAAGAGAGGGTTGGAAGACCTGGGTTCTCATTTCAGCTCTCACAAGCATTTCAATTTTGTATAGTTTTGTTCAGTTTTTTGGTATTTCCTCAGCTGGGAAAATGCTGGGCCAGATAGCCACGCACGTTCGGTTCTGTGTGCTTCCCCTCCTGGCCCAGGTTTACAGGCACCCTTGCCCTGTAATCCAGCGTAGTGACAGTGAGGCTTAGTGTCTCTGTAAAATACTGGAAAAGACAGAAGAACCCGCCCCCAAAACTGGATGGGCTGTACCAGTTTGTAATAATGCACCTATCATCATATCATTTATCTTAAAGGGAATATATGTTAGCAGATAGGTCCTAAACTGGCTTTCCAGATAAGGCAGCTCAAGGAGGTGACAGAATGCTAAATTTTACTATTATTATTATTATTATGATGTTTGAATATGAGTTGAGTACCTACATTTTCATCATTGTCAGGACTTTCATATATACCCCAAAGCAAGGATGTAAATGCCTAGGGACATCCCTGGCGAATGTTTCTCTGGCAAATTCCTTGATTTAGTTGCTAGCTCACCAGCACAAGAAAACTTTCTCACTGTTTTTTCTCATAATATAAGTGGACTTTGAAGGTACCTTTAGTGCATTTCTATTTCAATATTAGTGCTCTGAATAGTCCATCCCACCTTGCTCCGAAAATCCCTGAATGTTTTCTAGCAGAAGGAGGGGAACTCGCCACGATGACCAGTATTCATAAAGCTTTTTCAAATGTAATGTTTCTAGTTGTCTGCCAAATATAAATTTCCTTTTTACCGTTGGTAAACTCCCTATTTGTCTTCCTAACATATTAATGATTTTTACTGATATAGTTAAAACTTTTGTTACTGTTGGCGTTCTGCAAAACTTACAGGCCTTTTAACTCAACAGTTTGAAAAAAAAATCATCTCGTGAGGAATCATTCTTCATCAATATGCTTTTCCTAAATGAGATGAAGGAAAAGGCCTTATTATATTGTACATTTATAGCTTGGACCTGCAGGAAATAATAGAAGAAAGAGCTAATTAGCTCTTTTTTAGGTTCAGTGACTTGGAAAACCTTTGGCTTGCCAAGCTTTAGTCAGGGAAGTAAATTTGATAGGAAGTTTCATGGCACAAAATGGATTATTTTGTGGTGTTTTAAGCACAATTAAACATTTGTGGGAGTTTACTTGTTCTTTATTCTTTGGCTGTAAATTTTAGATCTTTTTGTATAATGAGAACCATTAATTTAATACTGTATGAATCATCTCAATTACCCTATTGCACAGAATAAGCCTTAGTTATTTCTTTTTTGCTTTCTGAACTGCTGTAGAATTAAGTTAAAACTAACTGATGCCAGTTTGCTGCATYACTTGCAGAAGTTGATATGAACCTTTGTATTTAATTTATAATGGAATTTTGTTTTAASATGCATTTGCTTTTGTCTTTGTATCTCGTTAGTCTAAATTTGCTCTGGTACCCTGATTGTTTGCTTCCTCTCCCTGCTCCCGTCACACTTCTCAGAGCTAGAGGAGGACGTACTTTATGCTCCTTTTGCTCCTAATGGATTCCTCATATTTCTTCACTCTCCAACTGCTCTTCCAAATCATTATTATTATTAATGATTTGATATTAATGTTCTATTAATGTTCTTCCAAATCATTATTATTATTAATGATTTGCTATTAATGCTAATCTATGCTGCTGCAGACACATTCAAGTTGTTTCCCAAGGAAGTTAGGTTATATTTTTTGGAGTTATAACCAAATCTTTGGATTGTGTTACTTGTACCTGGCCGTGTGACCCTTTTGGTGCATCCCTGTTTAGGGAGCCCTTTTGGTGATGCTGGGACTGGGGTCTGAGAAAAATCCTCACCTCTCTTCTCTGTTGCCCAAGCCTGCCAGCAAACCTGAACTTAGCACATGAARGGTGGTACAAGGAGGCTTAAATAAATGCTACTGAGAAAAATAAATTCTTCTTGTTTTGATTGTAAGAAAAGGAAGGGGAAAAAAAGGAATTTCTGAGAAACAGTCAGTGCTCTGAAGGCTTTTGCTGAGTAGGTGCTGTCTAGCCCTGGGGAAGCAGACTGGAGGAGGGATTTGGCTTTATGGAGTTCTAAAATAAAGCATGTCATGTGGCATTGCATAATAAATATAAAACGTCGTCTATAACTACGAGTCATAACTGGATATTTCAGCAGAATGGTAGTGGGGTGTAAAAAGAAGACCTTCTTTGGCTAAAGATGCTAGGATCATAAATTTTACAAAGCTCAATAGTTCTTAGAGGTAGGATTCTTGAATAAATGAGTGTTTAATATWTTTTTCTCTTTTCTCTGTGACTCTAAAATAATTAATTTCCCAAACGGTGATGAAACTAATTACAAAGGTGACATATCGAATAAATTTAATATCTTACCATCTCAAATGTTTATTTTTTTCCATTTTGAGAAACAATGCTTTCTTTGTTTTTCATACTCATCTCTCATTCTGTCAGTTAATATGTCTTACACTGGAAAAACTAAATCGGAAAAARCTCTGTGCTAGCTCTTAAAAGTTGCATTGGCTTGTTTTTTCTGCTTTGGCCCTTGAATTAGTATCACAGTGATGTTTGCTGTAGTAATAGCTGCTATACTCTAAGTGTCACCATTTGAGCAGTGGGCTAAGTGATTTTTCTCTTATAATAASAGCATTATGAAGATTGATTTAATTCAGATTTATAAAATACTTTGAGAACACTAATGAAAATATACTATACAACAGAAAACTGATAAATTAACATAAAATAATTCCCCCGGAAATGTATATTAACAGAAGAATTTTTATCCTGCCACCTGAGGATTTGAATGGGTTTTAGCCTGATGAGTAGTAGTAACATCAAGGATGCTTTCTTGTGCTCTGAAACCCAAAGCAAAAGTACAAAATGGATCAGATTGACTCTATTTCGTATCCGTTTGTTTTATTCCTTGAAAACCAGTGTATTTCATACCTTTTGTTTTAAAATATACCAGTTTAGAATGGAATATCTTTACAGAAAGGGTAGAAGTCATTTAGGAGTAAAAATTTCATTGTTTTTATTGGGCTTCTCTCTTATATTCTCAAGGCAATTTTGAATATTTAAGCCTCATCATATATATCATAGAATCATAGAATCATAAATCAGGAAGGTTGGAAGGGACCTCTGGAGATCATCTAGTCCAACTCCCCTGCTTAAGCAGGGTCACCTAGAGCATGTTAGCCAAGGTTGCA
>NW_028186352.1:464206-470820 GCF_003343005.1 Rhea americana | reverse complement strand
GACCACGCTGGAGCTAGTCTGGATTAAAACCTGTTGCAGAGGCGCAGTGCTTTGCTTTCGTACCTATTCTGCTCTRTGACCCTGCTCCTGTTGGACTGCACTTCTCATCCGTGTAGCCTAAGCTGCTGTATTGTGAGGAGGCCAGCAAGGAACCGCTCCAATCAGTTATTTACATCACTTGGAGAAAAGTCATACATTAATATGTACATAATGTGTATGTGTGCATGTGTATGTGTGTGTATATATATGCATGCACACATTATGTCCAACTATGGTTTGTCTTTAATTCACCCAAGAGAACCTGTCCGAGAGGCGAACATGTACTGYAGAATTCAGAGCAGACTGTGCCTATATTAGAGTTCTTTGTACCAATTACAGATTTGAGTCAGCCTAGAATTTCATGGCCCGAACTGACCTAAATTAAATGTAGTTTGAATTGGTTTTTGTSTTGCTCTCGCTGACCTTGAATTATCTTCTGCTTTTGTGTCACATTTGATATATTACACCACAAGCCCATAGCTAGTGTTACTGGATTTTTAGCAGTCAGCTGAAACCTGTAGGGTCTGTGGATTTACAAGGATCCARTGGTTAACATGACATCTTGAAAATATGCTTTTATAGTATAATCTATAGTCTCCGGTCATCAAACTCATTGTCTCCTGTAAATGTGTCCRTTCCTTCAAGTTTTTATTCTTCTGTATAAAAGGCGTAACTGAGAAATATTTTTAAGCAATTGGTAAAGTTCTTCAAGTAAGTATATATGGGGCTATTTTTTCATGGCCATAGCTGTATCTGAATTACTCTGTCAGGAAGTCATAGTTCTTAACTGAACTGGGACATGATTACMGAAAATGCAAGTGAACAACTACTTTATCTGTAAGTTTATATGAATGGAGACAACGGCACTTAACCAGATAGATTTCAATGTATCAGAAAGGTGTTGAAGTTAACTGAAGGATGCTTTCAAAAGTGAAAGGTAACTTAGTAGAAATGTCAATATCTTACTAGTTTTAATTATATAGAAGGAAGAATGAGCTTTACTGTAATATATGAATTTTGGAGGGTCTCAAATATTAAGAAAAATTTAGAATGCTGTTGTCAGTGATATTAGTATTCCTTTGACCTCAGATAACCTGAGAAGAGAAAGTAACTATTCAGTCTTGTATAGAAAACTAATTTGGGTAAACAGTGGAAAAGAAATTGTTGGTTTCATATTTTAATGGAAGGACTTAATTTCTGTGAAGCTTCTGTACTTTATGATGAGATACACCCTCAATTTATTTGCAAGAGAAACCTTGGTAAGTTCAAGGCTATTTATTTTTTATGCCTAGAATTGATTTATGTTTCACTTTATACAGTACCTTTTTAAGTACAGCCAAGGCAAGCTTGCTGTTATCTTGGCAGTATATAATGCAACATTAGTAACAACATCGGAGAGAAAAAGTTCCCTCTCATCATAATCTTTTATATATTGCACTTAATAGTGTCCACTGCGGTTCTTACAGGAGGGTTGATTCACCTTATTTAGGTTAACTTGTTAAAAATCTTAGAATACCTGCAGTATGTTCTTACTCCTTTCACATAGCAATGTAAATCTGAGCAAACACCTTTTTTGCTTTAAAAAATGCAAAGTTAACCATTTATGTTCCCTCTCATTTTTCCTTATTGGTAGCCAGTTGCTCTATGCCGTAAAGCCTTCAGCCCTGTTCCAGGAAAGGTTTTGGAGCAAAGCCCCCACTTTTGGAAACTGTCAGTGTTGACTGTGTTGGAACATTTTAAGTGACCCATTTCCACATTTTGCATAATAAAAAATCATGCCACTTTTAATGCATTGAACTGATGAATTGGCCTCAATAGTAAATTATATTTTAATCAGTGTTTAGACAACCTAGCTCTGCATATAGTAGCCAATATATATATATTACATAAAATCTGTATTTTCTTGATCTTAAGAATCACTACTCTCTTAATTTTCTGTAGAAGATTGGCTTAGTTTGRGGATAATAAAAAGTAAAGATGCCTACATGAGATAATTTTCACTTTCTGGAGCTTGTTTACAATACGAAATGGTAACTGAGGTGCAATTGGTTTTGTATTCTATATTAACGTAAGCAATCGGCTGCACAGTGATTTGGGCTTGTAAGTTGTTCTCCATGAAGATGGAAGTAAATTAAAACCTGGATTCTTTTTAGCCATGTATTATTTGTATATATCATTCTTCATATTAGCTTGGCAGACAACTTTATTGGGTTTTGGCAACTGGATGTGATGTTTGTTTCATTCTTTATGCAGCTGGATTGGGACACTGTGCAATTATAACAAAATCAGTCTTCTATAATGTCCACATTTAGGACTTTAAATTTGCACAGGTGATGTAAAGGTGAACACAGTACTCTGAGTTTATCCTGAAACCACTGATATATATGATTTATCAATGATTTGCTATAATAATTCAGCTGCAATCATTTTTCATGTAACTTGTGCCATGTAAGTTTAGTTAATCACTATGACTTCACCATCATCTTCCTTTATGATAGAAGCTGATTTTTTTTACCTTTATAGTGATTTTAAACTCTAAAAAACCTTTATGATAGAAACTGATTTTTCTTACCTTTATAGTGATTTTAAACTCTAAAAAACTCTACTCTAAAAATTTCTAAAGCCTCCATTTTTCCATATGACTTCTTGTTGTTATTGCCCCAGTAGAGCACAAACACACTTTGCACTTGATGCTCTCATTGCTGTTTTATTTCTTTACAGAGGCTTTGTGTATTACTTTGAAGTTTGTTTGTAAAATAAGCCAGAGAAATACTCTTTCTTCTCCAGGCATTTGATTTCTGTGTAGAAGGACACAAATATATTCTACTTTATGGTACATTTTATTCAAATGACTTGATGCTGTTGAAAAAATGTCCATCTTTCCAACTTGACTTCAGACTGTGGGAGCCATTCTCGTGACTTCAGTAGACCAAGCTCATAAATAAGTTGGTCTTTATCCAGAGCTGGACACCAGCCTTTCAATTATGTCTGTCTCAGTGAAATTTATCTCTTTATCCAGGCCTATTGGAAGACAATAGATGATACCTGACTTTCTACCTAGTTCTTGAATTCCACATCACTGTGATATTTGGTTGTTTCTAAAACTTAGTTAAATTATTCTTTGTAGGCAGCTACCTGCTTTACAGAAGTTAAAACTTTAACATTGTAAATAGTGTGGCCTTATATATAGTTCAAGTCTCATTCCTTATTTTCAGGTCTCTTTCTATCCATTCCTGCCCACTCTTATTGAAGATTGATTCAAAAAGATTACAGAAGTTGCTCGTTCTGTCACCCTTTAATTTTTCTTCTTTGGGGAATGTAGAAGATACATAGCAATGAATACAAACTTGCAAAGTTAAACAGTCWTTTTTAACCAAAATTTACAGTCCTTGCAAAATGTGTGCATGAATAGCATTCTCCAAATCAAAGATGAGGTAGAAACAAATGTAATCCTGAAAATTAAGTGATTGGTATTTCTTTGCCTCAAATAAACATCTATTGAACGTGGAAATTGTCTTCTGTAATATCTACAGAGCAGACCCGTCGGTCTCATATGCAGTCTAGTCGAGCCCAGGAACGCCTGTTTAATAGCACTGAGGTGACCAGAGCGTTCCATGGCCAGCARATATAATATATATAAAACTATGTATAATAATCACTGGCCACAACACTTTATTACACTACATTGATACCTAACTTTATTATGTAATGGTGAGATATGAAACAGAATATTATCAAAATCTCTTCTAGCGTAGAGTTTGCTGATTAGATATGGAAATCATAAGGTTTAGTGTTTCAGGAAACCTATGGAGGAAATACTAAAAATACTACCTGAAGTATACAAATTATTGCTTACTTCTGAAAAGGGATAAAGCAATACTTGACTATTTTAAGTGGTGTTGCATAATATAAGGGTAAACATTTTCAAAGTTTTGTTTCTATGTTGCAATAGTGTATTTTCGTATATTAAAATATTAGTTTTTTTTTTTGCTAACTTTTTTGCAATGGTTTATTAATTTGAGGGAATTCATTATGCAGTAGAATAACTTGTTCTAAGGAGCATCATGTGTTGGCATTTTTCTCAAGCTTTCTTTTGTCTTCTTAATGCTTCAGCGAAGCATCTCTGCTGTTATATATGGTAGTAGTTAGCAAGTAACCTTAGAAGTATAATCCCTTGTTTTTGGAATAGTGCACAGAAAGTGCTTCAAAAACAAAATTGAGATTCTCCTTTCAGGATTTCATCTTTGGTATTGGAAATGAAATGGATGTTTTTTTTCTTCTTTCCTCTTTAGATTTAAGTAGATGAAATATCTGTTAGACTGATGTGATGTTTATCCTACCAAGACAGCTGAGAAACATTTGAAAAAATTTTCTGAATTTTGGCTGAGCTTAGATCGTGAYGGGTGATGATCAGTCATGCAGTATTAGCTGCTTCTCAGGACGTACATTGCTAATCCCTGTGAACAACAGTGACATCGATTTTTGTTTCCTGGAACCTGTAAGAGAGAATAGAAAACAGCTTTGAATTTGGCTTAGACATTCAGATTGCTTTTTTTTTTCTTTTTTCTTTTTTCTTTTTTTTTTTTTTTTCCTGTAGCAAAATTAATTAGATATCAAGGAGCTGGTCTTTTATGTTCTTAGCAATAGAACGAGGAGGGTTCTGACTTCTTGCCCATACATGCACTAAAGACTCCTCCAAGATTAAGAGAAGAGGTGAACCTTTCAGTCACTGTAAAAAATATATATATATATTGATAAAGTAGGTAACTTATGCATAAAAAGCTGTTCATGTAGAATACACAAATGTTTGTTTATAAATGTATGCATGTGATCTTCATGAGAATATTCCTTATTATTCATTACTATTGGTTATGTGAGTATTTTGTTTCCCTTTTCAGATCCTGCTCCCTCCTGCAGGCAGCATGTCCACAGGTGGATAAATGTAACATTAGCTACTCTGGTACCAGCCCAGCGACACTGGTGGGATTGCATCAGTGTTGCTAAGAGTACAATTTAGTTTTCAGTACTTGTGCTAGATTTAACGCGTGAAAAGAAAAAAAAGAAAAAAAAAAAAGGCAAATTCACCGATTGTGGTTTGCCCACTGGCTGGCAATGGGGTAGGGGAGCAGGGAAGAGAATAGTAACTCGCAAAGCTAAACAGATGGGGAGAGACAGTTCTAGGCAGAAATGTTGAGTCAGAGTAAGCTGTCACTTAACAAGTTGCAAAAGATTAGATGATGCTGTTTATATTTTTTATTTGCCTAGGAAGTGGAGTATCTTCATTCTATACCTCATCATATGATTGCTACCCAAAATCTGTCATGGATATCAAAGAACACATTAAGTGATTGCTGTTCTTTGATTGCCTAAAATTTTTGCCARCCAGCATGCAATTGATTTCTTCCTAAAACTAAAAGGAAATTTTATCTCAAGTGTTTAAATGAATTTGTCTTCATAAGCCTGAGTTTAKGTATTAGTTTCTATCTTTTAAATACTCTCACTCTTAGCACAGTTACAAATAAAATTGTACAAACTATAGTATTAAATATTAGTAAAGTTTAACAAAATAATAAAATTAGTAAAATTTATTAGCAAAATAACAAGTTCCAAGTTAGAAGTACTTCACAATCGTAGCTGATGAAATAGGGTCAGACAACAACAGTTTTCCATTGTGTGTATCCTCTGTGTAGACTGCAGTATTGTAAATGCACTTCTAGAAATGTGTGAACTGTAGAGTGAGTTGAAAAGTTCGATGGATTGTCTTCCAAAACTGAAAAGATCTGGAGGCAGAGGATCCTGACAAATTGAAAGTTTATGATTAGTCATATATTAGGATGTCAGTAACAGTAGAAGCATAAAAGAAAATTAAAGGTAGGCTGTGACTGTGCATGTATGAAGCTGAATGTCAGCAATGCAAGAGAGAATGTATTTTTTTTGGACACGAATTATTGTATTTGTTCCTCTAAATTGTGCTGTTTGAAATTCCTGCATTAATGTCTATTACAAATTTAAGATGCAAGGATATTTGGCATTTTAGGAAATTATTCTTTTAGGATACAAATCCTGAAAGTCTGAAATGGCCCCATAGCAGCAGTGAGGAGACACAGGTTCCTCAGACAGCCGTTCCATCTGCAGTCTGAGASTGATGACACAAATCATAAATCTGTTGATTCCTCTCTTTCCCTAGTGCCTGTAAAGAAATGATTGCTTAACGTAGATATCTACCTGTTAGATAGCTAATAAGAGGGGACATGAATTTCTCTTAGTGCAAGAGATAAGGTTGAAAAGTACCAAAGGTGAAATCTGCAGATTTTTTTTTTCTTTTTTTGGGTCCTAATTTCATACAACTTGGAAGTGCTAGCCTAAACAGTATTCATATAYAGATGTTTTGTTTCCAGCTTCTGTGACCCCATATGAAATAAATCTCTGCTTTGAGCTGCTCCATGGATTATGCTTATTAATCTGGGAGTTCTGCAATGGGTCCCAGTGAGGTATATGGAGTGTTTACAATTACAATAAGCACTTTATATGTATATATGTGTGTGTATATATATGTATATAGCCAACAGCAAAAT
>NW_028186352.1:452708-464191 GCF_003343005.1 Rhea americana | reverse complement strand
AAAAAAAAAAAAAAAAAAAAAAAAGTTTGATGGCTCCAAAGGATAGAGTTTTATCTAAAAGCAACATAAAATGACAGGAATACTTAGAAGGAGGGCATCAAGGTGTATGCCTTTTTGGATAAGTAGAAAGTGACAGAGGTACAGAGGTAGAACAGCTAAAAAGAGATCTAAATTGTCACTGAAGGAAGGAAAAGAATCGTGAAGCAAGGCAAGCAAGGGRAATCAGAAGAGCAGCCATTATTTGGCTAAGATTTTAAATTAAGGATACACAGAAGTGGCATATTAACAAAAGGATTCAAGATGCATAGAATGTATGAATCACTTAACRGGAGTTATGGGAGACAATTATGTTAAAAATTTAGCTGGAATGATTAGAAGGTGTAAAGTCAATTGTGAATGACCCTTTGGCCGAAGTGTGTTTAGACAAAATATGTCTAATTCTATATGTACGTGCATGCATCTTTGTGCATGCACGTACATATAGAATTAGAAAGAAAAGAACAGATTTGGAAGCGGTAAGCAAAAATCAGATAAAGTGGAGGAGGCCGAGATGGAGATGTGGAAGCTATGAGGGGGGCTAGGGAATGGGGATACACAGGAATATAGAAGACAATTTTGTTCTGAACAAGATTTGAGAAATGAAGTAGGACGAGATTAAAAACAGGGAGCTGGAAAACAGCTAGAGAACAGTGATAAAGCTTACTGAATAAGTGAATATTTTCTGCAAGAGAATTAAAGCAAACAAGCAAACAAAACAGAGTAACAATGAATGAGGGAGAAAGAGTAGGAAAGGAKGAGTACAGTACAGTAACAGTGAAGAAGGAGGTAGAATAGAAATTAAGATCTGAAAAACGATATAGGAGACACCTGAGGAAGAGAATCACCATAAAAGTTGCCTTTGGGAAGAGTACAAACGGATCATGAACTTGATGGATATCTTTACTRGTGTTCACTGTAGCTCTCTTTGGCTTCTTGGAGCTTTTCTCATTTTGTGTTTTGCTCATTTTGCTCATGTTGTATATCTTGATGTCTTGTGGTATATTGATAGTTATGATATCTTCTCTAAATGGTGTAAAACGGCTGGTGGCTGACTGCTCTATAGGCTTCTGTGGAAGCATTCACCTATACTGCAAGATCTATTACTGATAAAGCATAAATTTCCTTAAAAACATACARTCTTTCACTCTTCTTTCTTCACACCAAAACAGCTGTATTATGACAAGAAAGCTTTACTTAATGCTAAATTTTCATCTGAAGAGCTTAACACATTTTTCTTGTCTCCTAGAGGAAATATAGGGGAAAAGAAGGAAGGAGGTGGAGTAAATTATGTGCTGAGATTAAAAATAGGTACAGGGTATCTTGATATAAAGCAGATAAAAATGTATTCTTTCTCTTAGATAGAGAAAGCAATATGAAAAACTTTCTGGCAGTTTCTTCAGAACATTTTGAAAACATAGAATGATCATATTTGAAAACAAAGAATACAGGAGACTATTTTATGTATGTTATAGGCAGAAAGAAAGGAAACAATTCTCCTCGAAAATTTTTGAAAGGATGGCAGTGGATTTCTTGACAACAGTAAAGAAGCTTTGACAATTAATGAAGAAATAACCTACATCTGGAGATGGTGAAGGGCTGAACAAAGAAAGGTCTTTGGCCTTGTTAATACAATAGAAATCGTGAAGGACTCTCTAATTCATGTTCCTGTTTAACTATATAAATGGCTTTGATGTTTCTGAAATGTAAAATGGACTGCCTTCATAATGCAGCAAGTTAGATATCTTTAAAAGACAAATATGTCCTAGGGTTACTTGTACAACAGGAATTTGCCAATCCTGTATTCTGCTGAGCTTTGAGTGGTTAAGCAACTGGTGAAATCATGCAGCTAAAAGAAACAAAATTAGTTGTTGAATAAAAATCACTATAAATGCATGATAATAAAAGTAGAAGCTATCTTATTTCTTGAAGACAGCTGAAAAACAATATCCAATTAAATATAATTAAAATGGAAATTTGTTTGTAATAGAAGTCTACAGACATAATTTTTAGGCAAAACATTCTCTTCCTGAAAATAAGACTAAGCATTACAAACAGCTCTGATGATACCATTTTATTAGAAAGAATAGGTGCAGTGGTCTCAGAACACTGCAGTTGTATAAATTCTAAGAATGTTTTGGTAATATTATTGCTGCTATTGTTATACAGTTTTTATCAYTAAAATTCATGTGATGACATCTTTATCTTATTGTATGGATGGATGCAGTGGTAGATGTATAGAAGTGTGGTAAGAAAGGATTAGGCAATGCTTATTTGTTTGTAAAGTCTAAAGAGGTCTCATCAAATCAGTCCTTGGTATTTCCTCACTGCAGATGTATAAAAAGTATATTAAATTATCATTGTGAGAAAAAAAAAACATATCTATAAAACTCTGTAGAGCTGAATTTCTTTAACAGACTGCTTCAGTGGCTTATGTCATTCTTAAACTGCACAACATGAAAGAAAGTTCCTGGATAGTCATAGAAAAAATCTGCTTGGAAAGGAAGAAACAAATCTGAGGTTTTCAGATGCATATTTTGGTGTGCTGTGTGCTGGGRTTTATTTCAGACTTTTGACAAAACTGTATGTGAAGAACTTACTTATTTTTATCTGTTCCTTATTTCTCATTTCTCTCAAAGTAAGCAGTTCACCTCTGYCCTCTCCAGATGACTGTTGCTTTCTTCTTAGGAAGACAGGTTGTCTGTTATGCTGTTTGGTAGTGATTGCAGCTTCACTAGGTTATATCTCTTGAACATTTCTATCATCTGGATGGTTACCATATATTACAACTCTTTCTTAAAGAAGCTTTCTATTTAAAAATTGAGGAGAGTCCTCCAGTATAACAGATGTGGCTGTAAATACAAGACAGTAGTTACTTTGCTTTTGCAAGCAATTGCTTTAAATATTGGGACTTAATTTAGTTATAATAACCTCTGGTACAGGAGCTTACAGCTCCTGTACGCTCTGGATCATGTGTAAGGTCAGGAGACTGAGAAGTCTTCCTTCACCAGAAGTGTATATGTTGGTGATGCTGTTGCTGAACAGCCTCAGGGCATCAAGACCCTCAGAGGTTTTCTAAAGGTTCTGTGAGGACCTGTTCTTCATTTATTACTTGTGTATTTTGTTCTGGACAACCATATTTTTTGTGATCTTCTCAAAATAAAGCATGTTCCTGGACAAGAAGTGTCCTCCCTCCAGATTCTGTGCCTCAAAGAAGGACCTTGGTTGGTTACATTCTTCCATGCCCCTGAACTTGTGCTCTTCTTACCCACTTCTCCCACAGTTCACTGAGAAAGATACTGCCTTTCCCGTGGCCTGTTACTGTCAGAGGTGCTGCCGAGCACTCTTTTCCCAAGGAAGTGACATCAGTGTCCTGCTTAGTGTTAGAGAGGTAAAAGTCAGCAGTGGTGTATTTTGGCTCTGGGCTGCTGGATAAGTGGAGAGACTGAATTGCTCCACATGGAGCAAGACAGTCGGTCTTCTGGGATCCAGTGCTGGATATCATGCTGTCCATGTACTGCCAGGAACTGATCTAGCCAAAAAAGGCTGTGGGAAAAGCTGCTAATCCAGAGATCTTACCTTTTTCTTGTGTGTAATTGTGAAAGAGATATGACAGCCCTTAAGTAGGACTTTGCTACCAGTTTAGAGTTAGGAGTACCACAGTGRAATCAGATTCAAGACAAGTGCTCAGCTAACACATCGTTTTTAGATTTTGTTTGTACTCAGGGAAAGAGTCATAGTTCATCCAAATTGTCTGAGATTTCTAGTGTATGATGAAATGAATTAGGACCTAGAGGTGAGTATAAAGGGAGTTAGATGATAGCTCACATGTCAGCATTATAGATGTCAACATTTCACTGAGGCTAGCGCTACCGGTGGTGTCAAGGACCTGAAAGTCAGAAAGAATATTTCCAAACAAACTGGGAACACTTATGATTTCTTTAGGTGAAGAGAAGTGAGAATCCTATGAAACTGTTCAGGGTGGGTTTTTTTTTTTTTTTTTTTTTTTTTTTTTTGTAACTATCTAAAATCATACGACATTGTAAATTTTGCTGTGTGTTTTTGCTACACCCTGATCTAAAAGCAGAAGTTGGACAACTCTTGCAATGACCGGTAGAGAAACAGGTTCCCACTGCAAGAAACAGAAGCTCCTGTTACAAAGAGCCTGTTTACGAGCCTTGTCAGGCCAGAGAACTGCCACAGTTATAATGGACAAACACAGAGGATATGTCCTTATTCTGCTAAATAAGAGGACCAACAAGCCAGTATCAGCACTGGACCTCTCATTCTCCTCATGCTTAACTGCTGGCTCAGTCCTTGGCTGTTTCTTTTTGGTAGGCTCCAAACAGAGATAGCTTTAAGCAAGGAAATTTGGCTGAATAATGATTATAATTTAGCAGCGTAGGTGCAGCCAATAAGCCTAAATATGAAATAATTGTACTACAGACAAATGGGACTACATACATCAYCATTCCACCTGCCCCAGGTAGGTGCAAGATCTTCTTTTGTCCTTTAAGAAGTGACTATGTTGGGGTCTGAGCAACCATCAAGAAAGATAGGGTGGGGAACTGAATGCTGTACATAAATAACTATCCTTAAATAACAAAAGGAATTAGATCAAAGTTAGCCTTTTAATCTATATCATCCATGCTGCTGTGGCACCTGAAAATGGATCTCTGCTGTGATTAATGGAGAGCTGAAGACCTTTGTGGAATCATGAYGGGGAATGATAAAAGGAGCCCCCTCAGATTATTGTAATCAAGACAGTGTTTGTGTGCAAATATAAGTTGGATATTAGGCCTATTTTTTTCTCCTTTCATCTTTTAGAGAGRTTGCTCACTTCTCATGTCTCTCTTTTTCCCATTTTGCTGCACTAACGAGTTTTTAATGCAAAGGATAAGTGATTATAAGCAATGAAGCAAAGACAGCCTTATAGAGTGAGACTGAGGAATTGAAGACATAGATCAGAGCTTTCCACTAACTTAAGATAAAAGAGAAATTCATGAAAACCAAGACATATAGATAGCTTTGATTTCATTATCATTAGACAAGAAAGGACAAAAAATAGAATAGCTATAAAGCTATTCATACCTAGTAAGCTGCCTATATTCATGAAAGAGTCTGTATAGAAAGTATTAAAATGATAATATAGAACAGGAAAATATCCTATAGGAATATTTATGTTCATATTTGATTTTAGCACAGTGGAATGTGATTACCAGGTAGCAGTCATGTAGGAAGTATAAATATTATATATGCATTAAATATTTTATTCATCTATGCTGTGTTTTGTTCTGTTGTTAAGTATGGCTTATTTGCTTGGACTTTTCTCCCCTTTTGAACAGAGATTCTGGGGATTGTGTTTCTATTACTGATTTCATGGTTTTTCAGATCTTGAATTACATATAAGTTAAATACTTGATAGCTTTTATACAATGCTTTTGTTTGGTAAATATATGTATCTCGTAATAATATTCACCACAGAAGTATCTAATTATGTTTGGAAGGTGCCTGGCTAGATAAAGAACGATTTGTATACAGTACTTTCGGATCACAGCTCGAAAGCTTATATAGGAATTTAGCAGTAGCAGGGGAGCAGGGTTGGAATGTTCTTGTCCTGCAATAATTCTGACCATTTTTCCCCCCCAACACTTGACATCATGACAAACGTCAAAACCTCAGTATTTTGAGGAGAGTTAGAAGGGGGTTGGTGGCAAACTGATTATCTGAAGGAAAAATACAAAATTCTTCTGCCCAGATTAGGTCAATCATAATGTTTCATCTCAGTATTGCTCCTGCAAACTACATTTCATTTTCTGTAAGTATAAATTAAATAAAATATTAAAGTAAAACTATTTTCAAGGAAATGTCTTTTCATCAATAACACAATGATTTATTGGCAAGATCTTTAATTTGCTTTTAATATTTTCTGGCAAAAATCCAAAAATTGCTGACTAGTAAGGGATGCTTTTAGCAATTCTTCTAAAAGTTTTTAATAATGAAAGTACTTTCATTACTATGCAGTTTACTTATGCAGTCAGATTTTGTAGCTTTCTCAGATGCAACTCTCTACTCATTTAAGAAAGGAGGAAACTAAGAAAGGTTATTAAGTGTGTTGCCTAGAGGGACAGAAAAATCCATGCCAGACTGAAAACAAGGTTTCAGAGTACTGCTTAAATCAGTGTCATGTCTTTGGTTGATAGATTTCTTGTCCGGTGCAATCCATTTTGATGCCCTACATTCTGTAGTTTAATTTACTTTGACACTGAAACTCAGKGTAAGAATTGCATTAACATTTTGTGCCTTTTTGCCATTCAGCTGTCTATAGCAAAGGTCCTATGTCATGTTTTTTGCCCTAGGTTAAGATAGTAAACAAGATATATTTCCGTATCTGTATCAGTGAGCGGTTTTTACATAAGTACTCGTCTCATATTATGCTGTGGAGTATATTGGAGCTTGCAAGGAGATGAATAATTAATCATTCCTCTATTTGTGAGAATAATTTTCAAAAAAAGTTCTTCTGTTTCTGATATGGAATATTACCGCTTTAAATATTTGCACAAAGTCCACAGACACASTGCATCAGATATAACACCAATTATTTAAATGATTTAGTTATCTGGTAGCTCAGTTACTGTTCTTCAAGCTTATAGGTTTGATTCCATGCCATTAAAGACAAAAGGAAGCCAAGTATTCTATAATTTAGATAGACTGGTATGTGTGCTGAAAAAAAAAGTGCTTCTGTAAACTGATAACAYGGGAATATTTACAAAATATCCCTACTAAAATACCTTTCATGTGCATTTAAYGGATTGTCTTATTATTTTGTTTAGGTCAATGGAACAGAAATCGAATATGAATTTGAAGAAATTACATTGGAGAGGGTAAGTGTAATTTATTATTTTCTTATGGGAAAAATATTTTCTGTATTGCAAATATTTATGAAGTTAAAAATGGTAAAAAATAAGATCATTTACATTTTGAACAAGGACTTCCACTATTTATCCTATGGCATCAAAATGTGAGTAATGCAATAGGATAAACCTTTCAAATTTTTAAGATCTTTCAGGTGTAGACACTTGCAGAACAGCATCCAGAACGCTTTCCCTTCTGTAATTACATCAGTGCTGAACTATGAATTTGCTCATTAGGAAGAGCCCATGTGACTTGGTAACTCTCTTTTCGTTGTGAACTGGAAGTATGTAAGCTTTTCACACTTAACCTCTTAATCCATTCCTCTGATCGTCTTTGTAGCCCTACTCTGGACTCTCTCCAGTAGCTCCATGTCTCTCTTGTACTGAAGAGCCCAGAACTGGACTCCATACTCCAGATATGGCCTCCCCAGGGCTGAGGAGAGGGGCAGCATCACCTCCCTCGATCTGCTGGCAACACTCTTTCTAATGTACCCCAGGAGACCATTGCCCTTCCTGACCACGAGGGCACATTGCTGGCTCATGGTCAACTTGTTGTCCACCAGCACTCCCAGGTCTCCTTCTCTGCAGAGCTGCTCTCCAGCAGGTCAGCCCCCATCCTGTACTGGTGCCTAGGGTTATTCCTCCCTAGGTGCAGGACCCTGCACGWGCCCTTGGTGAACTTCCTGAAGTTCCTCTCTGTCCAGGTCAAGACCAGACRGTCAGCATACTGTGTGAGCAAGAAAGTCTCAGCTGTTACTTGCTGTAGAGTTTACAAGGATTGATAATGGATTCAAGATTGCCATTGCTGAATTCCTTCAATATTCTACCAATTTTCTAGTAATATGAAATTTCATCATCTTGAAGAAAACACAGTTAGGTTTCTTTGTGAATGCAAGGCCTGATCTATCAAGATGTGATTGATGCCATATAAGCATATGCTATAAGGCAGCAAACTACCATTAAGTTTGATATTTAGATTATACAATTCATTGCACCACTTCTACATGCTATATTTTTAATTGCCCAAGATAATGAATTCCCTAACCATTCAACTTAAAAGGATACAAGCTTATATTCTCATTGATTTGATCACTCAGGCAAATTATAAAAGACCAATATATCTTTTTACCATAGCCATTCTCTGTGCATTCTCMTAACAGAAAACGTATAAGGTTATAGGCACTTTTTATCTACTGTCTCTGAAGTTACTTGCGCATCACTAGTTATTCATTGGACTACAGTTTCCAAAGGTCACTGAACAGAACACATGCCTCCTGGGTGATATTCTGAAAACCACTTTATTTTTAATAGATGTGTAAGTTATCAGTGTACTGCAGAACCAGTGCAATTTGTATCTACTCTACCTGTCTGATCCAGAACAGATAATTGGGTATTCAAAATGTAATAAAGAAATTAAAGAAATTGGTAAACAATAGCAAACAAAACTACATATTTTAATGGAGGATGTCTCAGTTGTTTTCTGGACGCTGCTGAATTTCTGGCTTTTGATTATCACTGCTTGAAATGTTCTGTCACATGTATCGGTGTTTTGTCTCAAAGATAGGGTACTGTGTCTGCTGGGTTTTGTGAGAGATMTAAAGCACAAGTGATTGCCTTTAAAGGGCTGTCATTTATGATAGATTGAAAGCATTTTTCAGAAGAAAGACATTCTCCATGTTGATTACCCATTTTCTTCCACAAAACCTCCTTTAGAAATTAGATGGAAAAATCATCCCTCTGTATTTAATGGCAAAGCTGCAAAACATATTACAGTTGCTGCTTTTGAGAGATAAAAATCTAGTTTGTCCATATCAAATATTTGGTAATAAACTTCTCATTTTAGTTCAGTTATTCAAGTTACAGGATTCTGCATCCCCAAAATAATCAAATATTTTCTTCATGACATTTATCCACATTTTGAATAATTAAAATAATTTTGCAATCAAATCAAAATGGTTTAAGGTGTTATTAGGGCTTTTGTACTCTTTATCTGTGCTAGAAAAAAAGGGAAACCATTGATTATATCAGAGTATCTCCTAGTTTTCATAAATGTGGCAGTGACTCTTTTAATTTAATTGTGGGAGCTCACCTTCATTCATTTGTTGTGAGAGTCGGGGGATGTTTCCCTGAGGAGAGTTGCTGGGTTAGGCATGACCCTCACCCCAGGATTAGGAGATGGCCCCTTCCTTTGGGGTAACATAGCACACTCGGGCACGCGTAGGCATCACGCGTTCCATGCAGAGATGGGTCTTGTATGCCAGAAGTAACTGCAAGGATGTAGTGGGCTTCTGTAGAAACCTTTTATTTATTATTATAGTTATTTCTGCTCCATTTGACATGTTGGTTCTATTTAAAATTTTAAATGTCTTTATTTATAATCTACCAAGACTTGGGGTTTTGAGCTCACAAGGCTTGGGTGAGTCTCATGAGGGTGAGTTTTAAGCAGATCCACCTTAAAAGTGTGGTTAAGTTGGAGTTTATTCCCTACRAGTTAAAGAGGTTATAACTACGCATTTGTCAGTCCCATTTGGCAGTGGCAGCCTTGCACACATTTGCTACTTGTCATCTRTACCAACTGCTCATCAGATACCATTACCAATCCCTGAGCCTGAAGGTCATTAAGTGAGTGCCTATGAATATAACACAATTATACAGGTAAGAGAAATTAAACACATGTGCTTTTCTTTATATATTTATATATATATATATACACACACATACATGCATACAAATGTGTATATAGATAGATAGATAGGTTTAATTTCTYCAGCCATCAGAATGTGTGTTTCTCTGCCAACTTAAAGTCAAAAAAATGCAGATCCAGGAGTAGAGTAAGACTTGGCTGTTTGTAATAAACTACAATGCCGGAAAGCACCCCTAGACAGAATTCCTTAAAATAAGCCATTACCTTGCTCTAGCTTGAATAATAAAGTCATTGTTAAAAGGAAACTCTATATAAAATGGCTTGTATTAATGCAGTGATCTCTTTTGTTACTTGAGGACCTGAAAAATGTTTCCAGCACTATCAAGAGAATGATCTACACTTGTAAATCAGTGATCAGCGTAAAGATAACAACTGAACAGGCTCTGACAAAGCCTGGCCTAAATTCTCTAAGCTAGAGGAAAGTTTTAATTAATTGACTACTTGGTACAATGCTTTGCTTGGGGACACTTACCAAAGAGGTGGTTTTAGTAAAAGTTGATGGAACATCAACTAATATTAATAGTTAGCTTGAAGAACAGTAAAGAAAGACAGTGGGTCACTTAATGATTCATGTTGGATTCATGCTGAGTTCARCGTCTGAGTTCAGATCTCAATACTTTTTGCTCATCTAGCCTTGCCTATTTTATAGATGTTAGAGAAAAAAAGAGGGCAGTTATGATTAGCAAAGCTGTTTTCACAGACTCTTTTGATGCTTCAGCACGTATTTTCATTCTGTACCTGTATGAAAGTAAAAATGTATTACTTTTTGTGGAATAGACTGTTTAGAAAAGTTAAATTCTATCAACACTAGAAGTAAAGAAGCCTAATTTCCAGCAGATTTCCATCATGTGATTGACTGATATTGGTTCCTAAACACCTCAAGCTGTGACAGAATTTTCCCAAGGCTGAGACATGTGCAAAGTGTCTTTTTTTTTTTCATTTTTACTCCTGTGGATTCTCTGGTCTATGGCAACAATTCAGGTTATAGTGCAGAATGTCCTTGTTAATGAACCACAATTTCATGAAGTTTAGGAAGATTTTTGATACCTCCTCATATTTTTAGATTTGGTTAAAGTTATCTACTGGGCTTACTACAGTTGAAGGGGAGACAGGCAGGCGTGCTCACACAAGTGTAACCATTTCCTCCTATTCTTAGGAAATCAGGTCAGAGATATTCCAAAAGAGTAAATTCTCAATCATGACCARTCAGAAAACTGTGACCTTGCTATGATAGCTCTGATAAATTTTACTCTGTAATCACTACACGATCTCTTCTGTGAAAAGACTGACAACCTACTCTCTTCTTTCCTTTGCCATGACATTTCAGTGACACCAAGTGCAATGAGGAGACTTCATTTTTCTAGTTCAAGAATACCGGGAGGGTACTTGCAATAGTGCCTTGCTGTCCTCTATATGGTTGGATTTCTGCATTTCCTCAAATTCMAGGTTCTATTAAATCTCATTGAATAGGCCGAAGTTGTAATCATAAGTAGATTTAAARGATAAAATTAAAAAATCCTGAGTAAAGAGCTGAAAAGCAATCCTCATATATTTCTGGAAGAGTAAGGGATTTGTCTAAGGCCTMAGCTTTTATTTTTATGGTAACCCTAATATATATTTACTACTATACTATTAGTTATGCTGTTTTTATGACTAGTTTCCTTTTCAAAAATGCAGAAGTTTGCAAAAGTTAGAAGAGGTACATTCCACGGGATGTTGAAGAACAGTGGGAATTGGACTGTGTTCAATGGCACAAGGAATTTAATTTGACTCAGTATCTTATTTTTGTATCTGTCTGGTTTTGGCAGAGATCACTGCTTCTGTGCCTG
>NW_028186352.1:448693-452174 GCF_003343005.1 Rhea americana | reverse complement strand
TTTTTTTTTTTTTCCTTTGCTAGACCTTGCCTGCTTTTTTGCTGGAATAAGTGGCAGTTATTCTTGGAGCATTAAGACTGAAATAACTCCAATACTCTAATTCAAAGGCAGAATCCTTCCTTAACTAGTTCGAAACAGCTTTATAATAGAATAGTGGCCTATAGGTGCTTAATACAAGAAAGCTTCCCTTTGGGATTTTTTGTTTTTTGCTGTATGAGGCCCACACAACCTGCCTATAAAGACAGGCAGGAGCACCTATATATGGAAAATTATGGGAAAAAAATGTGAATCCAAACTTTTTTATGGTTGTGCAATTTAAAAACTGACCTCTTGGGTATCTGTATATGGTCTTTGCACTATATTTCAGTGTGTATATGTGTGTAAGACTCTGTATAACAAAAAGAAATTAAGAAAGACCCTTGAAAATAAAGGTGTAGTGCCTGCAAAGACTGTGTAGGAATTAGCTTGTGCTTTCTAGTTCCCATCACAGATGTGAGTTCAGAGTTACAAACAACTATACTGCTGGTAGGTGGTTGTGTCAGTGGCTGCTGTTGCACCGTTCAAGATGTAGGYGTGGGGCAAGGAAGACTATCTGGTCTCTGCATGTAGTTGTTTCAGACAGGTCCATGTTCTCTTCTCATCTCCTGTGCCTTGCTATAGATTTTGCTTTGACCTTATGCTGTGCAGGGGAGAGCTGATGAAAGCAGCTGGAGGAGCCTGGTGTGCATTCYTGCTAATGTGACACTGAAATACCAGGTCAACATTTTCCCAGGCAACCGCAGAAGTTGCTTGCTTCAGTGCAGTGACCTAAATTAAGATACTTTGGAATAGCCTGATTTTTCCTTTTTCTCTCTCTTTTTTTCTTTTTTAAACTAACACTGCTTACCCAAAACATGTGACTTTCTGTCACCTAAGAGCAGCCCTAATTTGGCACCTGAAGTATAGCTGATCACATGAAAGCTTTGCTCATGGTCCTCACTCTATCGGACAGCTATTATATCGAAACTATTCCTGGTGACTGAGCTGGGTATATCTTAGGGGCCCCTGCGCTACCTGCTCATGGTAGCTGTAGAAATAGCCATTTTGGAGCACATGTGGAAAGGCAGACCAGCCAGGAGAGGAAAGACTGAACCTTTTCAAGGACAGAAGTTGCTGCCCTGTGCTGTAAACTGTCATTCACATTCAATGTTTGGGACTGGAAAGTAAGTAAACCCACATTACTACCTTGCTGAAAACTGTTGGCAAGAGAAGTGAACCCACTTCAATACTAAATCCCTCCTAGATATGTGAAAAAATATTGTTATTTATTCTTATTRCTGTTAACAAATAATTACTTAGCTGCAGGTTAGGACTGTAGCGAAGCAGAATACATGATTGCCCACAGTTTACCCCAAGGCAGTRACAGGACAGGGAGGACTAATCTGTTTAATGAAATCCACTCCAGATACGGGTTATCTGCAATGCCTCAGACTACGTGCTGCTAGAAGAGCTTGCGTTATCCACAGCAGCTGCTAGGAAAGGACACGGCTTTCTGTTACGTCTCCGTCTGCAAGGAAGCCTTGCCCCATGCTTCACCGTTGCTACAGCTGCGCAGGGGATGGCTCCTTTCCCAGCTGGGGGGTGGGAGGATTTTCCATCCAATAATCAAAGCTAAAAAGCTGCAAAGCCCAGAAAGGGAAAATGAAGGAGGGGAAAAGGCTGTAAGTGACTAAGGAAATCATTTTAACTGCACAGTTTATAGCTACTCTGCGATTAGGAAAAGAACCTGAAATAATACCACATATTTAGCTCCCGCTGGGTTTGTCAAAGAAATTTGTACTTTCATACTGTTATTTTAAGAACTTGCTATTAAATCGAATGCTAGATAATCTAAACACTGTATAGAGGCTAGCTAGGTTACGCTGGAGTATGGTTCTTGCTGGGTTTCATGATGGCGATGCAGCACGACACCGTTGAAACTCCAAGGGCATTACTGCAGCCGGTGCTCGCGTGCAAGGAATGACCCCTCCAATGCGTGTGCACGTGCTTCATATTTCAGATAGATAGAAAAAAAATGTATGTGTTAGATTTACACTTGAGGGTTAGAGCTTWCCAAGGCAAAGAATATTTTTATTATTATGAGCTAGGTTTTTGCATTTTGTATGTTTATTTTTTATGGTCACAGCGTTCACTGGTTTTAGTAATCTGTAGAGTGATTTGATTCAATGAATCAGCAAGCCTAGCTGTAATATTGGAGAGATTTTCATAGTCTGAATTAGGATGGGGAGGGTTTTCAGAGTTTTCCTGGGGTGCAAGAAATTTTGCATCATTGTGACTATTCTGTCTATGAAAGTCTGCTCACTGCATTACTACAGTATTTTCAAAATAATTTAAAGCTTTGAGGACTGACCAAACAGAAGAAATTTGGAGAATTTTATATTTTTTTGAATTTAATWAAAGAGCCACTCTCTACATTGAGTCATTTTGTTCCAAAAGGAGTACAGGAGATTTTGTTTTCCAATATATGGAATCGCAAGCATAGAGTTAATTAATCACTCTACATTGAAAATTCACAGGGAATTTGTTCAAAGAGAGCATGGACATGGGAAGTACAGATACTAGCCATAAGGCATTAACACAGTTCTAGAAAGTATTGTGAAAATCGTAGGAAAGAACTAAAAATCAGCTACAGAAAAAAAATCCGTAAATGACGGTCATGATATATAATTCCACATTAAACATGAAGAAAAAATAAGCAGCATTTATTTAAGAGTTYAAAAGCTATATGAGTACAGAAAAAAAAATTATTCACGTTCATCTTACTTGAAACTTATCCTTTTAACTTTGCCAAGATCACTGAGACCTTGAGTTATTATGTGAAAAGTTATTTCCTGCAAGTCATAGATGCCTAGAGGCAACTTTTTGCTTCTGTTTCTTTTAAATTATTATTATATCGATGTTTTATTTTGCTGGCTCTATYGCTCATTTATTACCTTTCTCTTACTTCCCAACTTGCTTGCTCTCATCAGACAGTTTGCAGTAGGTAATTCTACTGCCTTTTCTTATTTACAGCTTTACATGAAAGTTAACTTCTCTTTCAGCGTAGCTCTTTAGGATGTGGTCTTTTAGCTTATTTTATTGTGTTATCTTTAGCTGATGAAGTCAGCTTTGAAGTTTGGCTTTGTCTCAAAGTGTTTGGTGTTTTGAAGGTGTACAAGCCCACCTAATTGTGAGGGCTGCCTTGGTAGGGCATGGAGAACAGAAAATATTGCGGGAGTGTTTTATCCCATCATAGAATCAGTAAGGTTGGAAGGGACCTCTGGAGATCATCTAGTCCAACCTCCCTGCTCAAGCAGGGTCACCTACAGCATGTTAGACAGGGCTGCATCCAGGCGGGCCTTGAAGATCTCCAGAGAAGGAGACTCTACAACCTCTCTGGGCAACCTGGTCCAGGGCTCCGTCACTCTCACAGGGAAGAAATTCCCCCTCACGGTCAGGCCGA
>NW_028186352.1:294794-448448 GCF_003343005.1 Rhea americana | reverse complement strand
CAGTAGCTCCATGTGTGTCTTGTCCTGGGGAGCCCAGAACTGGACACAGGACTCGAGATGAGGCCTCCCCAGGGCTGAAGAGAGGGGCAGGATCACCTCCCTCCACCTGCTGGCAACACTCTTCCCAATGCACCCCAGGAGACCATTGGCCTTCCTGACCACAAGGGCACATTGCTGGATCATGGTCAGTTTGTCATCCCCCAGCACTCCCAGGTCCTTCTCTGCAGAGCTGCTCTCCAGCAGGTCAGCCCCCATCCTGTACTGGTGCCTAGAGTTATTTTTCCCTAGGTGCAGGACTCTGCACTTGCCCTTGTTGAACCTCACGAGGTTCCTCTCTGCCCAGCTCTCCAGCCTGTAAAGGTGCAATATAAGCAGAGTTAAATTCCCTCTGCAGGTGCAAATCGTACAGTGGCTAGCTGAGACTTTTGCAGAATTAAACTTAGAATATTTCAGTTTCTGCAAGACAATGTGCAGTAGTAAGATTAGTCTAATAGAAAAARCTTTGTGTAGTGAAATAAAACAGCTTTTTGGAGCTGTAGCCCTAGTCCTCCAGGCTGATACAGAAAGGCAGACTTTCTCCTTTGTAGCACTTCTGAGGTTACCAGGGTTATAGATTCACCCAGAGGAATAATTTTGCAGGAAGAAATCTTTTATAGATTTGAGAGTTTAGCATAGACATAGTGGGGCTGCAAGTGCTCTGRTAATGTCGCAATTTTCAGAAAGTGCAAACAAACGAGTATTTTGCTCCACACAGTTCTGCATTTCTAAGCTGATGTAAAAAGCCCAGTAGCAGGAAGCAATCTGCTGTGCTACCTAAGCAAACCTGAAGCTGCCCACCCTGYGCTATTTCAAATCAATCGGCACTAGCCAATACTGAACACAACTCCAAGCGTGAATGGAGGCTGTGCGCTTCCACATGGATATACCGGTTCTCAATAAAAAGCTTCTGAAACACTACTAGGAGGGTTGGCGCACATGAAAAAGAAATAAGAAGAGTGTTTGAGATGCTGACTTTTCCAGAAAAGTATGTAGGAAGCTTTTTGGAGAAAGACTCAGAAAGTACCACAGGGAGGGGAAAAAAAAAAAAAAGATAAACTAAGGAGAAACTAAGAAAAACTAAGGAGCATTGTTCTGAGAAGCTGTATTTCAACTTAGTCTTGCAGTTGGCACTGGTGAATAATATGTAAATTTAAAATAATATGTAAATTTAAATACATGAGAAAGAGGAACCTCAATTTGCTAGTAGAATATGAATCATTCTGGAGATGATAGTAATCATTTTGCCACAAAGGCGGTCATTTTCTAGGCAGAACTTTTAAAAGGCATCTTTGATGTGCTGGATTTGTCTCTTCAGAAAAAGCAATGCTTTGCATTGCAGAAAATTGCCTTTCATTTCTGTTATTAATTTAGAATCAATTATAATGCATACATTAGGGCCACTCGACCTTGAAAAACCAGTATGCCACTTCAGTAGGGAATGGTATTGTGAAGAGGGAGGGAAAAGAATGCAAAAGAGGGCGGAAATCATCCTCTGGTTTATCCAGGACTGAATGGCCCAAATRTCCTTGCTATGCATGGTGACACCGAAACACACTATCACAACAACAATTTCTAATTTGCTGCTCAGATGCAGCAGTGTGGTCACTTTTAATGTTCTCACACGGGTATAGTCAAAGCAGCCAGTTGCGCTGTCTTTCTCTTATAGCTGCCATCCATCCTCCYCCTCTGACTCCTGCGGAGGAAAGCAAAGCTATTTCTCCTCAAAAGAGAGGGGAGAGATTTGATCTCTTCTGCAAAGCAGTTTTGCAGGGGCAGCCACCCACTTTRTAGCACTAGAAGTTCCCTGGGATGATGTGATCTAGACCATTTCTTCTCAAATTTTGTCCCTATGAGCTGTAACTAAAAGTAAAGTGAATAGGATGACTTGAGGTATGCTGAAGATACAAGCAGCTGAAAAGCAATCGTGTGCTTTTCACGCRTGCTTTATATTGCAGGATAGTGCTTTTCCCTAAGAACCAGGCTGGTGAGTCTCGAGAATGCCTTGAAAGTCACCTTATGYGGCTTAATGTGATATATGAATTCTGACTGAATTCTATGAATAATTTATTTTTTGGAGAGGTTTTTAATTTTACAGAGTTTAACTAGTTGCACTTAGAGCACCGCACACATTTTTGATACTTCTCCTGCAAAGCAGAAGTGAGGTTGTGTTAGCGTACACTGACTGCAAAGGTTCAATACGCAGCTTGTCATTAACCGAAATGAAACGATACAGGAAAAAAAMAGCTAAAATACAGTCGGAGTTTGACACCATCGTCTTAAGCAATGTTAAATAATACTTTACAGAGGAAATATGTCTGTTAATTCTAATGAGGATGATAACGTTCCTGGCTTTTTAACATATTTCACAAATGGGGAAACTTGAGGYGTAGAAAAGCAGGCCAGCTGTAAAAGTAGTAGGAAAACACAAATATTCTAGGTTGTAGTCCAGTAACATACTTACTGGAGTATATTTTCAAGAGTAGACAATGAAAAGTGTCTGTTGCTTTGAAATCAAGGGTCTTACAAGTAGTGCAAAGTTTATGGAAATTTTGAAAAAAAAATTGAAAGAATATTATATTTTTATTATTTCAAAAAAWAATGAAATATCTTCACTAATTGTTTGTCAGTCTAGTATTTATTTTAGAGTGAGAAATGCAATATAGTTTATACAAAATATTAGTAAATGTAGTTATAAAATAAATTTAAATCRCAAATAGATATTTTTGTTTTCTTTCCAAACCAGAAATAGAGCTGCACTGCACAGCRAGGTACTTGTATATGTTCTTGTCAATAACCATACCTCTAAAATAAGATGATAGAATTATAGAATATTATAGGCTATTGAAATCAGCATATTTTGATTTTTAAAAGAAGAGAAACTCTGGAAATGCTGTGCCTATGGAACTTGCATTATGATGAATATGCTTGCAGATTTCAGGCTGAGCCTTCTCGCTGGAAATCTGGAGATCGATTGTTATAGTTTAAATGGGGGGAAAAGCCTATCTAGAAAGRAAGTTTAGAAAAGCAAAATGACACTCCTAGGTGTATTCATTATAATGTAGGTGCAGGAGAAATCAGTGAGTCATAAGTCTGTGTGTACAGACATACAGAGAAAAGGAACTGTAACTGCTAAGAACTATATATTTTGAGCCAAAGTAACAAAAATACATTAAAAAATGGTGTCTACCCTAATTTTCCACTTACAAATGATGCCATTACTCACCTTCCACAGCAGCAGAGAAATAGCTATAAAAAAGGGCTGAGGAAAACCACAATCTTCCTGAAACCTCAGTCCTGGTTTAAACAGGTGGAAAGAAATCAGATAAATCAAAATGTAGGTGARGATTTAGAGTGTAATGCAATTATGTGTAAATAAAGCACAAAACCAGCTTTAATTTTGCGAATGAGTTATGGCCTTGATTTTCCTGTCTGATTTCTAAAGGAGTTGGCTGAGCTGCCTCTGGCTCAGTCACGCTGAGTTTTCAAAAGGTCTTTGAATACTGAAGAGGTTTCACTGAAGAAAGAGCAAGAGCCCTGAAAGAGCGCTARTGTTGTGGCAGTACTCAAAAAGCAGAAATGAGGTGGGGTGAGTCATCCTGATATCTGCATAGGTCAGAGCAGAAGGGGTGCCAGAGTGGGCTGGGTGAAACACAAATTCTCGGTCCCGTGTTGTGGCCGAGGTCTAGCAAAGACCTTAGYTGTGTCACCTGTGAAAGCTGTAGGGGAAGGCAGGAGGGTGGCAAGGCAGGAAAGGCGGCCGTTGATAGAAGAAATGGTGCTGAGCGTAAGTGCTGAGAAGGAGAGGGCATTAGTGAATGGAAGGAATGTTATCAAACACTATCCAGTCTGGTGACGGGCAGCAGCAGACGGTTTGGGAGGACAAGGGACACAGCAGGGCCTCGGGGTGAGACCCCGTACAGCCACACCAGAGCATGTGTGAAACAGCTACGTACCCAATATATTTTGGAGCGATCAGAAAGGCAGATGAGATGCTCAGAAGCAACCTACCATCTTTTACTGAAAACATTTCTTTAGTTTATGAAAAGCAAAGGCATTAACTGAAGTTGGCATTAATCCTGTGGTTTTAGTGTGGAAAAAGAAACGTTCTCTGGCAATGCAGAGATAGATGTGTGCACATTTTTTTTAAAAAGGGGGAAAATACAAGACCCATCATGGCTTTTGTCTCCTTTCTGCAGTCATCGCTCCTTATAAAGAAGATACATTGTGATACATTAAGTGATATTTTTATCCAGAGATGATTTAAGTAGGTCCTACAGCCTATATTAGATAGGAGTTCAAGGTGAATGATCCAGCTGTGTCCTCTGCCTTAGATCAATTCTGAGGCATTGATTACCTACTTGGACATAATTTAAAAGGTGACATTTCTCCAAAGCTGTATTTGTATATGAAATATTTTTATCTGCTTGTTCTGAGGAAAGGGAAATGCCAGGGTACTTCAGGTGTGATAGCGTAGCAGCTGTTGTCAAAGGCTATCATTTTAATGGTGACAAGAGTCAGTAGATATTAACCCCACAASTTATTAATGTTTACCAGGTTGTATATCATAGTATCTTCACTGGAAACCAGTCTTCCATAAACAGACTGAACTCTGTATGGCCAAAGAGAAATTCTTATTGGATTCTTGAAAGCTTCAGGAAAAATTGTCATGAGCATGTTCAGATTTCCTTAAAATATAACAGATGGGGTGATAGAGAAAACCACTATAACAATGAAGTAATATATTTGTGAAAAATAAATGCTCATTGAAAACAATTACCAAGAAAAGGTATGCATTTGAAATAAAATTTTAAAATAGGAGAAAACATTGAGCAAAAACAGTTTACCTCAAGTGGAAATAAAAACAGTAACAGCTGTTATGGGACACAAATGTATGCTTTGGATATTGTCAGATTTTCATTCTTGTTATATTATTCTGCTATGCTTAACAAGCATTTTGCTTGTATTGTATTTTCTCGGGTAAATATACTCTCCAGATACCCCAGCCAACTAGCAAAAGTGATTTATAGATACAAAAGCTCCTTAGGAAAAGTGATTTGCGCGAACCCCTTGTTACGGTTCACTGGAAAACAGAGCGTACGTATGAAAAATGCACAAGTCAAAGTGAATAATGAAGCACGCTGCAGCAAACAGGCCGGCTCCTGGAAGCCGGCCGCACTAAAGAGAGCAGAGAGAGCACAGCCAAATTAACCATTTCTGACCAGARGCATGGGCAGCACTGCACTGTCAGGGCTTCACTATGACACTAAATAAATCAATATACTCCAGTGCACTCRATAGGGTCAACGTTAGCTTCAGCTTCTTTGCAGAGCACTCCATTCACAGTGTCATGATGTCCAGAAAAACACAAGAGGTCTTCAGAGGTCCATTCAAACYTCAACCCTTCTGTGATTCTGTGACAAGAAGCCCTAAGTGATGGGAATGTAATGGGGAAAAAAAAAGTCATGAAGGTAGTGAGGAGCTTGAAAAGGTGTAACAGAAAAGACCCAAACTAGGTAATTTGAGCTGTAGGTGAAATTTATACTTTACAGAGATCTGCAGCATATGAGGCAGCAAGGAGATGTTTAAAAACTGAATGTCAAAATATTTTTGATCTTAAGTTTAAAATAGAACTAGACCTTTAAACTTTCTTACATCTTTTATCCAAATTTCTATGCTCCCAAATTCCTCTTTCTTTCTTGAAAATTTAGAGTAACAAAAATGTAGGGATAGTGTGCAAACAGGGTTAGCGTAGAAGATGCAATCAAAAAGTTAAACCAATATTTTCCTAGATTATTCCATTTCCAATTGGTGTTTTATTTACCTGTATTTTATTAATGTCCCAGCTTTTAGAGATCTTTAAAATTTAATGAGGATTATTTTGTTTCCTTCCTCACTCAAGGAAAAAAAAAAAGACTTTTGAAGTAGTTACAGTATAAGAATTAAAGTTCTATAACTAATTTTAAGAATGAGTAAAGAGCAAAATTATGCATCCCTAAAGATACCTGATAAATTGGTTTTCAGGATTAGAATATATTGTTTTCTTAATTAGGTTTTTTAAAAAGCTGAAAGACTCCAGAGCATCTGCTTATGCTGCAAAGGCTTGCCTTGTAAATAACTTTCAGAACCATCTTAGAAACAGCTGTTATCATTTTGAACACAGCATAGTAGTAAAAGTCATAGTTTGATGCAAAGGATCTTGAAGCATTGGCTTAGAGAACGCTATTTGTGCRTATCAGGTATTTAACAAGGCTTCCAATGAAGGCAGTGGTTTACCTAGATAATATAACAATGTATTTATCTTCTTCATATAGATGTGAGAAGGGGAACTGTCACTCTTTTTAATGTAGTATCTGTGGGTCAGATCCATAAAGGACAATATTCCATATTTAGTCTACATCCCTGGAAATGCTGCTGTCCTTAGGCCAGCGCTTGCCTCAGCCGGTGCCACAGGAGAGTCAGGAACRCGATGGCTCTGCGTTTAACGGGGCTTGATTTTGCAGAGGTGCTGTGAACCCGYAGGAGGGAGGGGATACAGGCATGCRGTAGTTGTCTTYCTCCTCGTACCCCACCATCCAGGTGGACACATGCGTGCATGTCTAYGATATCCTTAACCTGGGGAGCTATGAGCAAACTTTCCGTTTCCTAAGGCAATGCTTTTGTCCCCCGGCAGTTTGCATTGATATGGCATGGAGAGGCTCAAGCCTCCTTTTCAAAGGAGCAAGAGGAAAGAAAACCTACTGTGGTGTCAAGAATGAATGATTGCTGGGGCCAGAATTAGAGGGAACTTGTTTCTGTAGCCCAAGGATGCTAATCWTTTCTAGAGAGGCTGAACTTTCTTGGAAGGGACTGCCATTGTATTTGCAATTAAAAACTTCCAATGTAAGATCCACAGACGATATCAGGTGTTATCTCAGAGGGTGAGTAGGAAACTGGATCTCAGGTCTAATTCTAGCTCTGGCTCCAATGGATTATCTCTTTTTAAAGTGCTGTTTTTTCAATATCCCAAAGACTTTTTTGACATTGTTGTTCAGGATGATATCTAGGATAGCGGATTTACTATCTGCTGGTTGGGAACAAAATAAGGAATATATGTATATTTTTTTTTTAAGGAATCTCTCATTTACATCATTGCTAGAATACAGTAATATCAGCTGGACAACTCCTGCTTGAAATTTTAACAGATGGCTTGAAGTCTTTCTTTTTGACATTTCTAACCTGAACACATCTGGGAGACTAGTTCAGATTCATTTTCAGTTTTTGGCAGTATCCAAAGCACTTTTGGGAAATTATCCGAGTTGCTGGAAACAATTGCATTGATGAGAACAACCGATCCAACCCTCTCCTGCAGCAGCAGGGCCTTTTAAAAGTACACTGCAAAGCATTTCAGGGATTTGAAGGTCACAGTGTTTGCATCACAGAAAATGGTAGAGGCTTCAAAACAAAAGCGCTTCAAGGAAAGCGTGTGCGGGATTTCTCTTTGGATGTTAGAAAGGGCAGCATGTCCCCATCACACAACTCTTGGGATCGCTAACATTTCTCATGTGGAAAACCCAGTCATTAGACATTTGTCATTTAATTGATTAGTGGCAAGGATGATGTCAACATCAATTTGAAGAGACTGCTGCAGAAGCAGGAGCTGATTTTGTAAATTCTCCGTGTGGTTTTTGAATGAACATCTCTGCGCTGCAGGGTAAAGTCTGAATTCCTTGTACTGCTACTGGGAAGCCAGTTTGAAGGCATTAGGCACAGGCAAGACTGAGTGAAAAAGTAAGTCACCCCTAAATCATTTTGTTGTTGTAGTAATGAATTGTTTGAGAAAACAGTGCATTGTTCTGGAGATATTGAAAAAGCAAATTGGAAGTTAAACAAATGAATAATTTAAAACAGTGTGCARACTTAAATGTGTGGAGGAACCATTCTTTCTAATTATTTCGTTCTAATGTCATAAGGTATAGACAACTCCTGTGGCTTTCCTTGCCTTTCCTTTGTTTCTTGTTTTTCATTTTCTCCCTCCTTCCTTTTACCTCTGTAGTGTATCACCTAAATAGCAAAGCAGTTAGCAATAAAGTTTCCTTGAAAAAAAACCTACTGAAGCAGCAGTATTGTTTAGAATGGAAGTAAAAAGCACTGCTGTTAAACCTGCAATTTGACCAAATTCTGCCAATTATTTGTTGCTATTGTTTTTATGCTAAACAAAACCAGTGCTCCCTGGCATTTGTGGGAGAGAAGAGTAGTTGTGCTGCTGTTTGCTTGATCTCATATAAATTGATTGCCATCTAACAAAAAAAAGAAAGAAGACTATAACCTGAAAAATAATCTGTAAAGAAGCTAGAGAACGGGCAACATTGCACACTTTTTAACTTGTGGAGGCAGTGAAGAAGAGGAATGCTATGGTAGATGGTGGAAAAATAAAATTAGAGAAAAAAAAGAAAAAAGGAAAGAAAAAAGAAAAAACACCTACTAGAAATTTTAAAGGAATTGGTAGAGAGTAGAAATCAGACCATCAGAGAAAACAACAGATGGCATGCTCATCTTGCTTTAGGCACTTACAAACTCATCCAAAGCCTCATGAAGTCAATAGGAGGCTCTTTGTAGTCACTAATGGATTTGGGATCCAGCCCTGATGAAGAGAATGGTACAAGCTAATTGTCTGTCTTAGTCTGTTGGTAGAGGTGATAAATGTAATGCCATAAATGCAAATAAGTTAAAAAAAAAAAGATTTAAAAACATTCTTCTATTTGTTGGGTGAAGAGCTCACAGAAAACAAAGTAAACAGAGGCTTTGTTTTGTTTGGACTCTGAATTCCAATAAACAATATAATTATTTGCATATTTTTCATGTTTCTGTGTAAATATTGTATAAATATTCAAATGAACAACTTTATGTAAGTGTAATGGAGAAAATGGCCCATGAGGTTATTGAGCTTTTATGTACTCATTTTAGCTTTTCTGTTGCATTACTGATTTTTTAAAATATTCAGACTAATGCCAGTATATATATATATTTTTTCCTCATTTATACTACTATGCCTTTGTTTGTGGATAGCTTCACAATCCCTCCTCCCCCTTATTCTAGCTAAATTGGTGGCGGTTATTTCCATTTTAGTTTTTCTGGTTAATAAGAGAAATACTTCTGTGTATTGTTCYGATACAAGAGACTTCTGAGAGCTGGAGGAAACATGGTGCTAATAACATACTCCTCATGTCTCTGCATTTCATAGGTAATATATTTCTCTACTAGTTAGTGACTGAAACAAAAAGAAATTATGATATTTTAGATCTCAATAATATGACTCCCACAGAATAGYTGATTTTAGCCAAGAATCTCGGAACAAGTCGCATTGAATCGATTGTTTAAATTAGAAGAAAATACTTGTCTTAATTGAACTTCTCAGTTTCAAAAGRGATTGTTTAAAAATGGAAAATATGAGCAAGCAAAACTTTTTAAATAATTTTAAATATAACATTTTAAATAAGCTAAGTACGGTTTTTAACATGTCTGTCAAGTCAGTGGTCACACATTTGAAGTGGAAAATAGCAAGTTCATATAATGGAGAAGAAGAACATATTATGTATCTATAGTTTCAGCTACATAGCGTGCTACTCTTAAAATASTTTTAGAATGTCCTTTGATATTTAGGTCATGGAAATTAGTGAGAATTTTTATAAAAATCAGTAAAATTTAGCACAGCTAGCTGTACCAGACTAATCTGATAACTTTTTTTGTAATTGACTTCCTAGGCGACAGAAAACCTACTTTCCCTCTCTTGACTTAGCAGAGTGAAGGGAATTAGAAGTTATGCTTGCAAATGTGAGGATTAGTAAACGAGCTGTGCAATGGGTAGGACTGGTCTTTATGGGTGATGGCAATGCTCAATGGTTGCTTTGAAACAGCCCGGTTGAAAGGAGGTTAGTAGAGGAGTGAGTCCCTGAGGATGGTTCTTGAGATAGATTCTGTTTAGTAACTACCTTGGCACAAAAAGTTTCTACTTAACCTGCTTCTGTATTTCAGTGAAATTTCCCCAAGCCACAATGCTGAGAGGAGCTTTCAGTGTGGGGAGGATTTATACATCCTAAAGAAAATGGTTGGCAATCTTGACCTGGTGTAAAAGAAACCTAATAACATTTAATAATATCAAATGCTATGTTAAACACCTGTAACTGAGAACAGTAACTTATGCTATACAACAAAAACTCATTAACTGACAGATGATGAAAAAGATTTATGTGAAGTAGTTGAGTGTAATTAATATGATGTTAGAAAGAGAAACTGAAAAGGATGTGCAGTGCTAGCAATATCAAAAGAGATATTTCCTATAAAGAAATATAAATGCTATGTGCCAAAATATTGTTAAATATATTAGACTACTGCAACTACTGCACTTGATTCTGGGTTTCTGTGTTAAACAAAATAAATGTAAATGAAGTTAAATTCTGGAAACAGCCTCTAGAATGGCACAGGTAATAGGCTATCTTACAAGGCAAGTCTAAAAGCTTGTCCATTTAAGTCTAGAAAAGCAAAGGCTGRGAGGAGATATGACTTCCCTTTGTAAATACATGGAGGAGTGAACACTGGAGAGGGAAGATAGCTGGACCAAAGGAGGTTGTCGGTAGAATAACAAAAGGGTCTGAACTAGCCGTGTATAAATTTAGGCTGGAAATTGGATAAAGTCTTCAAAGCTATTAAGAATCCTTCCTAGCACCAACTTTGTGGTATAGCCTTCCAATAACAGTAATTTTTGAAACAGAGCTTGAGCACTTATGGAAGGAATTACTCCATGCGCTTGTCTGCAGCAGCCACTGGACTACGCTCGGTCATACGGGAGCTCTTTCCCCGTGACCCTCAGGGACGCGCACCGTGCAGGAACACATRCTGCGAGACCCCTGATTTTAAAGTCTTTCTAGACAGCTAAACAGGACACATCAAATCCTCATTTGCAGGGAGGGCGAGTCACAAGTTAAATTAGCACTTCAGGGCTGGACTGTGATTTCGAATCGACACCTGCTCCAGATGCATCAAAGTGTCCTCTCCATCCCTCCTCGGGCGGTTGTGCTCGGTGAAGTTACAGTATTATCTGGCTGGTAGCACCTTCTGTGTTTGTAAAGTGCGAGGATAATCAGGTTCTGCTCTGTGATAGGAGTTCCTAGAGTTAACATGATATAAATGATGAAATCATTATTAATTTGCTTAAAGTGAAGAAATCTAGGATTCAAAGGGTTCCTAAATGTGTTTAATAATAGTTGACCTTTTCACTGAACTACAGTTGACTGTAGTTTCACTAAATTTCATTGTTGTTTCACTGTTGCTCTGATTTTGCCATTGTTATATTCAACATGATATTACAGCTCTGATTTAAATGTTTTTCTTCATGGAGTGCAGRAGGTAGATTTGGGCTATTCTATTCATGTTATTTTTATTTTTCATAAGTAGATCTTAATGGGTTTTAGAGAAGGGAAATTTATCCCTGAAGTAGCTTTGAAAAATAATGAAAAATATCCCTTGCCAAGTTTGGAGGAAGAAGGGGAYGTTTCTTCTCCCAAAATTTTTCACTGGTGGACATAAGCATGATTTATTTTCCTTTCTACTTTTAATTGGTGTAGCTTTAGTTTAAATTAGAGAATCCACCTACTTTCACTCCCACGCTCACCAGGAATGAGAGCTAGGGACCTAATCCAGCTTTGCCACTGATCACTCTTTTCTCCTGAAAAGAGAAATGGAAAAATAATACTTTGAATTGTGCTACTGTATTATTATTGATTTTTGAGGCACATTTCACACCTCTTTCTGTGAACTTGTCTTCAGTGCTTTGTTCTTGACCCAGCCTATTTTGGCAAAGGACAAAGTCTTTTATATTACTGCTGTTTTCTTTCTTGTCCATGAGTACAATGCAAGATTCTTGTTCCATTGATTGCTTCATTTGTCACCACTATCCCCAATAGTAAAAATAATGCAAATCTTCTACAGGCCTAGGTTTTAATTGAAATAGTTGGAAACACAATGAATTTCAGTAGGAGTGAGGTAGTTTTCCTTAGATRTCTTTCTCTTCAGTTTATTTTAAAAATCTACTCTAAATTAGCAGATTTTATCTTCGGTTTAATTTTATTTATGATTCACTGCTCAGCATATAAGACTTTTTGATCAATTTTCCTTTTTTATTTTTTTTTCCTCCCCTTTTCTCAGCTAGATCATCACATGTTTAGGTGTTGCAAAATGTCATGACTTTAAAAAATTGGAATTCCTCAGCTTAAGCAGATCCTTACAGCTCTGTTAAGGCTATGAAGTTGAGTGGTTCGTGGCATACAGGTCAGAGCAGTGCCTCCCTGAGGCCACTGCAAGGCCAGATTCCAGGGTGCTTGTCTTGCACCAGGCAAGGCTGAAAGAGTAGTGACAACAAGGAGAAGAATTAAAGCCACCATCTGTTGCTTTATACATGCTGAGTATTTGGTTCTGAATGTTTTTGTGCAGGATACTACAGTAATGAGCAGAGATGAGCTAGTTGCAAACTAGCAATCTAAAATAGTGTCAATTATTAATTAAATCAAACTCATTATCCAGAAACTTACTGAGAGTTCTTTTCACTACTCCCATCTTGTCATTGTGCTTTTCCAAGATCCTTTCAAAAACTGGTCTCTGCTGTGATGTTGCGAGAAGTTAACTGTTTTTTGGCAGCTGAAGCTCTGAGACCTCTGCATAGCGTGCTGGACAGCATGTCTCACTGCTTCCTTGTGTTCTGCAATCCATTTCTTTGTACTACTGTTTTTCTATGCATCTTCTTACATTTAGACGATAAACTCAGGTTGTTGGAGATCTGTGTTAGCACAGCATTTAACAGATTAAGTGCTGAACCAGGGTACACAGGAATGCTCCCAAGCTCCTGGGGGATCCACATCTGGTTGTATCCCAGCGCTGTAGTCTCTTCCAAAGGGCCTTCCATGCAGTGATGTTAGCGGGACATCCAGGGCATCGTGAAAGGCTGTGGCAATCTGGGCTTAAACGCCATGACCTCGTGCCTTTCCATGCCTAGGGGTCAGTCTAAGCATATCCATAGTATCCAGGTTCATGACTTCTTGTACTGGTGTAGCATTTGATAAAAGCAATGTACGTGCATCAACAAAATTGGGACCATATGAAACAGAAAAGGCAACAGCAAAACTACCCATACAGAACAGTTCTATCAGAGGGCTAAGGAGACAGTTCATAGAGGTACAATGCTAAGCCCTCACTTAATTAGAAACAGTTCAGGAGAAGACTGTAGTCAATAAATAATGAAAGCAAAGCCTTCAACTTGCCAATTAGCAACTTGAGATCATGCATATTTTATGAACTCCTGGAAATGTTGGTAAACATACAACCACAAGTATATTAAATGATATGAAATTAATGATGGTTTCAGGGGCAGATGACTTTGGCTGCATGTAATTATGTGTTTATATTGCTGTATAAATATATTGCAAGACCTCTTTAAATATACATGCCTTATAGGTTTGGCTGTGTCCATTTTCTCATCTGCGGTTGTGTTCTTAAGCTTCACCCTGTGTTATGGTTGAATAACTGTTCAAAAGAAGATGAGTTCCTGATGTAAAAAGTTGAGAAAGACATACTTTTGCTAGAGATCTCTGATATGTTTTTGTGAGAAGAATTTTCCATAAGGATTTTTTTTCATAAAAGTTTATGATAATCGCTACAAAAATATTTTAAAGTAATTACCATTTTGTGAGATCAGAAATATTTTTTTTCTGATGATCTGAACTGAAAGCAATTTGCTTAGACGGCAACATTTCCCCTTGGCCAGAAATTTCAAATTTTTACCAATTTTAATTTATGTAGAGTCTTGTTGGGAAGGGACTCTAATACTGTTTGTGATTTAACATAATAGTAAAGTTCAAAAAAAAAAAAAAAGGTCTTCTTTATATTCAGCTCCATTTATTATCTTCATTATCCTCAGGAATCATATAGAATTCTTTTTTCAAATATATCCTCTTTCCTAGGAATTGCTGCACTCCTGTAGACAGAATCTCTTTGTTTCTTCCCATCTCAATGCTAGGTGTCAAGTGGAAAATAAATATCCCCTTTCTTCCATCTCTGTTATACTGACCCTTCTCTCTTTTCCATCATCCTCTCCTTAGTTTATTTTATTTCATGGGATTTAAATACCGCTGCTAATGCCAGGTTACTATGGTATTTCTTCAGAGAAGCAACATCGGCCTGAGTTTCCCAGTATTGCCTCAGTATTGACTCACCAACATTCCCCAACTGTTTAAGGATCAGCTTGGATGACTGAAGGTTTCCAGAGCTTGTGTTGTTACACCACCAAATTAACACGTGTTYATGATTATTGTGTTATAGAAGTTTATACCTTATAGTATAAAATATACTGTAGTCTGAGAAGCCTCAAACAGGAGGGGGGTTTTGGTCTGGCCCCACTCAGGCTGATTTTTTCCTATGAGGACACACCACTGTGAGCCATTCTAGCACTGAGAATTACATTCTTCCTCATTTTCTCTCAACTCCCAGCTTTCTTGTCAAGTGACACCATCTCCTCTCTACCTCCTATTCGCTGTCATTTCTGTATTTTCCTTCTTTGGCTTCCTAAAGACTTCCTCATGCTTCTCATGAGTTTACTTCCTCTCTTTTGGAGTCCCTGAAAAAATGTCCTTTTTACCCTGTCTAATCTGTTTCAGCCTGGTGTGGGAGCTGCTATGCAGTATGTCACCTACTCCTGGGAAAAAATTCCCTACACTGGCAAAGGATAAGAATTCGTTCATATGAAACTTCATAAGTATGTTTGTAAGTGTATGTTTGTATAACGTAGTATAAGGAAYACACAAAAAAACATACAGATACTTTCACTGAACAATTATCAAACCTATGACTGTGGAACTTATTTTTCTTTCATAGATTCTTGTTTGCTTAGCAGCATTTCAAGTGCTGATTAACTAAACCTGCTGTGATGTTCCTGTAGACTTCTGTTTGATTTACTTATACAGGGAATGCAGTTACTTAGCTAAATTTGACTCTAGAAGAAAGYTTGAACACAATAAGATCAATATCAGCAAAAGAAGAGATCCAAGAAAACAGCAATCACAGCACATCCTAGAGATTAACTAGAGAGTTAAAGGAAAGGAAAAGAAAGGAAATACTGAAAAATAATTAAGAAAGAAAAGGGATTGTCTTGTTGTTATTTTAAACAAAATACAATGAAAAATGGATGAAAAATCTCGTCAGCTGTCYCCCTGGGGAGAGCCCCCTGGACGGCCTCTGAAAGCTGCTCTGCCCTCCGTTCAAAACAAGTTGAGCAAAGGGAGAAGTTTCCTTTAAAAAAAGTGACCTTTCTGTGCATGCCCTGAGGGGCAGTCGTACCCCTCGGATTAGACCGTCCTAGGTGCACCTGATGCCTTCTGCCATCAGTCCTGGCATCTTGAATAMAGACTACCTTACAATTTTATTACAGTTACTATGAGATTTTCTAAACCTTAAGATGCAAGCCTTCATTTTATTTTTTCTTTTATTGTTTTATCAAGATGCTGATTCATTCATGCACAAGAATGTCTATTTTAATTGTAGGATAATTGCATGAAAAAGCAAAAAGAACTCCATGAAATTCATGGAGTTATCCATGAAAAAACTCCATGAAAGCATGCCTTTGGGGGTATTGCATGAAGGACAAAGCATAAAACTAAAATCTGAAGTGCTAAATTACTTCTATAAGACTTCAGATATGACTTAAGATTTGGGATACCAAAAAAGAGCTGAAGGAAGTTAAAGCACAGTGGAATTTTAGTTTTTAAGTAAAATGAAAAAAAAAAAAAAGTATGCTCTATAGCAAAAAAAAAAGGAAATAATCTGTGAGACTATTGTAGGAATAAACAACAGGAGCAAGCTTCGGATAAACTAATATTCTGGCTTCTACTGTTAAAACCGTGATGCAGTAGYCAGTTACTTAACTATAAAAAAAATAAAAAATTAAAATGATTTCTTTTTTTAAAAAAGGAAAATAGTTGCAGGCATGATGTAAACATGTGCTGGACTCATTTTTGWAGTGGAAATATGTTGTATAGGTTTCACTGAAGATTCAGCCATAGCCATGAAATGTGCTACACCTCTTAATATTTGTCTTTTGCTTTTTACAGTGTAGTCTTCCCTGGCCATATTTCTGCTAGAAATTGCTATTTATTAATGATTTAAGCATTCTTATGAGTTTATATATTTCAGATTGATTCCATTAAAAAGCTGGCTTGCTGGAGTGGGTAATCTTCAGCAGAAGGGCAAGGGAGAGGCTTTCAGGAAATATAAAATTTCTGCTGAACAAGTACAATCCACTAGTTAAAATTCATTACTTGTTTTTAATAGGTAGCCTATTTTATGACTATTTAACTTCCGCTGAATTTTATTTTTACGCTGGGAAAAGTTGAGAAAGAAGACTATTCTTTTTATCTATCTGTATAATGAGTGAACTTGATATTAAATCTGGAGGAAATTGTGTATGTTCACATAAATATCTTATCAGTCCTTGAAATAATTAGAACTCAAATCATGTTGCCATGTGCTCATATCCTTTCCTTTAAATTTCATGCATCCAACAAAAAATAATCCTCCTTTCAACAGCACTTGCTCTCTCTGTGCAGTGGGTGCACTCTCGGTGCAAAACTCTTGCAAATATGGTTTCACAGGTAAAGTTCCCCAAACTTAAGTTTAGATTTGAAACTTTCTTGTTTTACTGATTGTGTCGTCTAAATACTTCTAACAAAGCAGTCCAACATGCCACTGTGTGTGTGTCATGCTAATCTGTTCAAAGAAAGGTGTTTTTCTTAACTATCATAATAACGCCATCTTTGTGCTGGAAGTTTAAAAATGTTCCTAATAATTAGAAAACATTCTGTGTTGGTGGGCTGAGGGCAGCAAAAGATTAATTGCTTGTAAGAGGTAATTTGAGTCTTTCAAGGGCATTTCTTAGTGAAGTGAATAAGTGAGTTGGTTATATGTGTTTGCTCAGTTTTACCTAAGTGCTGTTGGCTCATTACTGTTAAATTTGACAGGGAAAGAAGTGTTTTAAAAGAACTAAGAGTGTTTACTGCACTCTAAGTGAGACAGAGCTCTGCAAGCATTTTGCCTCCGAATGAATATTGAGCGCTCTTGGAGAAACAGAGGGTAGACGGCGGTATCAACCGCGTGCGGTTCTCGCTGGCACCAGTGACGTTAGTGTAGGCTCTAAGATGTGGCATCTGTAAAACCAGGCGTGCTCGAAACGRTCAAGTCAGATAGTAGAACCTATGTGCTCAACTGCATAGCTACCAAACAGTTTCTTTTAAGAAACTGAAGCACAGGCAGTTCCGCCTGAGCGTGAGGGGGAATTTCTTCCCTGTGAGAGTGACGGAGCACTGGACCAGGTTGCCAGAGAGGTGCCCAGAGAGCATGGTCACCTACCATGCTCTAGGTGACCCTGCTGAGCAGGGAGGTTGGACTAGATGATCTCCAGAGGTCCCTTCCAACCTTACTGATTTTATGGTTCTGTGGATTTAAAAGACTCAAATCATTAAATATATTGACATCTGTTACCCTCCTTCATACTGATACACATGGTGTGTAGAACAGAGTYGGTGAAGCCAATGACATATCTGTGAATCTTGGATAGGTGAGGGGGACAAGCTGATACTTGCATGTTGTTGGCATATGAGTAAGTGCCGTTGCCCTGCTGTGCTAGCTGTCTGCATGTTGTGGAAGAGAATGTTTTAATTCCTACACATCTTTATTCATGCAACTGACTGCAGGAGGGAAAGGTTTTGGGGGAGATTCATGTGCATCAAGATCCTGTAAGTTGTTACCAGCTGTATTGCCAAACAGTGCACCTAAATTTAGATTTAAAAGGAGTGAAGGAAGGGGATTTTCCAACTCTTCTTTTTTCTTTTCTATATTTCTGAGTTTTTCATTGTAGGAAACATCTTTGCCAAAGACAAAGGATTTTATTTTACTTTTTTGAAATACTGTATATAGCTTTATCTACATCAAATTATCATATCATTTTAGATATTGTTAAATCAGTGTGACACTGGTATATATAGAGAAAGCTAATGTCAGCACTGAAATGTCTTGATATGTGTAGAAGAGTCATTCCCTCTTTTGCTGTGCTTCATGTACTACCCCATGACATTTGAATACTGAGGAAAAAAAATTGCACTTTTTTTCCTTAAGATTTTTTTTAATGGCCATTTCATTTGCTTGTTTTTAAAGTTGTTTGCTAACTCACTGATTGTTGCTTTTATTCAGAATCTAAATCTTCCTAGCATGCGGGTTTTGGCGCACATAGAAAGCAAGGGTGTGTACGCCTCTAAATTTTGGGCATTTCTTATGCTACCATCTGTGATAGTAGGTCCCATAGGTTTGCTGTGACCGAAGTGCTGTTCAGTGGAGAGATTCTTTTGATCATCTTTTTATTCCTCCAGTTTCCCAAGAGCAAATACCAATCTTTTAATTTTCACAGCGATCCATTTTTTTTTCTCCTGGATAACTTTGGAGATTATGGCTAACATTAATAAATGTTAAAAAATAATTCCCTATGATACTTACAGGATTTTTTGATAGATTTTTACCTTTCACATATATTTGCTACTGAGGAGATAATACTGCAAKGACTGTATATAATTTGTTTTCTAGCTTTAGAATTTTCATGAGTAATATTATTTAGGCTGGAAAAATGCAGTTGCACCCTTGATTTTGACATTACCATTATTAGGGTGTTTTGAAGTACATAAAGGTATGTGGATTGCCTTCCTTCTAGTAACTCTTGCCTTTAATATGATGCTTCAGTAACTTCAGTAGCCTCAGTAATATCTTCCTTGATTTGCAGTAGTCAAAGTTTTGTAAAATCAGAAATATGTGCTTTAGAGTAGCTGAAAATAGGTGACAAATCCTTCTGACATTAACTTTCCTGGTGCTTCTCATTATGTTTTCTCAGTTACACCCATAAACAGTAGTCATTTACTCCTCTGTAGTTAGAAGTCCTTAAGAATTGACATAGATTTCTTGGTGACTTCAAGCAGAGAATTCCAAATTATGTTACTTGGATGAAAAGATTAATCTATTATGAACCGTGAAAATGGGAACTTTTTTTAATATTAAGGAGGAGTCCTTACAGTTTTCTTATAAGTAGTTGTCTCATGTGACTGGGTTTATATTCTAATTTATTTCTTAAATAGATGAAATTGGAACATTAAATCTATACAAAAAGTATATTTAAGCATGCAAAATAAAACTGTGATGCAGAATGGACTCTGGATTTTACACATCACAAGGACAAGGTATTACACTAGAGGTATATATGTTAAAATATATTTGTCTTTAAATTGGCATATTTTGTAATCAGACATGGGAATGGGGAGTTATTCAGTGTTTAGAATAACCATTCTTTGGTTATTGGTGTGCTTTGAATAGGGTTTTAAACAAAACCCCAAAGAGAAAAGTAAATAGTTAAGATGTATTAATGCATATAATGCAAGTTCCTTGTGTTAAATATTTTTGGGTAATGCCTACTATCTTTAGAGTGAATTCCCAGAAGGAATCTGGAACGTATCCAGAAAGCTGTATTKCCAGAATGATCCTGCCAAGTTATCAGCCATAATTCCTCCTATTTCTACTTTGGCTGTATATCAGCAATGGCAAGGTGGGAGTTTRATGTGAGGTGCTATATCACAGTTTTTTGAGGTATCTTTTCCTCTCCCTCCTTACCGGCAAAAACTTGATAACTTTCAGTTTTTCTTGGGGGAAATAAGGTGAGCGAGAGGGAAAAGGTTCAGATTAGTGCATATAATACTTATCCAGGGTGTGGGAAAATGGGACTGACGTGCCTTCTTTGCTTATCTGTAGCAGGGATTTGTCCTTGATGAACGCCTAGCTTTATGGAGTTGTGCCTCCCTCCTGTTGGACCTGTTCCACTTCGAATGTACGACTATATATTCATTAGATCAGAGAGAGTGTGCCTCGTGATTAAGGCTCTCCTTTGAAATGTAAACCTCTGTGCCGCCTGTTCCAGAAAGGTAGTTCCCATCAGGTTTGGCAGCCCAGATGAGTTCCTCCTCACTGAGCTCCTAGTTATTCTCATCTCGTTCTCTCTCTTCCTTRCTTTTTAACATCCCTCCTTACCTCAATTTTTGTTCTCATTTTAGACCACAAATTGCATGCCAGGGCTAAAAAACTATTAAATGAAAGTTGATTGTAATTGATAAACGTWTACGAAACATTTTGACTTGTACCAGTTTTCATGTTGATGAATTGCACTGCAAAAGTGTGTCTGTCTTTCCAGTGTATACGGGGGTGGGCAGGGTGCCTAGCTCAGCCAATATCTTCTGCTAAACCTTTGAAGATTCAGGTGAAATGAATGGCACCTATTTTATACAAAAAATTACAATAATGCAAAAAAAAGGGATGTTTACATTTCCTTGTTCTCATAAATCAGTGTATTCTGGTGTTAYTCAAGAGGCTTTTGGATATCAGTAAAATGACGTTCAGTGCCCAGCTTCATAATCCACCTCGATGTCACCTTACCAGCGAGTTACTCTGCCACAACTCCTTAACTCTAAAGGGAGCATAAGAACATCATTGTGGTTTAGAAGGTGGATGTGAGGATTAAAAGTCTTGAAACGGCAATGGTTAATGTGAATGTTTACGGTAAAAACAGGGAGAGGAGGCTTCACTTTGGAGGATACTTAYAAATGCTGAGTTAGTAATAATTTTGTCTGCTACTGAAATTGTTTCTGTCTCTAAACCTAGTCAATAGTGTTTAAAGGGAAAGTTATTTTAGGAAGGCCTACTATGAAGTGTAATGCATAGTATTATGTTTAATAAGCCAAATTTCTAACCCGTTTGCATTGCTCAAGTATACACACAGTTTCTACTTCCTTTTCTGAAGGGCTATTTCTTCCAGCTTTTATTTTTGCATTATTAGTTTGCTGCCTGGGGAAGGAATATGGAATGCACTATAATAACAGGGTAGAAGTAGCCTTTTTTTTTTTTAATGCTATCAACAACAGAAATTTCAAGTTTATTTCTGAGATGGGCTACTYTTAAAATTAATCAACTAAAAAGGCCTCTAGTGACAGGAAAGGTACTGCTAACACAAAAAAAAATAGATCTAATGTGGTAGGAAAACAGATAAAAGATTTGATTTTCAAAAGCATTTTCTTGTAGCCTGTCTGCATCTTCTGAACCAGGTGGTGATTATGTCAGGCATCAATAGAAACAGGTTGATTCTTCTGAAAATTTCACTTATCAAAGCTGTTATTATCCTTGGGCAAGTTCATCTGTGTGAGCAAAATAGCCTAGCTACAGAGGCACCTTAGAGTGTGATCTTTAGTGTCTGAGATCAAGTGAAAACATCTTTGGATATTGACAATTTGTTGCTTCTTGCTTTTCTTCTTAAAAAAATGCACTCTGGCCAACTTGTAACAAGTCTAACTTCCATTTGTCCAGTAAGACAAATTCTGTCTTTCTGTAATCTTCAAAAAGGAAAAAGCAGCATCTGTAAAGCTGGGGAGGAGAGGACTTGTTTTTTCGATGAATGACAAAACCATTCTTCTCAWCAGCCAATGAATCACTTGTAGCCACCTTGAAAATAACGTTACTAAACTTTAAAATTTCTATTAGCTTGTCCTAAGTATATTTATATGGTTTATTGCCATGACATAAATCTCATGCAGAATATGGGAGTTTAGAGTTCCTTTGAATTTCTAATAAAATAATACCTAACATTATACACAGGTTACAAGAATAGCAGCCTACTTCTATTGCACTATGTTCTCTGTGTTTACTTATACATGGAAAAAGTTCGCTTAGAACACCACCAAACCAAAGTTTTTATAGGTATTGATGTAAGTAAATGAACAGTGAGTCTTATGTTACCTGATTTCTGAAAAAGCAGGAAAATATTATCTAGGGAACGTTTTTAACCAAGTTTGGCAGGTGGTTAAAGATTYCTCTTCACTTGCTGCTCCTAGAAGGATACCTGTAAAATTGATGTTTCTAATATAAAGAAGTAGTTACTGTGTATTTCTAACATAATAGAATTAATTTGTTCAGTTTCAAATAATTTTTTGGAGGATAGTCAAGGAACAGTTTTAGCTATGAGTTTCATCTGAATTTCATAGSGATTATGTCAAGAAAACCTCTGCACTTTGTTAAGAATGTACAGGAACATTCTTACACTCTTGGAGTAAGTCTTGGGGTAAGTTTTGTAAGTATATTATTATGCAAAATGTTTAAATGTCATAAATATCTTAAGATAAWATTGAGAATGGAAATTTTCTATGAATGCTAGACTGGCAGGAGATTTTGAACGCTTGTGTTATATTTGTAACACTGGAATTTTRTAGAATGAGCAAATAGTTCTGTTTGGAAGATTGGTTGTGGAGGTCATTTAATGAAAGCTCCTACTCCAGGTAGGGCTAGCTTTGAAGTTAGATCAGATTGCTCAGGGTCATYTCCAGTCAGGTTTGGTAGGAACAAGAAAAAAAATGGATGCTGACATGAAATGTTATAATAAAGTAGGGTGGGATAGAGCTGGGAAAAAATTACAAGATTTAGAGGTGTGTCTATAAAAAAACAATGTATAATGAATTGCATTTTATGTTATTCATCCATTCTTTGTATCTGTTTCACTGAGATCTATAGTTTAGCATCATGATACCTGAAAGAAAAGTCTTAAGTGTTATTCCAAATAAAAAATAAGTGTTCTGAAAGCTGAAATTAATTTGTATTAAAAGAGAGGGTGATGCAAAGCTTTGTGTGCTGAACCACTAGAGTAAGACAATGATGGCAAGGTGAATGGTGCAATACTAAGAATACTCAGTTATTTGCCCTTAGGATTTGTGCTTGAATGTGAAACCCTTAAGGGCCTTTTAGTTCATTAATCGTTTAGCTTTTTCTTCTAAATTGCATGCCACAAAGATCATCATTTTGAATGAGGAGGAAATTAAGAGTTTTACTCATTTGTTTCCTTTGCCTTTGATGCTGAATTGAATAAAACTTGGAGAGAAAAAGATTATAAAAATTTTATAAGAGATGTAAACATTGCATAACTTTAATTTGAATGATTAATCTTATATATCTTTCAGTAGAAGAAATCTTTGGGCCATAATACGTTTAAAATATGCCAAAAATAATTAAATCAGAAGACGAAAACAACTTGTATATATTCACTTCATATCTGTTAATATGAGAGTCAAATGGAAAAGAAAATAGCTTAGACAATAGCTTAGGACTTGGGCTCATTATAGCACCTTTAATACTCAAAGTGTCTCAAATTTCTTGCGTGTTTACAAAGCAATGCTATGGCAATAGTCTGTACAAGAAACCCCCTTTATGCACGCAGCAATATTCCACAGGGTTACAAACTGCTTTAGCCAAGGCGAGTGTTGCATTTGCTCATTGTTTCAAGACACMCAGCAGGATTTTCAACTTCTTTTTTGTATAGCGTTGAATTATCAGCAGAAATGGATTGCAGGTGTCATCTTTTGGAGGGGAACTTATGTCATTAGTAGGAGTTTTTCTTCTTACCTTTTAATGGCTAGCACTTGGTGGTGAAACTGTACTTAGATGCTTTTTTTTTCTTTGGTGAAATCAGGTTTCTGTTCCCTTCCTGGTACATACAGGACTTGGCTGTCTACCACTATGATACAGTTACAAGAATTTCAATTTGTTATTTTTCTCAGTTTTTGCAGGTAATTGCATTGTGAAAGCTTCAATGATGATCCTATCAAAGTTTTAAAAGTAGCCTCTGTCTTGAATAAGCTTTGCTATCCCTTCAGTTCTGGATAGTGTTTTATTCTCACTCTTGTTCTCCTCCTCTACCCTGCTACTTTCTGACGTATGTCCAGAAATATATGTGGTAGGTGCTTTCCTTTTCTCAANAGTCCTGGGAGAGCAGAAAGCTCACAGCATCTGGCTCATGAAAAGTCTAGTATTAGCCTAGAGTGACAGAATACAACAAGGAAAATTTCTTTTCAAGTGAAGTGAAAGCTCTTAAAGGTCTTACAGGACATTCACTCTTYAGGAGTAGGGTCTCCCTCCTCCAAAGAGCATGCATCCATGTTTTGATGAAACTTTTTGAATGCCTCCTTTTTGCCCCATATTTTTCAGCTATTCATCAGACCATTTGATCTTGTGATATTGGTTTTCTTTCATTGTATTTGACTAAGTAGGCAAGGATATAGAYTACCTAACTTTTCAGTATGAGCCAGAATAGGCAAGGTCATGATACCCCAAGACAGTGGGAAAGGCAGACCCTAAAGTGAGCAGTGGGTAGTAGGATGAGAAGTATGTTGAAGAAAAAAGCAGGCATGCCTGTGTGGTGCTGCTCAGAAGCAGTTAATGTGCACCTAGTAGAGATGCCAAAGAGGACGGATGGTAGTGGTGGTAATTTTAAAAAGCACTACCTGCTCTTTAAAGCTTTATAGCTAAAAATGAGAGTTCCTGATTCCTTTTTGTTTGTTTCTTTATCATTTTATAAATGAAAAAAAAAWTGACCCTTTACAGAAGGTGTGAAGTCGTTAGATCTTGAAAAACAAACTTCTGTTCATTTGCATCAATCTGTATACATCAAAATCTGTCAGAGCATTTTTTTTTTTCAAGAGACTATAGTAATTTGATTTCTTCYCTAGATTTGCTGTTTTACAGTCTCACAGATTTCACTAGTATTATGGAAAAATAAATCCTTTGGATCTTTTTTAAAACTTTTCTTCCTGAATGTTGTACTTCATCCAGACAGGGCTGTGAGAACATAGTCCCTCTACAGAGAGCAAGTGAGAGTAAGCGTACAAAGCAGTTGTAGTCTGGTGTATTGTGGTTTTGTAATGAATGTACTGAACCAGATAAGGGGCTTGAAAACAACAAATGGCACCGTGAGAGATGAAAATTGGTACCATATGGAGCATAACATAACTACAGAGTCTCAAAACTTTGGCTCTGGGGAGCATTCCAACATACGTGGGAGAAGTGAGAATTTCATGAATTATGTTACTCTTGAGAAGATTTGAAAGTACAAAAGAGTTCAACATCATACTGATAAATATGCAAATGTCCTTGTTCTCTGAATGAAATAGAATGGTGGCTTTGATGTTTAGGCTTTTGAAACTTGAGCTTTGGATAAAAAAAAAAMACACAGAAGAAAGTACAGGATAGGATGGAGTGTGCAAATACCTGAAAACATTGGCTGAATGATTTGCATCTTTATTCTTATCATGCTGCCCAGGCTCTACAGGATTAGAATGGTTTGGTATTAGGATGGGAGATGACCAAAGAGTCACTTACTATATGCCAAGAAATAGTTTCATAATTTAGCATATTTTAATCTATCTTCAGAATTAAAAAACAATGATAATACAAATTTCAGATTCTGAAAGAAGTGCAGAATGGAATCTAGTCTGGAGTTAAAGATCTTAGAGCCTGGAGTAGGAGGGTTTTATATTAATTTTTCTATCAAAATCACATATTAGATGAGAGTGTTCTACACATTATAAAAATCACCTATTCATATCAGTGGGATGAAATATTAGCTTGATATCGTGTTGTTTGCATTGTGGCTGTGTGCTGTTGACCTGGATATTGTTSAGTAATTGGTAAAACACCCCTGCTGTACATTTGCTCTTGAACAAGACACTGCAGAGTGATGGGTAGAAAATTCCCATATCATAGCGCTCTCGGATGGTGGCAGACAAAATGTATTTTTAAAAGATGAGAACTACTCTGTGGAGAAAAATAGTATTGAACAAACTCTGCAGAAGTATTTAGCACACACTGATCTTCCTGGGAATCTCAGATGATCATCTTGCACTTGGCATATCTAGTGGTATTCATTCCATATAACTATCTTAGATGCCAAACTAAGTAAACTTACCTACTTTAGTACAGAGAGTGAAAGAGCCTCTGAAAGACTATTTCAGAGCAGCAGCTAATCTTTGTCTGTTMCTAGTTCATCAATTAATGTCAATATTTACAATTATTTGTCTCATTTGTAGGCTACATTTTTTGATTAACTTTCCTCCCCTACATTCCTTAGTGGCTTTTTTTTGRCCCTGTCTCTTGCCACAAAAATTTGTTCCCAACACTTATCTAAGCTTGACTCATTCTAAACTTTCACTTTCTTGTGCTGTTGGGTATTTATGGAGGAAACCTACTACTATAAATCAAGGGTGAATATGGTTTATGGAGCTAGGTGTTAATTTTTCTTGTCTGTAGGCCAGTCGGCCTCACCTCCATCCCTGGAAAGGTGATAGAACAGCTCACTCTGGATGTTGTCTTCAAGCATATGGAGGAGATTTGGTACCATAGGAGAAAGAAGTACAGCAAAGGGGACAGGAGGCCTGCATGGGTGAGCAAGGAGCTCTTGACCAAATTCAAACAGAAGAAGAAAAAAAATTTGAACATGGAAGAGGGGACAGGCTACTTGGGAGAATTATAGGAATTCAGTCAGAGTGTGTGGAGATGCAGTGAGGAAGGCTAAGGCCCAGGTGGAATTGAGTCTGGCAAGGGACATTAARGACAACAGGAAGGGCTTCTTCAAATACATCAGTAGCAAGAGGAGGACTAGGGAGAATGTGGGCCTGCTCCTGAATGGGGYGGWGRCCCTGGTGACAAGGGATACAGAGAAGGCAGAATTACTGAATGCCTTCTGTGCCTCAGCCTTCACTGCTCAGGGCAGCCCCCAGGAATCCTGCAGCCTGGRCGTGAGGGAGAAAGTCTGGAGAAGGGAAGACTTTCCTTTGGTTGAGGAGGAAAGGATTAGAGACCTTCTGGGCAGGCTARACATCCACAAATCTATGGAYCCGGATGGGATGCACCCACRGGTACTGAGGGAGCTGGCGGATATTGTTGCTAGRYKAYKYTYCATCATCTTTGAAAAGTCATGGAGAACTGGAGAGATGCCTGAGGACTGGAGGAAAGCCARTGYCACTCCAGTCTTCAAGAAGKKCAAGAAGGAGGACCCAGGCAACTACAGRCTGGTCAGCCTCACCTCCATCCCTGGAAAGATGATGGAACAGCTCCTTCTGGAGGTCATCTCCAGACATATGGAGGAAAAGRAGGTGATCAGGAATAGCCAGCATGGATTCACCAAGGGGAAATCCTGCTTAACCAATCTGATAGCCTTCTCTGAWGGCATGACTGGCTGGGCAGAYGAGGGGAGAGCAGTGGACGTTGTGTACCTTGACTTCAGCAAGGCTTTTGACACTGTCTCCCATCACATCCTCCTMGAKAAGCTCMGGAAGTGTGGGTTAGACGAGTGGACAGTGAGGTGSATTGAGAACTGGCTGAAAGGCAGAGCTCAGAGGGTYGTCGTCAGTGGCATGGAGTCTRGTTGGAGGCCTGTGGCTAGTGGCATCCCGTAGGGCTCAGTCCTGGGTCCCATGCTGTTCAACTTCTTCATCAATGACCTGGATGAGGGGATGGAGTGCCTCCTCAGCAAGTTTGCTGATGATCCCAAGCCGGGAGGAGTGGCTGACACACCTGAGGGCTGTGCTGCCATTCAGAGAGACCTGGACAGGCTGGAGAGTTGGGCGGAGAGGAACTTCCTCAGGTTCACCAAGGGCAAGTGCAGGGTCTTGCACCTATGGAGAAATAACCCCAGACACCAGGACAAGCTGGTGGCTGACCTTGTGGAGAGCAGCTCTGCAGAGAAGGACATGGGAGTGCTGGTAGATGACAGGTTGACCATTGCCTAGCAATGTGCCCGTGTGGCCAAGAGGGCCAATGGTCTCCTGGGGTGCATTGGGAAGAGTGTTGCCAGCAGGTGCAGGGAGGTGATCCTGCCCCTCTACGCAGCCCTGGTGAGGCCTCATCTCGAGTCCTGTGTCCAGTTCTGGGCTCCCCAGGACAAGACACACATGGAGCTACTGGAGAGAGTCCAGCATAGGGCTACAAAGATGATCAGAGGGCTGGAGCACCTGCCCTATGAGGAACGGCTGCGAGAGCTGGGCCTCTTCAGCGTGGGGAAGAGAAGCCTGAGGGGGGATCTGATCAAGGTGTACAAGTACCTGAAGGGAGGGTGTCAAGGGGACGGGGACAAACTCTTTTCAGTCGTTCCGTGTGACAGGACAAGAGGCAATGGGCAGAAACTGAAGCACAGGCAGTTCTGCCTGACCGCGAGGGGGAATTTCTTCCCCGTGAGAGTGATGGAGCCCTGGACCAGGTTGCCCAGAGAKGTTGTGGAGTCTCCTTCTCTGGAGATCTTCAAGGCCCACCTGGATGCAACCCTGTCTAACATGTTCTAGGTGACCCTGCTGAGCAGGGMGGTTGGACTAGATGATCTCCAGAGGTCCCTTCCAACCTTACTGATTCTGTGATTTTGTGGAAGTAGATGTTGATTTTTAAAATTTGAACCAGAGGTATCCTGAGGGAAGAACACTAAGCTGAACCAAATCTGTGAGTAGTCTTAGCTATGTCTTGTGTACTCCTATTTTGTAAAAATGTCTTTGTCATTAAAATGGGATAATAAATCCTATAAAATAATATCTCTTGTAAGGGATGAATCTTGGAGCAAACARTAAATTTGACTGAGTGTTCCAGCCAAACTCTTTTGCATATCTGTAGAAAATAAGTATTAGTTTGATTTCTTTTTTTACCTTTTATAAGAAAGTTTCAAAGTATGACTTCATTTACACAGAAACATAAAGATCAAAGATGAGTATACAGTGATTAAAAAAACTTATTAAAATGTATAGAAAAAGTCAAATTTCAGATTATGTCTCTCAGAGTATATTTCACATGGAAGTAATGTCTGTGTTTTTCTACTATCTGAAATAGTCTTAACAGTAGATTGGGAATGAACATTTACTCATACCTGAAAGTGCTGCTTTAGAAGACTTAAAAYCAGTCAATCTTGCCCATTTCAACAAAAATAGAACTCCCAAACATCAGAAGAGTGTGCAATATTTACTCACAGTGAGAAAGTTGCCCTAAATGAATTTTTGTAGTAACCTAAGCTGAAAAGTTTTGTAGGATTTTGATGTATGCCTGGCAAATTCTGAAATTYTGTCAAGTCCATGCAAAGTCAATACCAGCTTCAGAGGATATAACTTGCCTTCATGTCAATATATTTTGAAATATTGCATAAACAAGAGAAAATCAGCATTGGTTAGATTCAGGAAAGGCAAGGTATTACTGAATCTACAAAGCTTTAGTACTGTTAAAGATCTGAAGGAATAATTCCCATGGTAAATTTCAATAGACTTAACTTTTTAAGCAGGATCAAGCAACAAAGTTGATAGGATCTTTTAAAGCAGTAATAAAGGAAGACAGAAAAAAATTATAACATGTAYTAAGGAATGAGTCAGCTATCATTTTGTGCGACTTCTCTTGGCTAAACTTGTTCTGATGAAAAATGCAAATTTAAGCAGCAATTCAAGCCATCATACAATATGATGTATGATAACATCATACAATTCACACAGTTTGAACCATCTATAAAAAAATGAGAGAGAAAAATATTTTTTTTTCTGTAAAAAACAGAATATAAGTCAGAAACTCACAGGAAACAAAGCAAGACAAATGTATTGAGATTAAATTAGAAATATTTTAGGTACACTACTAAGAGTAGTAAAGTAAAGTACCTAGGCAGTGTTTTCTCTTTCTGGTTTCTGTAATAYAAAAAATTCTTCTTCTCATAACATGCGATTTGGTAAGAGAAGATTTTCTTAAGTCATAGAAATTTTTAATCATAGAAATTTTTAGAGGTACAGAACAATAATTGCAAGATTATTAAATCACAGACTGAGTTGTTATTATCTTGTCATGACAGGGTGAGGTTGTAGCTATAGTTAGGTCAATTCTGTGCRGTTCCTGTCTATTATCTATCTTACTGAATATCAGAGAACTTCAAAATTGTGCCACTTAAAAAAAGCTGTCAGAAATTCTTTAAGAACTACTGAAGTAATTAAGTAATTCAAAGAAATTCTGTGAAGCTCATATGCCAAACACTGAGTTCTGTCACCTTACTGATTAGAAYGAAAACAAAAGAAATTAAAACAAAAAACAATTTCTATGTGATTGTGCATGCCTATTTAATGTGGTAAAATACAAATCCCTTGGCCCTTACACAGGAGGGAACTCAGTCTGTCCTTGCTGTGTGTTTCTGATCTCCTTTCCACTTGTTGTGCTTATTCTTCTGTAATTTTGATAAATACTGAATGACTTTGTACTGTTCATAATCAAACTTTGCTTCAAGGCAAAAGGCAGCTCTCAAGCAGAAAACAAAACAAAATGAGACACAATAAGGAGGAAATCATCTGTAGAAGCATATGGAGAACTATCATCCATGGAGAGCTGTAATGTCATGGGAAAATAACTTCAGAAGTTCTCAATATTGATTAACTCTGTTTCCACAGAAGTTGATGTCAAGCACTTTTGAGCTGTGACAGTATAAAGATGCTGCAACCTATAAAGATGCAGCTTGATACCTGCCTGCTTATAATGGAGTATAAAATAAAGGAAACACAAGAGGAAAGGCTATGTAAGAAGAAGGATGGGTCTCATGGTCTTCTACCTAAAATCATTGCCTTCTGGGGATTTTCTGGCTTTATTTCTGTGATCTTTATGTTGGTAGTATAACAAGTCTAGAGGGAAGAGACTTAAAATAGCTAGAACCTGCAAGTTTTATTCTCTTTCCCTGGTGTGGAAATCATCTATTATTTTATTTTGACCCTAGGTGTTGCTTTTTAGTGTTCACAGAAGGTACAGCACAAGTCATCTGAAATGATATTGTGCCTCTGTCAAAGGTGAGGTTGTCTGCTCCTCTAGGAGCAGCAGAATTACAGCCAGGTCTCCTCCATTCTCTGACTGAGCAATAAAAGGCTCAGGTGATCCCTGTGGAGGTGCAAAGCCCAACCTGAAAAAGTCATAAAGGAGGCAAGCTTCTGTAGTAAACCTTAAGAGGAAGGACTTGACCTTCCTTTCAGTTGAGAACAAGAAGGAGGCCTCTGGGGCTGAGCTGGGAGAAATTATCTTGGTTTGGTAGTTGGACTTAAGTTCCTGTGGTCGAAAAGTAAAGCTTGAGCATGATGGTAAATCCCCTGAGAAGCCTGAGAGGACCAATATGGAGAGGAGAAAATTGCAGCACTATTTTTTTTAAGCCAAACTGGACATGTTATACTGTATTACTCCTTTTGTCAGGTTATGCACATGTTTGAGGCCTTGCAATAAAAGGCAGCGACGCTAGTAAGAAACTAAACTAACAATTAAAAAAAATATTCAGACATCTATAGCTAAGTAATTTTATGCATGTCTTCCCAGTATAGTCAGAAACTAATTATATGAGATTTTTGCAGCAGTAGTAATGGAGAACTTGGACAGAGGGATAGTGTTAACAGCAGCAGTATTTTGGTTAAGAAAAAATTCAGCTGATATAAATTGAACATAAAAGAATTTGGGTCTGGATCCTTATATATTTGGCCATATGAATAATGTTTGAGAAACACCATTAAAGTCAGTAGRTTTTCTCAAGAATTTTTCAGGATTTTTTGTCCCTTGGTTATGTTTTGGGATTTTTGGCTAAACTCTACCAAAAAATCCTGAAACAAAATAGACAAGCATATTTGGGCTTAAAAGTGAGCCTCAATTAAAAAATATCTATGGAATATCTCCTAGGAGGAAKACTTCTGCTGCTTTACACCTCCTCTCTTCTGTATCTGCTGTTATTAGATCTTATTAAACATTTATCTGCATCATCACCAGGCCTCTGAGCTCATTGTTAACTTGCTTTGTAAGCATCCTAGAAGAGCAAGGCTTCGAAAAAGGAYGGTGAATTAACTTGACAGATATTTATGAGGAGCTCCCAAACATGACAGTCAGCAGGAGGAAAACTATGAATATACTGCTTCAGAAAATACAGTGAGTGAGTGATGCTTCRGCTGTTGTTCTGAGCTGAACACAGGATACCTTTTAATGGGTAAACACAAAATCATTGGGAGAGAGGGACAYGCCAAGGAAAGTCTTGGAAGCTGTGAAGATGGTGAACATAATTTTATGGGATGGGGGAGAAGGGGATACAAAAGGTAGAGAGTAGGAAGCTAACCTTTGCAGAAGGAATCAGAAASCAGTAATTAGTCGGAACTTGGAGTTACAGCTTATAACTATGATGAACTTTTAATRTAACAGTGTATTGATGAAACTCCATGCTAATAAGAGGGGGCAAAATATGAGGAAAGGAGAGGAATCTCTATATCAGTACTGCTGCTCAGAGCAGAATACAAAAGATTTTAACTAGAATGCTTCTATTGCACTATATTTCAGCCCAAGGCTATTAAGAAGCCAGCTTCCATATGTGATGGAGCCATGTTTTTAGCCATGTTCACCATGAGCTGCAGTGACTACATGCAAAGAGAAAAGATTTTTCTGTGTAGATGCAGGTATTTCAAGAACCATGATGGAAAAAAAAAAAAAAAAAAAAAAGAAAAAAAAAGTGGAGTTGCACTTAAATTTTGCAGCTAACTTTCTGGTGTAAGAAAACCTTGCAGGTCTATACATAACCGCTGAGCAAGCTCCTGTGTGACAGCTTGTATATCCTGTTGATCAAGTGCAGGACTGCAGCCAGAATAATTGCTTGAAATTTTTAGGATACAAAAGTGCCTGTGAGGAGTGCTGGCCTCTTCTTTTAAAAGGTTATTCCTAAGGGGCACAATCGGAATAGTCTTGCAGTACAGCAGATGCACATTTATGGATAAATGTCAAGGGCTAGCACTGATTCTMCTGCAGTTTTACCACATCACTGCTTACACTTGGCATTGCTATATATTTTAGCTCTAAAAAGTTAATGGAAAAGAGTACAGGAGGAGGAAGAGAGCATGCTGAAAATGTGAAASCTTCTCAAAAATTATTTCCTATGAAGAATTTTAATGAGCTTTATGTGAAGAATTGTAACAGCTAAGCATGCCCCACACAGCAGGCAAACTTTCTTAGTTTTAAAAGCTCTTCAGGCATGCCCTTTTCTTATATTATATCTGGCTTTGTTCCCCTTCCTAACTAACTGTGGCATCCAAATAGCACCTTGTCATCCTGCTCTTTTCCCCATCAAAAATCACAGGTTAATTCATATTTTTAAAAAAATGTTTTTGGAATTAAGAATAAAAATAAGAATGTCCTTATTTTTGTCCTTTTTTCTTAAAATAAAATGCTACTTATCCTAATAAACTTTTTTTGTCCATGTTTTAAGGCTCTTGCTCCAAGCTTCCTGCAGTGTTTATAAGTATACATTATTCTATTCTTACATGTTGGGAGATTAGTATCATTACCTATATGACATATAGGAAAACTTACGGGGAAGTATTCTTGAAGTATTTTTATAATGCAGGTTGGTGTTGACTGAATCATATAATTAGGCACGTTTTAAAATATTGGGAAAATAACCTGAGTCTCTAATGATGAAAGGGAGATTAAATTTATAACGCTAGCCTGAAGAAGCTTATTAACGCTACAGAAAAATATGTAAAGAGTGTTTCAGTGTTAAATTGTTTTTCATATTGCAGCTAGCTGACAAGCATTAAGACCTGGCTAGTCCTAAATCTTTCTCCTGGGATTATAAATTAGTCCAATATTGAAAATGTATTCACAATTAGGTGCTGATAGCAGAGCTGTAGATTGCATGTACATCTCTTAAGTAATTAAATCTGTATCACTTGTGAATGTAAAATACAGAATCTGAATTTTGACATATTGCACACAGGCAACATGCAGGCTTTCACACACAAAATGCATCTCATGCCTGACCTACCAATTCAAAAAAAGGCTAAAAAGTAATCAAAAGTTCTCTGAGAAATTTGATAAAAGAAAAATAGATGCTGCTTTTATTAGTAGTTTTCTCTCTACGATTGAAGCAGATACCTGTCTACAAGTGACAGTGAAGAAAAACTCCCAATAAGATGAAACATTGAATAAAATAAGAGAAAAAAATATTATTGCATTGAACCTRTTTCACCCATAGCAATGGACATATTCTGCACCTAACAGCAATAGCTTTGCAGTGATAAGCCTCAGTATGTAATTATAAAATATTTTGGAATGAGAAGACCTAAAGGAATACAGTATTGCATTGAATTTATTATTCTTTTCAAAATAACATTTGTGATCACTTATAGTTTATTTAGAAAAACTTCAGTAATTAATATATATTTCCAAAAATTGATAAGAATTGCTGGTTAGAATTGCGTGTGAGGAATGGTGACTGCAACTGCAAATTTATTTATGTATGTAAATGAAAAGGGAGTCTCTGTCAGAGTGTTGTCACAAGTAGTAGTAATAATAAATAAGATTATTTAATAGACCCCTATAATGAATCTTCCAAACAATTAATTCCAAAAAATCAGTAAGATAAAAGAAATACCAGCATACAATGACTATGCAATGAACAATGATCACTTTTCAACAAAAAAAAAAATCAGTGTACTGAAATACTTCAGAATTATTCAATGTTTTTGTTTATAAGTGGGGTTTTTTTCAGTCTTTTTAAAGCTCTGAACTGGTTTTAGCCTCTAGGCTCATTGACTTGGATAAATTCATATTGGAGTTCATATTGGTAATTTATGTGACTCTTTGAAAACTATTAAATTTAGGTCAAATCCTATTTCTCTAGGAGCATCCATTAATTCTGCCATTAACTCTGGGAGTTCTTCGTGTTCRCAGCCTGTGTTCTTTTAGCTGACAATTATTTTCTGGCTGAGTCACACATCTGAACGTATGGTGTTGCCAAATAAAATGCTTCTCTTGAGAGGCAAGGATACTTTGCTCATGAACGTCTGTTAAAGCGTGTAGAAATTTAGCATCTGATGACACATTTTGTTTTGTTTATTTTTTCAGGGGAATTCTGGCCTGGGCTTCAGTATTGCTGGAGGAACAGATAACCCACACATTGGGGACGATCCTGGGATATTTATTACTAAGATTATACCAGGAGGAGCTGCAGCAGAGGATGGAAGACTCAGGTAAAAGCTAAGTCATTATGTATGTTTGGCAGTGAAACGTGCCATTATTTAAACTACTTGGCAGCACTTTGATATGAACTGGGTCTTTCATGTAGAAGGGGGAAGCAAATGCCATGATTAGTGTCTCCTGTCTGCTAAAGCAGGAGAACGGATTTAAGTACTGAAAGCAATTGAGTAAAGGTTAGKTAAGCAATTGAATATGGTGCCTGTATGAAGGACATTTGCTGGTGCTAGCTCCATCTTTCTACCAGTTATTTCATTTAGTACCAGAGGCAAGATGTGGACACAACGATGAAACAGGCGTATCAGCRTGAAAGTCTTCTCTGCTCAATCATTATAGATTCATGGCTAAGGGACTATGCTTGGAGTTTCGTATTAGGGCTACTAAGACTGCCCGCTATTAGAGCCTTTCCTAAATAACCATAGCTTTCCRTGCCCACAGGTTTTGTAGACCCTCCCTCTTGGTTTTGAAAGCAGGGGTGGGGTATGCTATCTGCTTTTTCCAGCTGGCTTATTTCCCTCAGTGAGAATTTGACTGCCATGCTGTATATCTTGGGAACAGTCTATTGCTGTAGCTCGCACAGTGTCACTTGGAAGTTGTGGTTCTCAAACACATGACAGTGTATCTCAAGCAAGGGGTATCGGAGAAGCATGCGTGCTTCCCTTTCATACGGACTGAATTCAGAAAGGTTTCTGTCTATCACAGAGACTGCCACCCATCCGTCCGTCATGAAAACTATAAAAGAAAATTTAACTGAAAAAGCTTGGGATAAAATTCTGAAGCTTTCATGATCTCATGATCTCAGCTTTCATGATTTCAGTGAGAGATCATCCATCTTTGCCAAATACAGATGGACTAAAAATCATGAAATGTGACCAGATGGTAACAGGAACATTTTTGCCAAAACTTTGTCCCTTAATTCAAAATTAAAAGTATGGGGAGTTTGCCAGTTTTTAGAGCATGTTTAGGATGTTTCTTATATTTGGTTAGCAGCTGGGAAGGGATTTTTTTGGAAATGACTTATTTTTACTGTGATGGTGATGAAGAGTCATGCTTGAAGAATTTATGGGCTAAATATGACAATAAACAAAGGGAGTAGGAATCACCTCACGTAACTTAATGATTAAAATTTGGATATCTACCTCTAAGCTAATCATCTTTGGGTTCCCTTACAGTCAGTGAAGAARAACAGGCATTTCTAGAGCATGATTCATCTCATTCTAAGGTCAATGTTTAAATAGAAGAATCATATCCTAAAAGGGCCTATATTTTCATTGTTGACTTAAAGGGAATGAGGGTGACTAGTTCAGATATAGTGATCTATATTGAAATGTCTGTATTTGGCCAGATAACTCCATACAAGGCGTCCCTGATAAATAGAACATCAGGAAATACCAAGATTTGGTTATCATGCTACCCAATTTGACAAGATGAACAACACAAGCAGGTCTTAAATCTACCCCTACCTTGCCAGAAATAATAAAGAATCCTCTGAAAATTTTACAATATCTTTATTAATAGAGATTTTAACCAATTTTGAACACTCTTCTATTTGAAATCATTAAGAAGATGTGAGCAACTGCAGATTTTTTGTGTTATCTTTATATGAAATCAAGTATTTTGTAACATTGCTATACTAATTAACTACTTTGAATTTAACTCATGATTATTTAGTAATTACTTTATTGGAAATGTCTTAGGAAGACCATCTAAATCCACAAAACCTATCATAATAATGCAGTTCATTAATTCATATTAGGAATAGACCTGGCAAACTTTCTGTGTTTTACAATAAAAATTTAGTAGTAGAAATACCTTATTATTAAGACTTAGATAATGTTCTTAGAGACAATGTGTGTTAGCACATTTTGAAGTACAATGTTATAATTCAAATTTAATCATACGAGTGAAAATAATTGTTAAAGATGCATTTGGCATGCTTTTTTTTTTTTTTTTTTTTTTTTTTTTTTTGCCCTGTAAACATACCTTGTCTATACTGAATTTCTCTGTTGTTAATTCTGGATATCTAGATGCAATTATTTAAAATAGAATCTGTACAACTTTTTTATTTCCATAAAACTGCAATGCCCTCAAAATCTCTGTCTGAAAACTGCCATTCAAATGACAGGACTTAATCCTGTGGGGTCTATATGCAAATTAATAATGGAAAAAATAGTTTTTTTAGCTAAATATGACATGATATGAATTATTATGCAGTGTATCTGGAGTTTCTTCTCAGTAACTTTGTACCCTCCTCAATGCTCAAAAGATGTTACTTTTTCCTGCCTTAGATTCCCACAACCTGTTCTAATATTTTATAATTTGTGGGAATTTGTACTTATCTACCTTTTCTACTCTTGCAGGCAAACACAAGCTACATATTTATGTTACATTGATATAGAACATTATTGTTTTTTCTGTATTTTATAGTGAAAGGGCAGAAATCATTCAAAAAATCTCACCGTCATTTTCAGTAGTGAAAAAGCCTATATGACTCCAAGTTTGTAAGATTTTAGATGGCAAAATTTTATTTTATTCCACATCATTATTTTAATCTTGAAGATTCCTCTCTCCTCCTTTTCTCTGCTAAGTGGGTTCTTCTTTGCTCCAACGCTAAGAAAGAAAGAGATCCTATCATGTTTTAGGAACACCAGAAGATATTTGTCAGTGATTATTACTGAGATGCCACTGACAGCAAGAGCTATCCTGGGGCAGTCTCCCCTGGCTTACATGATAATTAATTTTACATAACGATTTGTTTATCAACTGAGGCCACTCACTAGGAGCAAAAGCTCAACAGCATGCAGTAATAACTAGTAAGAATGACTATAACCCAGCTTCCTAATTGAAGCCCAATTTCAAATTCATTGGGAGTAGGAAACAGGTCTTTATGGACAGGAAAAATATATGCCTTTTGGTGTCCATTTTTACCTCAGACTCTGCCTGCAGATACTTTATATTCAATAGTAGTGTGGATTGTCTGAACTCTATGATCTGCTCTTAAAAGCATAAAAGCTTGTAAAATCACTTTTACTGCATTTTATGTGAAGTGCCTTTGATCTAACTGAGCTAAGTAAAGTTTCTCAGATAGTGAGATGGTGAAAGTGATCTGCAAGAATGGACTTAATGCTACAGACTCTTACGAATCCTTAACGTGGTTATATGGGCTGACAAGCACAGTGGTAGGCCAACAGGAGCTTCATAAAARTCCAACAGAAACAAATGTAAAGTTCTGCACCAGGGATGGAACAACCCTTCGCAGTAGTTCAGGCTGGGGGCTTGCATGGCTGGAAGGAAGCTTTGCAGAGAAGACCTGGGGTACTGGAGGACAGCTTGCACGTGAGTCAGCAGTGTGCCCTTGCAGCAATRAAGGTCAGCACATAGAGGTCTGCATCAGYAGRAGCATAGCCAGCAGGGCAGGCGAAGAGATTATTCCTCTCTGTTCAGCACTAGTAAGTCCATACCTAGAACAGTGTGTCAGTTTTGGGATCCTCCAACCGTCAGAGGCAGATCAAAAAAGTGAGGCAAGTCCAGCTGAGGGTCGCTAACATTGTCAAAGGTCTGGTGCACATGATGCWTGAGGAGGGTCTGGAGAAAAGGCTTTTGGGGGGCATCTAATCACAGTTTTCTAGAACCTCAGAGGGAAGATGGAGCCAAACTCTTTTCAGACATACATGGAGAAAGGACTAGAGGCAACTGGAGGTTTCAACAAGGGAAATTTCAATTGACTATGAGGAAAAAAAAAATCTTCGCAATGAGGATAGTCAGGCACTGTCACTGGGAACTCAGAGAAGTCGTGAGATCTCCATCTGTGGAGGTTTTCAAAGCTCACCTGAACAAAACCCTGAGAAACTTGATATAACTTTGAAGAGAGCCCTGCTTTGAGCAGGAGGTTGAACTAGATGACCTCCAGAGGTCCTTTCCAAATGGAATTATTCTCTGATCTTATTGATTATGCTTTATGTATAAAAACTGTTCATGAGATTGGAACAAAGGTGATTATTTTCGTTTTTCTTTTTCCTTTAGGAGAGCATAATACTTTTACTGACAATAAAAACAATGCTGGTTTGGGTTTGTATCACTTCATGGCCCATATCTCTACAGTAACACTTTAAAAATAGTAAAACTTATCTGCTWCTTCAGACTGCATTAGTATCAATAACAGATGCCTGTTTCTGTAATGTCTTCCTAAACTTTCAAATATTTAATAAGTACTATTTTTGCATAATACTTTCTCTAAAATGCATCCATTTCTAAAACTAGTATGGCAACTRATACAATGCACAATTCTGATTTTAGAGGACTTTTTAGGTAAGTACATTGACACAGACTCCTAAGCTTAARAAATACAGAAAGCTGTGGAATCTTTTATGATGTCCATACATGATAGAGAAAAATGCTCCTTTTCTGGTTTCTTTTGGTAGATAACTTTATATAAAACAAATTAATTTTGAATTTGATTACTTTTACTAGAGGTGAATATTATAAGCTTGGGAGTGACTGAAAATTAGTTTTTGCTGAATACTGCATACTATGTTACTTTGAAGCTCTGAATTTCAAGTCATTGACAGATAGGGASTATAAAACTTCCAGAACTAGCAACCATTCCCACTGAGCTGAAGGACAATTTCCCTCAACCATTTGATCTCTTAAGACTTTTGATGCTTAAAAAGTTCTGCTTCTATCTTGCAAATGTCAGTTGTCCACATGCAAGCATCTACTGTTTAATAAAGAAGATCTGAATTTAGAGNTTTTTTTTTTTTTTTTTTTTTTTTTCTATTTGGAAGAAAAAGCTTCAGTAATGTATGGCTTAGGGATTTTTTTTCTATTTTATTTGAGTTTGTGTCAGAAAAGATATACAGTAGTTGACTCAATTGCCTATGTAAAGCAAGGAATTCCAACATATCATCTCAGCAGTTCCTTCTGTTGATCATAAGTGAGATTCTGGCTTTTAAACAGTAACACATATCTAAAAAATTCATCATACKATGTGAAAATGGGAGTGATCAACTTACGGAACTAGAAGTACAGTGTATGATATAATTTGATTTTAAAAATTAACAAAGGAATAATGAAAAGTTGTCAGTTATGACTAAGTATAATAAGTAGACACCACTAAAATATTATTTTTTTCTAGCAATCATAAACTGAAGCTGTTTTAAGTCAAAAATATTCTTTCTGTTTATAGTYTCTCAGAGTCCTATTCCAGTCTTGTAGTGCAGATATTTTTCTCAAAAATCTCTCTACACAAATGACTGGGTCATATGAGTTCCTTAGCTTTTGCTTCCAGAAGCAGAAAATTCTTGTTGATGTTCTTGTGAAGGAAAACTTGGGAATGTGAGTTTTAAAATGATGAGGAATCTAGAAAGCAAATAAAAAGTGTCTTGGACACAATAATAGTTAAAAGCTTACATTTTCATACCAAGGTTGCGGTCCTAGGAATCTTACTGAGCCAGTGGTTCAAAAATCATGTTGKTACTGCACACAAGACTTGAATATAAGTTTATTTGCAGAACTGTCAGACAGATCAAATCTGGACTGCCTTGAACTTGAATTTTAAGGGTTAATGTTGTACCAAATGTTATCTTTGTACTCGAGCCTGAAATGTACTCAAAAGAAAAGAGGGTTGATGTGAGGGGTGAGTCAAAGGGAAGAAAGTGATTGTGCCTAGGGGCACATTACCCTAGTAAGCTGCCTGGACCTGCAGCTATTCCATTCATTCTTTTTTCTAGGAAACTGGTTTCTAGTCTCTTCCAGTTTCTGAACCTACCCYTTTTTATTTTTTTTTTCTCCCCATAGTAGTGTGAATCTTTGTAAGGAGAACTGAAACATGTTGAGAAAAGCACAGCTACTGTCAGTCAGCTTTGGCAGACTAATAGCACATGGATGTTCAGTTACCCAAATACCATAGTTTAAAACCACTAAAGCAGTGCAGTGTTCATTTTTCCTTGGCAAATATATCATATATATATCTTTCCTCATATTACTCTAATTAATAATTGTCAGGAGGTTTAGAATCGTGTAAATGCCGCATTTTTATGCATGCTGTGTTTCTCTAGCATCATTGTAATAGTTTGACTGAGTCGAAGTGACTGGGTGTGGGAAAAGGAACAGAATACACATGTTGATGGGAGGAGACGAGAACCAAAATAACTTAACCTCTGTCACCTAGCAAATCAGTGAGAAAGCTTGGAATAGAATAGAATAGAATTTCTCCTATTTCTGTGGCTTGCAGGCTTAACTAAATGACTACTAGCAAAGGTTTTAAACAAATTAGATTTGTGTTCTCTTCAGTTATCAGTTAATCCACTGTGAGATATCAAAGAATTATGAATTTAGCTAGGTGCAAGTAGCCAGACAGGAATTCTAAGGATAAGAAGATCCTTTTTCTTGCATATCTTGTTAAGGAAAAACAAGAATAAGGCATTTAAAACACAAGATTATGCAATCTCTTCAGAATTTCTTATTATTTCTTTTATTTCACTAAACATGGAACAGAGATGAAATATTAGAATCCTGTGCTGCTCATTCAACACTTGCAAATTTAAATTAAAAAATCACAATGCTAGAACTGTGGTGTGCAGTGTGCCCAAGAAACTCAGATGAAAGAAGAAATGGAGGAGAGGAAACATGAGCAAGTGGCCACTTGCGAGTTGGTTAGATAAAGGCTGGTACCTGTTGGTATCTGTTTGTAGCTCTAGACTGCTTACTCAGAGGAAGTGAATTGGGAGAAAAAACAGGGAAGAACTGGGAGGGGGGGGAGCTTTTCAGATTAACATGAAAAGCTATTCCCAGGAGTGAACATGTCCTGTAAGAGGGTGTCATGTGTGTCTCAACCAGCTTGAACAATTGGCTGTATTTCACCATCATTATATCTCAAAACAGAAGTGTGTCTCCTTCATGATTCACTGCCTAAATCATTGTTTGTTAACTTYTGATCTTGAATTAAGCCCATCAAGCACTAGGCTTATGTGCATTGCAGTGGCATAAAGCCTGTTCAGGATATTATTATATTTACAGTACTGCCATAAAACACTGATTCATATCTGCACTGTTTGCAGGCCTCTAACAATGCTGCTCAGTACATAATTTAGTAGTAAGTTAATAAAGAGACATTCACCCCATTAAGCAAAACATGCTTGCTTTGCAGACACCCATAAATTAGATCACAGATTATTGACTGCTTACTCTGTCCTGGTTAGTGTTAGAAAGTTTGAGCTTATTAAGTTTGATTGTCTGTGTATCTGTGCATACTATTTTTGAGCCATTATCATAGGGGATCTACCTGAAAAAAAGGCAGACTATAAAATAAAAATCCAGCTTTCATTTATTAAAAAAAAAGTGGGTGAACATAGCTTACCATGATACAAAGTTTAAATTATCACCTTCTTTTCTTTTTTATCAATGGAATATGTTATCATGTAATTCTCTTATCTGCTGCTTCGACTTCTTTTTTTCTTTCACTGAATCCTTCTTTCCCTCCCATATAGAAATCTTAAACTCTTTATTTTGTGCTGCAGGTCCCCAGCATGTCTCCAAAGTTAATTGTACTTCTGCTTTTCCTACTTAATTTGGCAGACTGCCAAAATTTACATATGCAAAGCAGGAAAGAAAAGAGAAAATGTGTTTTGTTTTAATAGCTGAATTCTCAGGTACCTGGAACAGAATTGAATGAAAAGAAAAAGGTACTTCTCAGGCATCTCAGATTTGCCACTGGCAAATTTCCAGGTCCTGATTATAAATAATAGAAAATAGAAAGTAGAGATTTTTTTGTTTGTTTGTTTCAACACAAAGGTTCAGTTTCTTCCTCCTATAACTTTCTGAACTCTTTTGCACTGATAGGAGACACTGCTTGTGAACAACACTTAAGCAATGGAGCATATTATTAGAGCTTTAGATGTGCTACAGTTAGAGAATGCCCAGCTCACCAGGTATTTCATGCAATGATACTGAACTGGTTAACAGATCTCTCCCACAAGTGTTCATGTAGTACCCACTCCACCTAAAATTATAATAACACAAGAGTGCTGCAGCAGCAAAACAGCACCATGAAGCCATATCCGAGTGATTATTTCATCAATGTGTATGCACTGCTATTGCAGCTTTGCATTTGAATAGCACAACCATAATTCATCTGGAGTAAAAAGCCTTCTGTGGTTACACACCTTGGAAATCATCAGCTCTCTATAGAGTCTAGCATTAGTCAAGGGAAAAATATTACACATCTGTTTCCATACTCAACAGGTGTAACCCTCTGGGAATCTTCAGAATTTTCCATTTCTTTCGATTCCAACCAAATCTGAAAATAAGATCTTAGATGAAATATGATCTGACCTAAACTATCAAAAAAAAAAAAGCAAAAGTTAAGTATCTCTTCATAAACAGAAAAGGCTGACTTCTTAAATCTTAGGAAAAAGCTGGGTCAACTTTTTGCCTCTGGCAGCCAAAGCCAGAAACGCTAACACCCTGGGAAGCAGGCAGCCTGTCATCCCACACGCTGTCAAAACTCTCGGTTGTGGTTTCAACAGGCACCTGCWCTTTCAGACTTCAGCCCAACCACTTTTCCTGGCAGTATCTCACCCCCRGTCTCACGTTCCCCGCTCCGCTCTTACTGCGGACGTTGGAGYAGAGGGGCAAAATTTATTTCCCCACGGGCGTGTGGCTTTTAACATCAGACTTGCAAGGTGTGCCAGGACTTTGTTTGGATGCACTGCCCATCTTGTGCCGTCCTGCGTGTTACTGTTGAGTCATGTCGACGAAAAGTAGGAACGTTTTTCGCTCTCCTAATGTGCGTAGGACTGAAAGCTGCAGCCACTTCTCAATTTTCAGTGCATAGCGTGATGCTACTGATGCTCTGAAGCCGCTGAGTTTCTTACTGAACTAGAAGGACATGTTCTCTCTACCTTCTTCTTATTCTCCTTTTTTTTTTTTTATGCTACACCTCTGTTTGGAATAACTATTCTTAATCGAAGTGGAGCGGAAGGGAGTGTTTTCTGCTTGTCGGTGCAGGAGCCCGGGAGGCAGGACTGTTTGGTTTTGCTCTCGAYTGGTTACACCTGAGCTTTGGCAGCACTTTTCTCCTTCGGCGCTTGAGCTTCCCTGTTTGTAAAATGGGTATCGGGATCTCTGCCTCGGGCGGGGGGCTTGTCGCGCGGCTTGAGCGAGCTCGTCCGCAAAGCGCGTTGAGAGCCCCGGATGAAAAGCGCTCGTGCAAATCCTGGAGTCGCCTCCCGGGTTTATCTGTCGTAACCGGTTTTCCTGCACAAACCTGAAAAGGCTTCAGACAGCGTTAGCGTCGGATTTTCTCCAAGGGCGAGGAACAACCGAGCGGCCGGTCCCGCCGAAGGGCACCTGCGTCGCCCGCGGGAAGCGGGGCTGTGGGGCGCCCAGGCTCCCTCCGGCCCAGGCTCCCTCCGGCCCAGGCTCCCTCCGGCCCAGGCTCCCTCCCGGCCCGGCCGGGCCCGGCAGCTTGGAGACCTCCGGGTGGCCGGAGCTCGCCGGGAGCCGCGCGGCCTCCCTGCCCCGTCCGGCGCCCACGCGACGTGCTGAGCAGGGAGGAGCCTCGCGGCCTCTGGTGCCTTCGCTTCACAGGGTGTTTTCTTTTCTTTTTTCTTTTTTTTTTTCCCTGCCTCTGTGTGGGTTTGTTTTCCTTTCTTTACCCCCCACACCTCTCGCAACACCCCACAGCTACCTCGCCTCCCTTTCCTCCTCCTTCCGCTCCCTCCCGCTTTTGGCCAGCCGCGGAGACGGGCGGCGCGCGGGGAAGTCCTCCCGGTGGCCAGGGCCACCCAGGCAGCCCGTGGCGGGGGAGCGCCCGGAGCAGAGGGGCCGAGCAGGACAACGTTAACGGGGCAGTCGGAGCRCGGACGGACGGAGGAATGGGAAGATGTGGTAAGGGCGAAGGGCGGCCGAGCCGCAGGGTCGACGCCGACGGGAGAGGCCGGGGCGGGCAGCACCTGAGGGAGAAGGAAAACAGCAGCTCCCRTGGGTACCACGGAAGAAAACCTGGCTCCGCTCAGCCGGCCCGTTCGCGCGAAGGATCCCTCGCGGCCGCCCCGCTTCTCCTCCCTCCCCTTCCTGCACTGGCCTGCCTTGATTTAACCGTCTCCTTCCTCTCCAGCTCTTCTCCCTAAATTCCTGAAATCCATCAGAAACGAGCATTTCAACAACAACAAAAAAATAAACGTGGTGTTACAKGGCCTGGCGGCTGCTTGGTGGCTAACCGGGCGTCTGGCCGGCGTTTGGTAACTTTATTAGGTGGAGCTAGCGGCCCGATTCCCCTCCGGCATCCGTCCGGTCCAGCCTACTCCAAACGCACTGGTTTTTATGAAGGTTAACGCCTGATTTCCTGCCACTTAAGGCATCCCAGATCTGATAAATAAAAAAAAAAAAAAAAAAAGTCTTCAGCGAGGTGTTGGAGCTTGTCACGTGTGGGGGCGAATGGAGGAACTCGCCCCCCGGCCGGCAGCTTTGCCTCCCTGCAGCTGCACCCCAGGCCCAGCCCGGCCTGAGCAGAGCGTTACCTGCTTCGTCGGGGGAAAGGGTTTTATCTTAGCCAGGGCGTATTTCTAACAGGGTAATATGTGAAGTGAAACATCGTAAAGTGTGTGCAAGATCACGCTAGGTGTGGCCTACCGCGCAAAGGAGCATTAATTCGCTTTGAGTCGTGCCGCCCAAGCAGGAGCTGCAGGCTTAGTGCYGCAGAAAATCATCTTTGTTACAAGTGACCGAGAGCAGCCTGACCTCTGAAGGGTGTGTAGCAGCAGGGTGTTATCCTGCTTTCAGGATACACATAATTTAGAAAAAAGAAAAAAAARAAGAAAATAAAAGAAAAAAAAGAAGAAAAAAAAATCCTCCTGTTACATGTATTTAGACTTCATATTTCCAAAGGTTTATGCTTGAGCCTGTCTGTGTGCAAATTGGATGGGTGTTAGCTACTCCTCCCCCTTAGCCCCATAAAGCTACACCCTACGATATGAGCTACCATTAGCTAATGACTGTGTCCCCTTCCCGTAGTGCAGGCAATGAGGCGAGGGTGTTCTGTGAGCTGCTCAGTGAACTATTAAATCAGGTTTTGCTCCACTCCTCCCTCCACACYGGTAGCTGTATGAGGTGGGTTCATCTGTGGAGCATCCCTAACATCTCCAGATTGGATCAGACAGATCCAGAACAACCCCTGGTGTAGCAAGGTCCTTGGCTCAACTTTGGGGCAGATATGTGAGAAATTTTAAGTGCATTCTTTCCTAAAGTGACGGTGTAGATAAGGATATTTGGAGCTGATGTAGAATTTGCAACCATTTTTAGCTCCTGGATATTGTTAGCCATGTTCCAGGAGCACGTAAATTTGGTGTAACCCAAGTCACATGTGGTGAGCAATTTGTATCATTTACGAAACTTCAGCTCTTATCCTGCTTTGAATAATAGTAAAAAAGTCAATTTATAGTTTACATGCAGCATTAGTTATGAAATTTTAATAAGAAATTCACTCTTACAGCTGAGAATTGACTAATTGCTTGTCAAGTTTCTTCTGGAAATCAATAATTTAAAATATAGCAGCTCAGTGCATTAGGCATTAGTAAGTTTTTTAAAGTTTTCAATATATGCAGCAATTTGTTTAAATTATGCTGTTTCTTTATTTGATTTGTAATAGTTTAGTAAGTTTTTTTTAATGTCTCCCTTGCCTATGAGCATTTTTGAATAGAGTGCTGCCTGCATTACCACATAAAAACTTGGTATCTACACATTTCGGGTCTAAAAAGACTTCAGAATACTATACTAAAGCTGAGCAAACATATTTTTGATACGACATTAGCTCCAAATTACTTTTCAGCAGGAAAGGGGAAGGGGTAATTCAGGACTTCCTTCTTTCACAAAAGCAGTGGCAAAACCATTTCCTCTCAGCTCACCTCTGAAGGGGACCTGGGTTTGCCTTCCWCCCCTCCAGAGGCAAGCTCGCCCTCGTCTTCCCAAAGACTGATGTGATCAYTCAAATGGAACGGCTCTTAGATGAGCGTCTGTTCATGTTCTCTCAAAGTTCCTGTAAGACAAGTAAATATTAATTGAGCCAGAGAGCTGTCACCGTAGCAGTGAGAGCCTCCCTCGGAGATTCAGACAGAGGCTGTGAACAAGGGTCTCCTAAATCTCAGATGGATGTCCTGGACACTGACCAGAGTTAATGCTGTTTGCATTAGTTTCTGTTGTTGTTACAGTTTCTGCAAAATATTTAAATATTTCATCAAGCCAAAGCAAGGAGCAGAACTTCTTTCTAGTTGTASTGAGGATGCTTTCCTGAATAATGAAAGATTGCAATTGCTATGTAAGAGCATTGTCTTATACAAAATGGAACAGCTTCARTGGTGGAAATGGAGATATAATGGATATAAACAGAGGTAAAACATTTTTCTAGGAGATGATATTGGATAATAAGACAGCAGCTGGTAGTTTTGATTTTTGTTTCCCCTGATTGTCTAACATTTTATGTTATTTTAATTTAAAGGGTATTAGAATGAAATGATTCATTTTYGATTGAGTGGAGTAGTTTATTCAGTGTAAATCAGAGTTATTCAGAGATAAATCAGCAGCAGCTGGAAGAGTATTCTGGGTAAATATTATGTTATATTTTTCCTTTACCAATTGCTGCTGACTACATTTGGAAAGAAATAACAGGCTAGGTAGACTGTTGGTTTGATTTACGTCCTCTACAACTTCTAATGTTTGCCYTTGCAGCCAGGGACTATTTTACTCTATACATTTTAGCTCTTATCTTCTCTATGAGGTGATAATCCAGGCAGTAGGAGCAATAGGTTTCCATTAGGCAAAGGGCTCGATATCCAAGTACGCCTTTTCAGCATTCAGTAGGGATGCGGTCAGTGATGTTCAGCTGGATAGGCCCAGTGAATCTAGACTGGTACGGCCTGGGTGACAGCTAATTTACGCTGTTACTCGGTTGTATGTTTTTATAGAAGTCCTGCTGCCAGCACTTGARCCCTCCAATTTAAATCTTCGGGAGAGTTGTGTACGCTGCATGGCTGTGGCTGTTCTTTTTTCTTTCCTATACTTATTCCAATTAATGAGCACCCTCTGGGAATCAATCACTGCGTGTGACTGTCATAGTGCAGGGCTGTGCAGGTACTCAAGCTAGCTCCAAATRAGCTAGCTGGGAGACTGGAAGTTGCAGAGCTGCATTAATGTGGCCTTTTACCTGAAGTAATTGGCCCAGTAGACAAATGGAAAAGATTGATCTAACTAGATTCCCATGCTAGATYTACCACTATCAGTGTCTGAGCTGGCTTAGGATTTCATTGGGCCAATTTGATATAACATGATCTCTCTTTGGATTCAGACTCTCTTGGATTCTAGCTGTTAGCTTAGTGGAAGTTTTTGTCCAAGAGGTGCACATAAGCACTCCCAAACAGACACCCAGTGCTAAAGGGATGCCTTATAAAAGGATAATGCTTTTATGGTGAAATTATGATGAAATCTAAAGCTTTTATGCCACACATCTGTTCAGTGTAGCAGAAARGGTTAACTGAAGGAAAGCCCTAGCCCTACCCCAGGAAGTTCTCAGAACTAGGCTAGAATGCAGAAAAGATTCAAAGTATTTTAAACAAGAGATAAATTGCTTAAATTGCTTTCTGGCTAATTCTGTGCCTGGAGTGAAGGCATGCAGCTGAGTTTAAGACCTTAAAAAAAAAAAAAAAAAAAAAAAAAAAAAAAAAAATTGAGGCATCCTGTGTTGAAGCAGTGTAAATAGGAACATATTCAAGCTTCTAAATATATATTTTTCTAATAGTCTAAAGGCTCTGGGGCTTTTCCTTTCCTAATTATATAGTGCAATATGCTGTCTGTTTCTGTCTTGCTACTTCAAAAATAGAAATTAGTGTCATAAAGGCAACGAAGAGAAAGGAGAAAAGAGACACTGTGGATGATAAGAAGCTGCTGTGCTAATATTTTTACTGATACCATTACCAGCCACTCGCCTGAGCTCGTAGTACACTGACATTTCATTAAGATGACTGTGACTGTAGTATTTGAAAATCTGTAACTAAAGCACTAGCCATGGGCAAGAAATGTGTTTTATAACAGTGTTGCAGCTGTGCTGGTCACGTGTCAGGTCTCAGTAAGGACCTGTAAACATACAGTCATTTCAAGCAACAACACATTCTTAAAATCAGAAGGATTTTCTGATATTTAAGTTATACCCTGACAATTTGAGTTCAGCCTCTATCCATGATATATTATATTATCAAATATAATTTTTTTTATATATAAATTAATTATATTATAAAAATATAATTTAATTATCCATATAATAAAGCTCTAAGTTGTCTGGTAGGACACCTGTAAGTAATGCTGGCGTGACTTTAAACAMTCCTGTGTGCTATTCTGAGGAGAAATTTCTACCTCTTAACTAACATCATTGGACTTCTGSTATACCAGGGAAGAACTTCCTCTGTACTTTTTGCCTTCTCATGCAACCCACACAGCTGTTACCTTCCGGAGGACGTGAGGTTCTTGCTAGTAGGTCCTGGATCAGGGAATCACAATAGTGACTGAGACTCTGCATTGACAAGATGGCTCTTTTTTATGCCAAGACCACTGCAAAGATCCAAAGCAGCAAACAGTGAACTCTGGAGGCAGCTAACAGAGCTTCAGGTCATCCTCCATAACCTCATGCTGACAGTCATGTTGACACATGAAGTCATGTCCTACACAGAAGGACAGACTTGGTTTCTGTTAAAATTGTAGTCATATCTAAATATACATCTAAGTTAAAAACATTCCTAGGATTTCAGATGCAATCACTTTTGTAGRCTCTGGGCTGAAAATTAAGCTAGCGTTGGTGTCAGCTGTGAGGCTGCATCAGCATGGCACTGGACTCAAACAAATACACTCTGCTTTTTGGCAGGATTCATTAGCTCAGGGACTGAAGCCTTCAGGCTCCACGCAGCTGACAGACGGAAACTGGTTTGCCAGCACAGGTGGAGAAAACTTCCACCTATTTGTATGTGCTTACAAACATGCAGAGGAAGAGATTAGTTCTTGTCTTTACATGCATATGCCCCACAAGCTCTGTAAGCAGCAGAAAGAAGTTTTTGGTTTTCATCCCTCACCTCTAGGGACTGGTGACAAAAGTGAATGCAGCCAGAAAAAGGCAGAGAGTTGCTTTTACTCATTACGTATTATTTATGTCAAATATGCCTAGAGGCAGCATTGGGGGTTAGGTTGTTTGAGATGAGCCAAGAAGGGGTAGAGTCTCCCCTTAAAGGTWTATTCAAMTRGTAAACAGGAGACAAATAAAGTGGAAAATGGGTGGGCTTTTAGTCCTTCATTAAAAGTCTGTGAAAAAACAAGCGACCTGCTCAAGGCTGCGCAGGAGTTACTGGGATTCAGGTGCCAGGCAGTGTCTTAAGGGAAAAGATTATATTTTTCTTCAAACTATTTTGTTGTAATAGATTAGTCTCACTTGCAAAAGATTTGAGAGAATGAAGGCATATTTTTTTTCTCAGAAGTGTAATATTTAATTTTTAGTTCTTGCATTCCTCAGGAGCACAGACTATTCTGCTGTTGTTAGAAGTATAAGTTAGACTTGATGCTTCAGATAYTGCCTTAATGTTAAATACAGCAAGGTTTCTGTTATAGATTTGTATTCTTTGACTAAAACCCTGACAAATCCTGAATTATTTTTCAGCTAAAGCTGTAATTTTTATCAAGCATATTTAAGCCAGTAAGTGTTCTGTGAGATGACTTTTGATTTCGTTATAAAATATACAGGGTCAAATATTGAATTAGAATTGGCTGATACCTACATCAAATATATTTTTGTAAGTGCTTGATACTCTCTGTTTTCCAAAAAGAACTAGAAATGACAAATGAGATCTGATCTTTTCTTTTTCTGCTAAGGTTTATCTCTTTATTTTTAAATTAAGTGTAATAGTAGCTTTATACTATTTTAAAATGCCAGAAAGAGGCCTAAGTGTAAATGTGAATTTGCCGTAGAAATTGGATGTTGTGCCTAGTGAGTAGCTGAACAAGGGGATTAGATTATACCTAAGGAAACAGTGTGCCCAATGGGATATGTATGTCTACATTCTGTAATTGAAATGGCAGACCTTAGGGCTGCCGTGCAGTAAAATTCAGATCCCAGCCTTTATTCTGAATTCATGGTTAAAAATAATAATTAAAAAAATCATTTCTCCTTAAAAAAGAAAGAAGTGATATGAGCAGGTACCAAAAATTCCTACCCCAATATATTGTAAATTCTGTTTACTGCGGGATGGAAAGGGTGCATATCAGGATTAAAAATAAAAAAATAAAATAAAAATAAAAGTAAGCATCTCCCTGTCTGTATTCATAACCTGATTCTGCTAGAGTCAGATAAGGTGCCTCTGTTATGATCCTGTATTTCACTAATTAAGGATAATAATCAGTCCCTGTAGCTTATCTCCTTTAATCTTACGTTCCTACTGAAAGAGATGTGTTCTCATGATTTCTAGAAGAAAGCAAGCATCAACTCTTTGATAAGGTAAGTTTGAGGAAAAGATCAGACAAAGCAGGAAACAAAGTGAAAGTTTTAATTCTTCTCTCTTGCTTATGTTGTTTACCTGATACTTAAGGAGTTTTACACTGATCTTCCTTTAGTAACAGCATTTTTATCTTGATGGCAAAGCTTTGATGAAAGAGTAGCATCCAGATCAGGTTCATTTTTTTAGAGAAGATTTTAAAAAAAAAAAAAAAAAAAAAAAAAAAGCTACATTTGCTTGGAAATATCTGTTAATGGTCAGTATTCTGCAATATAAAGCAAGGTAACTGCATTTTTGAGAAACAGGCTGCCCAGTTAATAGACTGCAGATGAAACAGAAGGTGTCTTGATGGTAACTAAGATGTGTGGACAACTGCAGCTTTATTTATTTATCAGTTCTGCAGAGTACAGACCTATCCCTTGTTTCCGAGCCCATGGTTGGTTACTTTGAGCAGGACTTGAGTGAGGTTGCCTTGAGGGTTTGACATTTCAGTGTTGTGCCAGTCCCAGAAGAAGTCCATGTCCATGCCCGAGCTCTTGGGTCCTGCGCAGTTGTGCAACATCCACACTCAACTGCCGTGCCTTCTGCTTCGCCCCCTTACGGAGCCGCACGGACTGACGCTGCTCGGCAGGGCGATTAGCTCTTCAGGGTTCTCTGCCACCACGCTGTACTGCTTTGGGTTTCTCTGCAGTGCACCGTAGTGCGCAGAACAGACCAAACAGAATGAGCGTTACCAGTTGACACCTGCTATATTTCTAATAAGTGCCTAAGTGCTGTGGCCGTCTTCTTTTTTTACTACATGATTGAGGCAATTATCAGTTTTTAGGGATGCTTGCACGGTTTCTTGAAATCTGTAAGTTTAGGAGAAGGTAAGCAGGTCTAGAACAAACTGGTAAAAAACCTTTAAAGGACGTAGTTTAATTAATTGGTTTAGTGACATATTTTGCTATTATTATTTTAGGTCCGTGTTGCTGCAGCATTTGTAGGTGACTGATAGAGTAGAGCTGGAGCATGGTAGGAACTGTAGAAGGGAAAACTATCCCAAGCTCACTGTCACAGGTTTCTATCTTTAAATAATAACTCCTATGCAAAATATTGGACCTGAAAGCCTTGTGCATAGCTTTAAGGAGAAAAACGAAATATCACAGACAGTGTGTTGAGATGTCGCTTTGATTTTCTTGCTTTATTCTTTTCTCTGAATTTATCTCTTATTGTCTAGTGAATTCTTTGAATTTGCCAAGTGCTCTAAAATTATAAATTTAAATATTATAAATATTATAATTCCATCACTGGAGCAACTTTGTATTATTATTATATTCACCTTACACTAGTAGCATTAGTTTTTTCAAGGTTTATAAAGGATGATCTTACTTTTAACAAAGCATATAGCTCTAAAATGACAATTTTTAAACACTAGGATGGGAATTCTGGTGTACTGTAAGCATCCTTTTCCAGAAGGTCTTGCTTTTTCAGTAAATGAATGTGTGTGGCTTATTGGTTTTGACAGGATAAGTATGATTTCATGTTCTTTACTGACTCTCTGAAGAAGACATCAGTGCACGRCATAGAGTATATGAAAACAAAATAAATACAACTCTCCTTTTCAATGATTTTTACAATCTGTTCCCCTCCTTTTTATCTGCAAAACCATCCAGTGGTTAGGATTCTGTGCTTAGTTCATTAAGCATGGTATAGCCAATGATAGTGCAGGTATTAATAAGAGTCAGAAATTTGACAAGAATCAAATACATGACAATATTAATAGCAAGATGGAACAGCACCTTAGGCGTAATTACTATCTGTCTGAGTAGCAAGTGGTAGCAAGGATGTGTTCATGATTTATTTAAAAGAAATATTTAAAAGCAATCAATTTATATTAGAGCACTTATTAATTTGACAGCCAAACCACACAATTATATGTTTGGAAAATTAATGCTTCTGACACTGAAGAAAAGCAGCAAATGCCATCACAGAATGAAAACTGGAAACTTTACAATACATCACTTTTTATCAGAAAGGAAGTTTCAATTTTATTTCCTTTTCAAAWTGAACCAATTGTCAGTTGAAAGCTACTATACATAATTCCCTCTATAAATGTTCCTTCAAAAGGCTAATAAAACAATATGTCTTTGGTTTCAAATAGTTTGTTTCTTTTTATTTTCTTGATAAAAACAGCATAAGAACATAACAAAAATTCCTTCCAAGCTCTCAGAGCTCAGTTAAACTTTTTTTTTAAAAAAAACTTCATTCTTGCTTTGTGTGTTAGGGCTCTTGAGCAATATAATGTTCAAGTCTTCTTTTGCTGCTTCTTTTTGCATGCTGATTTTGCATTTCATAGCTGATTTTTGTGTATAGAAGTTAAAGTAAGTGGGAATATTTTAAGTGTCTTTTATTTTCTTCACTATCATTTTAGACAAAAAGAATAACGTGTTTGTTTATATATGCCTTTTTCTTCAATACCCAAAATACTTGCAAGCATTTCATAGCAAATTTACATAGCATAAGAACAATATAGTTTCAGTTCATTTAGTTCTTTGGAGCTTGCACTTCTCTATTTGCCAAGCATTGGCAAAGATAGGACAGTTCAGCAGTTAAGTCATTAGCCCACTATTTTGGAAACAGATTTTAGTGCTCTTAGGCTACAAATTTCCTTTTCAGCTTGGACAAATCTGTAAGGGAGAATACCACTCTAACCAGGACAATCAATTAGTTTATCCTAAGATAGTATAGTAGATACCTTTTAATAAGAATATGAGGGAATTTCATTCGTAGTTTAACAAAAAATAGGTGATATTACCACACAGCAGGTCTCAGAGCCTACAGACAGTGATGAAAATATAAGCAATAATATTTACTCAAATTATTTGACATGAAATGTTCCTTTTAAATTGTCTACTTTCTGTAGGACAGCATTTTTACTTTGATGATTCAAATTGGTTGGCTCTGGTGAAGAAATGTAAGAGATTTAAGGAGGTATTTGAATGATTAATGGTCAGTTGTAGTTTAACAAAAAATAAATAATATTACCACACAGCAGGTCTCAGAGCCTACAGACAGTGATGAAAATATAAGCAATGATATTTACTCAAATTACTTAACATGAAATGTTCCTTTTAAATTGTTTGCTTTCTGTAGGACAGCATTTTTACTTTGATGATTCAAATTGGTTGGCTCTGGTGAAGAAATGTAAGAGATTTAAGGAGGTATTTGAATGATTAATGGTCAATCTGTWTTAAATTAATTCAGTTGGTTTCCTTAAGAGCAAGCATTGCAGTAATAGCATGAAGCATGAATGCTGTAACCTGATTATAATGTTGAATAAAAGTCTTTCAATAAAGCTCTATAAAGAAGAGAAGCTGTTTATTACTCGTTTCTGCCACTGTGGTGGATGCAGCCCCAATTTATGGAGGAGGACAATGGGCGTAGATGATTAACTAGGCTTTAGATTGAATTGGGTGCACCTTTTGGGGCAGTAAGCATTCCATTTCCCTCATCATCATCATCACTGATGAAGCATATTGCATTGAATTTGTCTGACAAACTTTGTAGTGAAGTGTTTTTTTGTTTAACAGCACTTCTGATGAAACTGGAGTCCAAAATAACAGCTGAAGCATTTACTAGGTGTGATTCTTTGCCTTTCTTGTAGGGTCAACGACTGTATCTTGCGAGTGAATGAGGTCGATGTGTCAGAAGTCTCACATAGCAAAGCAGTGGAGGCCCTGAAAGAGGCTGGCTCCATAGTTCGACTGTATGTTCGCCGAAGGAGACCTATTCTGGAGACCGTAGTAGAGATCAAGTTGTTCAAAGGACCCAAAGGTAAGTATGAAAATGAAGACATCCATTTTAAACTTGATGTTTGACCTCTGTTTGTTCATTTGTTAACTGATTGACCTGCCAATACTGAAACGCAGTGAGTTTAGGCTGTTAGAAATTGAATTAATTGGTTGCATATTTTTTTAGTTATAAATTAAAATTATTCCTTATAAAGGAATTAGGAAGTTGTAGTTTGTTTCGTTTGATGTTCACTGTAGAGATGGTTCATTGCCTCCAAAGCAAATGTAAGATGCAGAAATATTATGCACTACACTGACAGACAGACATTCTTCCTCTGAAGTTTCTCCACCAAGACCATGACCTTACTTTAAGATGCTGTTGGATACAGTCTTTCTGAATTCTTCTTTTGTTTCAAAAGGATTTATGACTATCCTACGTCTCCTTTCTACTTTCATGTCAGCAATTTCTCCTGCAGTGAAACCATTTGGAACAAGAAGACAGAGAATAAACTTTTGTAGATACATAGAAGAATTTTATTTTTTCCTTCATCAAAAAAACACAGAAATCTAGGATGAAGCCTTCGCTAGTCTAAATCTGCATTATTGCTGTTAGCAGAAACATCTAGTTACAGAAAAAAGGGCTTTTTGAAAATATAAGTATATATTGTCAAATGCCCCCACAAAAAGCTGTTAAAAGATTGTTAAAGTGAAAATTTAGCCGTGGTAAAGTCTCTATATTATTATTTTTAATTTAATGTATTGCTTTTCCTGGCTGAAATTTCCTTCTTGCTACAGTATTTTTCTTTAACACTAATTTCTAGGTAAATAAAATGGATATTTTCTTTATATATGRAGATAGAAAGAACAGGCAGTAGATTTTTGGCTCCATAGTAATTATTTCATAGCCAAGTGTTTAATTAATGACATATATATGAGATGAAGGAATTTACATGTCTTTAAAAATGTTATGCATATGAGATTATTCTACTTCTTTCACCTACAGTAAATAATCGGTATTTTTTCCATCTTTACAGCTCATCTCACGTGACTATTACACTGTACTTTAGGAAGGTTTTTGTACAAGTAATGGATTATATTGGTTTATAAAACACTTGAAATTATTGATATTATCCATTAGTAGCAACCAAAGCTAGCACAGTGTTTTCAGTATTTGTTGCACTGTACATTTTTTAGCAATATTGTGATTATTTGTGACAGCAATATAACCATCATCCACTACTCTTGATAAACAATAAGACACCRTAAGATCTGAAGGTGAACTCCCAACAGCCCGGATTCTTGTGGTCAGTTGTAATGTGGAGTTGACTTTCAAGTGGAAAGGCATCTATGATAAGACTTGTATGTGCTTGAAATCAGAATGGTGATGCAGGCGGCAGTGTTTTCAAAGCTTTGGAATTAAGCATGTGTGTGATAGGACAGTCATTTTAAGTAACCTAAGGCTAAAGAAACTAAAATTCACATATCCTTTCAGATTGTGATGAAGTAGTAAAAAAAAAATCCAGTGTGACCAAATCAATTGCTGCATTATGGAAATGGACATGAGAGGCAATCACTTATTTATAAGTTTTTTGCAAGATGTTTATTTCGATTATATGCCTGAAACTATTTTACTTATTTAKTTATCAATTATCATAAAATAATTGATAATGTGGATACCAAAAGGGGACCTTTTACGACCAGTTAGAGAAACATTGCTTCTTAGTGCTACAAACATCAGTTTGGACTTACATTTTTATGAACATGAGATTTACTACAGTTATATGCTTTGAATTTTTTATATGTTGAATTTTATTCATTAAACTGAATATCTTCTTAAAACTTTAATATTATAGAAATAAGCTAACTGGAAACTTGGTTGGGCAAAAAGAAAGCTGATGAGCTAGTTCTTTGCAAAAACAAAGTTTTTCTCTTTATAATTTAAGCATTTAGAAAACATTCGCTTGTATGTTTTCAATGTTTTACAGATGAAAAAAGCAGAATGAATAAAACAGTGTATAGATTGATCAAAAATCTTAATATCAATACTAATTAGCATTTCCTTAGCAGTTTTTCTTTGAATATTTCAAACTCTTCTATGAAAAAAAAATTCTTGAGTCATAGAAAACTTGTGGTAGAAGTTGCAAATATAACCCAAGAATCTTGCTGTACATTTCAGTGCTAGCCACTCATATGGTGCTTATCTATTCATATTTCAGGTAATCTGCCTGTGAGTTGTTACTTCACACCATTGCCATAATGTGCAGGAACAACTACAGTATTTATAAATCCACACAGATATTTAGTAGCACTTTTTTACTTCTCAAATTTTTGTGTCCGGAGCAGGACCTGAAAGTCAGTGTTGTAGTTCCTGCATCAGTCTTTCCTTCCTTACTCATTAGCTTACAGAAGTGAATAAGGAAAGTGAATGAGTCTTTAGATGAGAAGGTTGTTCCATGCTAAGCTTACTGTAGCAAATATCTTTTCAAATGCTTCTTTTCCTGTCTCTGTTAATATATTACTGACTTCRTTCCTCACTGCACTGAGGATTTTCCACGTGAAAGCAAGTCTTGTTTTCCACAGTACTACGTAAACTTGGAAATCACTAGCTTCCCTGTCTCTGTATGTACAACAGATAATATCTGTCAACACTTGAAAGAGATAGATAAATAAATTTGCAAGGCTATTCATATAAATATTCTTTTAATTTCATCAGGGCGAGGGTTTTTACAAGCTATGAGTCAATAAAGGATTGGAGGATTTTTTTATTTTGTATTATTTTTTAAATGGATGTTAGTTTTTCCAGCTAGCGACCATCGTTGTAGAAGACATAGGTTAATTTTGCAGATCTATTTTGAACAAAAGTTCAGTAGCAATGATTTGGACCTATGGGAAGGACAAGGCCATGGCAGTGTGCTGGCAAGTGATGAAGTATCTGAAATGGCTGAGCTTTTCTGATGGAGGTCCCAGAGTGATCCTGTTCCTTTACAAAAAAATGTCCCAAATTTAGGTATGATAAAAGACCATATAACTTTTCCACTTGACCTTGGGCAAAGAGATAASTGAAGACACAAGTGAGTGGTGTAATAGAAAATCAAGGTTTCTAACAGAACTGCAGCTATGTAGACATTTAAATCATTTTGCCACATCCGATTGAAAATATTGGCTGATGTCTACATTCTGTTGAAGGTAATTGCTACATGTGCTACTGAAAATCCCATCCTTAAGTAATATGTTTTTCTATGTTGAAATATAGCAAGACTAACCATAATGAGAATGGATTGTGTACATGACAGTGTGACAGTATTTGTTCCTGGAGAGCAAACATGCACATATTCAAAAATGTATATATATGTGTGTGTGTGTGTGTGTGTGTGTGTGTGTGTAAAACTTGTGATTTAGCTTTCTAGAAGACCTTGCAACAAACTCTTTATAATGCATGAGGACTGAATTACTAACTTCAGCAACAGTGTCCCCTGTGCCCCATCTGTTCAGAGATTTTCAGGGAATCATGATGCCCTATCACACTGTAAATTTACCCTTTATTAAAAACAAAAAGTATTGAACAGTGTACTTTAATGTAAGATTAGTTACAGAAGTTAAACTTGATTTTTAAGAATCATCAAGCAAAATAGAATTTTACCTTTGTTAAGCTGACTACCAGAAACCTTGGTTGTGTAATACTGTATCTAACAATACTTAGTGGATAAGCTCCAATATCATAAACCAGAAGAAAAAAATAATAATTTCAGAAAATACTGATTCCAGTAACTATAGCAGTATTGGATCACAAAATAGACTTCTGACCTCAATTCTATAGCAAATGTGACATCTTAAAAGAAACAYAGCTGCAGAAATGAAGCTTGGGTTATATGAAGCAGAACAGCTGAGTACCAGGAAACTTGAGAGGAGAAACGGCAGATTTAAAAACACCAAAAAAAGGAAGACTATATTGAATATGAGAATATGGATTCTGCCATCTGGAAATTCTAGTGGCTTGAGTATAAAATCAAATAGAAATAGGATAAGTTTTCTTCACTCTTTTTGACTGTTCAAGAGTAACTATCCTTACAGTTTTCAAACTGTATTGATACCTGGAAGTGATAGCTACAGCTATCCTTCATTCACTGCATTCTRGATGGAAAGACTCTGGGAAGAGTAACAGCTAAAATTCTCTTTTCTTGTCTATAAGCTTGTCTTTTTCTCATTGTTGGTGCATTCAACCAATGATARCTTTTGATCAGATACATCCCACCCAATTTTGGGCACCTAACAAAAGATACTTGGGGTATTTATTTCTCTACTCTTTCTTCCTCTCATAATTAGGGCCATTTTTTGACTTYTCATTTAACCCATTTGGGATACTGCTATGTTTTGGGGCTCTAAATTAGAAATTAACACTTCTGTTGAGTACTAATCAGCCCACGTATGTCTCTGTGGTGGCCTAGCCTCCTTGTCTCAGTTTTCTTCTATAATCAGCAAGGGCTATGCTCCTGAACTGGTCAAGAAAATACTCRAAATAAGATATGAATGATCAGTTGAAATGGCATAATATTCATTTATTTTTTTCTAAGGATGTATATTCAACATGTAAGTGTTAAATAGGCATAACCAGTTCCAGAGGCTCCTTGTCATTGTTTGCTGCGCTGSCATGAAGGGACCATGAAGTATGTGTGAAATTTATTTTGCATGTAACTATTTGCTTTATTCTTGATGATGCCAAATAAAGTCTATAAGTAATAATGATCTTTTCTTCCTATGCTAAGAAAACTCTTTGATTAGTGGTGGAATTCTCTTTCAAAATTGCAGAGGTTTTCACCTAAATGTAAGGTATAGTTTCACTGCAGGATGGCCTTGAATTGTTACTGAAACATTCTCTACTCTCTTACCGTCTACAAAAAAATAAGTTTCACAAAGATTGACTCAAGTTTTAGTTTGGATTAGTGGTCTTAGTGGAAAAATCTGTGTTCTATTGTTTATCATCCCAGCTTGTAGTGGCAGCTGGGAAATACATTCAAAAWGCGCAGAGGAATTCAGCATACTTTTGAAATGTCTGGTTAAACTGACTCTGCTAAAAATGTGTAAGGACAGCAGAATAGTTTTTTTTTGTTTTTGTTTTTTTTAATCTTTCAAGTGTTGTTCTGAATGAGMAAAGAAGGAATCTTACTATTTTTGTCTACTAAAAGCAAAGCCAAAGGTTAGCTTTTTATTTCAGGTAATAGCTGATACACCGTTTAAAATGAAACAGGCATCTTTTTGTAAATGAAGAATCCCAATTATTTCTTTCACAATTTCAGAAAACACTGAGAGCTTTCAAATCTTGCTGTTTCATAAGTGATTATGAATGCTTACTTCAGACTGATGATGATATGTATTTTTTTATAAATATAGCTATTTCCTCTACTATTTCACTGGCATATGTAGTATCTAATTTTCTTGGTATTGGATACTAAACACTGCTTAGCAAACCTTAGGATATGGGGAGAGGGGATTTGCAGTGCAAGTTATATAGATTCATAGATTTTTTTAATTAGTTTATGATGGCTTGAAACTTTCAAAACATTTTTAATTTCATGCGAAAAAAAAATGAAGATGGTTCCAAAGTGCTTTGAGCAAAATRGGTTTTTCACAGTTTGAATTAACTTAAACTTTCTAGTCTTTAAAGACAATTTTCAGTCTTATGATCGTTAAAACTGTGAATTTCCTTCTATTTTTCAATGTTATCATCTTCTTGTGCTGTGAGTTTTTTCATGAATCATGATCTAAAGCAGAGCAAAATGGAGCAACTTTAAAGAGAAAACTGTAGAAAAATGAGGAAGCAAGCAAACATTTCTGAATGTAGATTTAACCAATTATTTAGATTTTCAACTCCAATTAAAGTTCTTCACTTCATATTAGTGTAATTCATTACCACTTACTAAAGGAAATGAAAAGAAAAATGCCACAATTGAAACTAAAATACCAGTTTTTGTGAAATGTCTTTGCTTAAGGGGACTTGCATTTCATCCTATCAGTAGCAAGTGCTCTATCAAGCCCTAATACATAATTTTCCAATTTTAAGATAGAGATTCAGATTCATCATTTATAAGTTAACATCACTGAAAGACATGCCTTCCCTAGCCCATGCAGGCTAGGATTGTCTAATGTAAGAAGATGTGACTATCTGCATACTTTATCACATAAAAGTGGTATACTCTTGAAACTCATAAAGTTAGAAAGCTCTGTGATAGTGCTATAAGAGTATTTACTGTTTTTAAAAAATATTTTGACGCATTACTGCTGTTAATGCCTAGTGGAGAAAAAATGGTAGGTTATGTCTGCACCTTCATATTCCAGAGACTCAGGATCACATTTTTTAGTTTAAGTGATAGTATCTGCATACTGCTAGTATTCTCATCATATTCTGTTTTATGGCACAAATAAAATGTCAAACATATTATCTGCCTTTGGCCGCTACAGACCTGCAATATCATCAGTATAAATTACCACAATGTGAAACAGTTCTTAAAAACCATTCTGAGTGCAGAGTGGCTCCTTCCATTATATGAAAAAAAGTAACATTTATGTATTATAATTTCACCAGACGAGAGTTATTATTATTAGAGTGGCGTACCAGTGYTTCTTTGGTCTGCAGTGGAGAAACCTGCCATGTTGTTGGTTACAATTGCACTTAAGTGACTTGGAGAAAAGAGGCATGTTTAAGAGTGGAGGTTTTTCAAGACTGTCCCATTTTGCTGTTACATTGTGTTACCTGGCTGAGAAGCATGCTGTTTTTTCACTGTTAAAGCTTAAATATGTTTCTTCTAGTTCTTTAACAGGTACCTCATATAACTTCAAAATATATATATGCTGTTCTGCATTGTGATGTTCTTAGGTATCTTGCGATACTCTGTAGAATATTGGGAAATGCTTATGATCTTTATGACTGAGACATAGCATTTTCTGTGTTCTAATACTTAAACAATTTTTCTACATTTGGAGGACACTTGATTTGATCTTTCTATAGCTTTATATTGGAATATGGTGGTRTCTGAGTGTTGTCATGTCAGACCAAATTCAGACAGGTTTGGAGCTAAATACTCAACAGATAGTGTGATGCCTTTCCATAGCACCAAAATAAAGTTGGAGCATTGATTTGAATGCCATCCCTTTGGCTGACTGTCTCATTATTTAAAAAGCTCTATCCTATGAGCTACAGGACATCAATTGTTTGAAATTTTACATTTTGGTGATGATTTTTGCTTCCCTTTTTTGTGTTTTCCTGACACTTTCCATTTGCACTAAAGGAATAAACAAAGGAACTTGGAGGACTGTACAGCAATTTTTTATATATATGATAATATAAATTGTATTATATATATAATCTATATTTTACATATATACACAAATATATACATATATGTGTGTGTGTATGTATATATTTGTGTGTATGTGCATCCTTTCCCTCGAAACCATTTATTTCTTAATAACTTTCCAAACAGTTCTTAGGATCCAGGGTTAATATGCAAAACGAACATCTAAACTCTCAGTAGATTTTAAGCATCATTTCCAGTCTTCATTCATGAAGAGTGAGGTTTCTACTGAAATGAACAGTCCTTTCTGCTACCCTGCAGTTATCATGATAACTATTTCTGAAGTGGTGCGGTAGCAATTTCAAAGTGCAGTGCTGTATTTTAATAGCCAATTGAACTGGCTATAAAAATATAGCGCTGAGCATTAAGATCATTACTAAATTGCTTCAGCAATACTTACTGATGAGGCAGCTTCAGTAGAATACGATTCATCTTAATGAACTGTGGCTGCAGCTGAGCAAAAGCAGCAGCACAGGGAAAGAAAGAGGTGCAGGTAGGCTTGGATGCTGGAACCTACTGTTTTTTCCAATAAAAACAGGAGAAAATCTGCTGTGCTTTGCCTCTATATTAGGTAGAAATTTCATACTACTATCCAATTGCTTAGATAATTTCATCATCTCTGGCCATAGACTAGCATGTAGAGCGTGCAGCAAAGTGACCTTGTTTTCTTTTTCATTCTTTACCATAAGTTGACAATCCTTTTGTTGCAATGTCCCATATTATAGTTCTTTGCACCTTAGCCAGTTTAACTCTATAAGTTCACAGTGGAAATATGAGGGATGGAAGATTTTTGTTTGTTTGTTTGTTTATTTGTCCACTTCCTTTATCAATGCAATGGGAAGGTGGTTTTATCTTCTGTGCTCAGCAGTTGGATCAGTTACGGATGCATCTCTAGGTCTGGCTTGTACAGTTTCCTTGTGGATGACAACAGAGCAAAAAATCAAAAAAAAAAAAAACTGTCTTTGATTTATCCAATACTTGTGGATAGATTTGTGAAGCATTTATCCAATGCTTCAAACAAAGTTGCTTACTACAGAGGATTACCTGGCGAAGTATGGATCTCTGGTTCACTGCTGAAAAGTTCCTTGAACTATCTTTTGCCTTGGGTTTGTTGATTATGAGCAATGGAAAAATGCAGGGTTTAAGCTTTGATTTCATTGCTGCATGCATGATTCTCTTTTCTGTCTCTATCATTTAAAAAAAACCCCACAAACTTGTCTCCACAGTTAAGCTCGCTTTTGATCTGTGGTAAGCATTATGCAAATTCCCAGTTAGTCCTGGCAAACTTCTTTTTCGAGTTCTATTTTTTTTTCTTCTTACCAAACATGATGTAATTTGCACAAGTCTTGTAATGTTGTGTTTTACAACATGCCTTTGTATTAGTTTTTTCCTTCAGACTATACATTTCTGGGTTAGGGAATATTTTCATCATTTCCTCTCCATTCTATAGTGTTCCTTAAGAGTTATAAAGGGAGTTAAAAAAGATCCCTTTTACTACATTTGCTGTTGCTGTCTGCATCAGGCCTACATAAGAAAGGGAGGAGATGCAGCAGATAATTAACATTCTGCTGCACTATCTCATCACTATATTCAGATATGCAATAAATCAAGAGATGAGGAAGGAGAATAGCATCATTTGCTGAACTACTGGGCTATGTGTAGAAAAAAGCCTTTCTGCAAACAGGAAACTACATTTTTTTTAATTTATTTATTTTTTTAGTGGGGGAGTGAGAATTGTCAAGGAAGTGAGAGTTCTTTCCACCTTTTTTTCACCACCTATAAATTCTTTTGCTTACATTCCTCAGATAACCATTCTATAAAACTTATGCTTGATCTTTCACTGATTTAATAAATAAACAATTATGTAACAGCCACTGTGGTGAGCCTGATGTGACATCCTGATGCAACATAAGATGTCTTAAGGCTTTAACATCCTGTGTGGAATACATTCACAGACATGATAGCTGTCACTTGCAACTGAAAATCCTTATGGTTGCATCTTTGCAGAGCCTCATTCCTTTCTGAATATAAAGCCAAATGGGCAGATTAACCAGATGAAATTACAGAGCGGTGATTTCATCCTTTATTGTTTTGTTAATTATCTACATAGTAATTGCTGTCTTCTTAATAGTATTTTAGAGGTCCAGGATCTTTCCTGAGAAATCTGCTGTCTGGAAGACAACAGGCATCAGCAAAATACTGTAGTACCATGAAAAACACCTTTAAAGGTGTATTTAATTAAATGTATATAACTTTAGGAGCTGTAACTATTCATTTTCCTTGTGTTCTTGTCTTGTTTTTTGTGATAACACTAAGCATAGGCAGACAGTCAGAATTTCTGAGCCTTCTGAGAAGATATTAGAGATTCTGAAAGTGGGGGACTCACAAGGCTGACTGAGGTTTTACAGGTGCAAGTGACAGCATTTATAAAATATTATTCTGCAGACTATTTCAAAATATTCTATATTGTGAATATTATTCTTCTATTTCTGCTAGCTGCAGAAAGGAAGGCTGCGTATTAAAGCATCTCTGAGCATCTGAAAGAAATAGCTCACTCAGTCAGAAGCCAGATGCCAAAGTGATTAATTGCAAGTAGTCATTTGTGTGACTGTTCCCCATGCTATATCCAAATCCTTTCTGCAGCTTTGTCATCCTTGTTTTGCATTCAGTATTCTGAAGGTAGGTATAATTGCAGTTAACCTTACTGAAAACAAAAGACTGCAACTTGGGTTCTTTTTAGATGAATTTTAGGTAGAAAGTGGTCACCAGATCTGAACACCTGGCAAAGAGAAAGAAATTTCTCAATGGTAGTTTAGCTTTAACTTACTAGTTACTGTTTTAAATCACTTTCTCAACAGCTTTGGAGAACTGTTCTTCCATTATCAGCTTTTTTTTTAATGTTATATTAATATTTCTAGAAAAGCTTTCTTTTTCAGTTTAGATGGAAAGCATTCCTTTGCCATTTACTGTGATTTGCACAGATGGGAATACAAGACCCTAACTGAGATGTGCCRTCTTTAAGAAATGAGACCGGCATGCCCCGGCTCTAGGGCTTTGCAGGCAGTGCACAAAAACTCGGACACTGCTGGTGCCAGTCGGTCACAGCCACACAGCTGATCCRTGCAGCTGCAGAGGTCTTCTGCGGCGATCGGCGGTATTCCACTTTGCACACCCAGTAAGATCAAGCTCGCTGCAAAAGCAAAGTTTAGTCTTGCTGTGCCAAAAACCTGGTGATTCTTGGCACTCAGACAGCTCTTCCTCTTTACTGGAAGCAATAAAGCCAAGAGAAAATATCGGTTGTTTTTCTTGCCTTGCAGACACTTATTTAAGATCTTTTCATTCAGAAATTTACCCTCTTGGGACAATGGCAAGGTGATATCTTTCTCTCAACATGAAGCATTCAGCATACCTGAAAGATAAAATAAGTTCTTGTGACTTGTTCCATCCTACATTTTTGTCTGCCTTTAAAACTATATTAGAAAGGCAAAGATACAGCTTAATACTCCTGCCTTTAGTTTCTCATTTCTAAGACAAATGACAACTTTGAGACTTCAAAAAAGCAATGTGTATCTATKGTGTAAACTTGGTTCGGAACCAGAAGCGTTAGCTCATATATCTGAAGTATTCCGAGAGTGTATAGCCCTGCATTCAGTATCCAGGATGTAGGCTCCTAAATTTTCAGCAGTGATTTGTATRAATGATTAAGAGCAGGTTCATGGATTTTAGAAGGAATTTTCATCATTTCCTTTGATGGGAAGAAACAGTTGCAAAGCAAGATCTTAGAGAGTTGAAGAAACTATAAAATAGGATATAATGGTAAAAAATATTTTTTAAAAAAAGATGTGTTGCATAAGTTAAAAGAAAAATATCCTTAAAGCATGCCTAAAGTTTCACTTTGGAAAGTGATATTTTCAAACAGGATATAATAATCTTTTTTCTTCTAATTTGTTTTTGTTTCTTTTTTTTTCTTTTATTATGCAATACAGTGTATAGGTTATCTTATGAAATGATCAGAAAGACATAACTACCCACACAACAAACATGAGACACGCATAAAATTACAGCAAAACATTTTGTAGTTGTTTTGGTGTAGGCATGCATGTTTACATTCAGTGAACTGAGCTCACTGAAAAATGAGCTCAGTTGGTGTAAGAGGCCAGAGGTGAATCTGATCCATAATCTGTAGGTTGGGTATGTAGCATGTATAACTTCTAATAATCATCAAACGCCAGAGCCAAAATATCTGACAAATTATTTTATAATGATACTTCTAAATTCTGGAATAGCAAATAACATCCCTTCTGCAATGCAGAGAAAGTAATTGCAGTTTAGAGATGTTCTTTGTAACCACRCAGAGGTTGTTTGTAACCACATGATAAGTGTTTTCCGTTTTCATAGGGAACATATATCTGGGCTCCCCAGTGCAAGAGAGACATGGAGCTACTGCAGAGAGTCCAGCATAGGGCTACAAAGATGCTCAGAGGGCTGGAGCACCTGCCCTGTGAGGAAGGGCTGCGAGAGCTGGGCCTCTTCAGCCTGGGGAAGAGAAGCCTGAGGGGGGATCTGATCAATGTGTACAAGTACCTGAAGGGAGGGTGTCAAGGGGACGGGGACAAACTCTTTTCGGTTGCCCCGTGTGACAGGACAAGAGGCRATGGGCAGAAAYTGAAGCRCAGGAAGTTGTGCCTGAACGTGAGGGGGAATTTCTTCYCTGTGAGAGTGATGGAGCCCTGGACCAGGTTGCCCAGAGAGGTTGTGGAGTCTCCTTCTCTGGAGATCTTCAAGGCCTGCCTGGACGCAACCCTGTCTAACATGCTGTAGGTGACCCTGCTTGAGCAGGGAGGTTGGACTAGATGATCTCCAGAGGTCCCTTCCAACCTTASTCATTCCATGATTCTATGATATAAAAAATGCCTAACAATTTTCTAGCATCCATTTTCACAGGAAAGTCATCTGTGATAAGGTTCCTATCGTGATTAAAACCAGTGACAGACGGACAAGACCTCAGCCTCAAATAAAGAAGGAACAGACCAGGCAGCACTTAAATAAGTTAGATATTTTTACACTTGCAGGTCCTGGTGTTCTTGATCCCAGACTACTCAGTCTTGGTTGATGACATCTGAGTGTTAAGAGTGATTATTTTTGAAAATTTGTGTGGAGAAGGTGAAAAACTGTAAAAGCAAACAGCTAACTTGTCTTTGCTGAAGTGAACAAGAGGAACAGGAGGATTATAAAGCCATCAGGCTTGCCTTCAGAATGCCAAAGGAATACTGGAACAGATAGGAAAACTCTTTGTAAGCATCTGGAAAAAACARAAGAGTATTGCCTTAACAGGCACTAGATGTCATATGGCTTCCCTTTTGTAATTCTTTTTCACATTTTTCTCAGATGACACCATGTGCTAGGAGGGCTTAACATTGAAAATAGTCTGAAAAAAACCAAGATGTGATTCAGTGGTAACAAGTGCAAGGTACTTTATACAGGAATAATCAATTAATCTAATAAATAGTGCTCAGTGGAAAACTGTTTGGGCAAGAATCCTGCAGAAAATGATATAGGACTATATTAGCTGTAGTATCCTTTACCTAATATCATGCTGTGGTGAAACATTTGAAGACTATAATGGGATTTATAAATTGAAGTATAGTTTATGGGACATATGAGCAGTCCTTTCATCCTTCACAGGTAAAGGCTTAGCTGGAAAATGCTGTCTTTGAGCTTTGCTCTTCAAGAAAGATGTGGGGCAGTTGGAGGGACTCCAGGGGAAGGCAGTAAAAATGATCAGAGATTTGGAAATTGTATCCTACAAGGAAAGATTGAGTGATCTGAAGTCATTTATCTGAAATACTTAAAAGGGGGTAATGGGCTCCTGATAACCACCTTCTTCCTTTGCGGCACATCTTTGAAGAAAGAGCTTGCTCTGTGTGCAACAAAACTTAATAGACAAATTATGATAAGCAAGACTTGGACTGAGTTTTAGGACAAATGAGGACTGTGCTGTAATAGATTACCAGACAGGTTACTAAGTCCCCAGAACTGTAGATCTCTGGGTGCGTCGAACATCAATTTGTTAGCTTTGATGTAACTGTAGTTGGTTCTACCTCAGACCAAGATAATGGAATAAATGATCCATTGAGTTTCTTCAAGCCACAGGATTCAGTGATTGTAACTTCCTCTTTTTCACTGCAGTATGAAAACAAACARCAAGGATAGGGCTAGTTAAACCCTACACCTCCAAGATAAAGAGGGTATCTTCCAGACACAAAATACAAACTTTTCTTTTGCCTGTTCTCAACTGTAATTTAGTAATTTTGATTTTTGTCTTTTTGCTTCCTGTATGGCTAGGAGGGATACAACATTTTTAGAAAAGAATCCTCTTGATATCTATGAATACTAATGAATATTGGAACAGATAATCTGCAGTCCCAAACTGCATTTGTTTATTCACATCTAGTTAGGATTTCCCTGACTTTTCAGCTTCTCTGTGAGTCAAGCCAGGATTGTGCTCCTTAGGAATAATTTGGTCAGATGGAGAGCTGGTTGTTCATCAAAGGCTGGTCTCGCAGCAGGTTTTCAGTACTTGGAGGCTGGCCATGACTCCTTTGCTTTAGACTGCACTGAATCATTTAATGCTAAATCTTGGCTTCATAACCAACATGTTCTTCTGGTTATGGGCAGAGTTGGGTTTCTTTATGTGTAATAGCACAGTCTTGTAGGCTTGGGGTTCTGCATTTGTGGGCCTCACTGAGATGGAGCTCTTAATCCAAATAGCTGTCTAAAATTTCTATATAGAGAGATGGCCGAGAAATAATCTGGGAGTAAAATGAGATGCTAGTGCATTCATTCTTTCTTGCAGGATTTCACTTTTTCAGAGCAYTGTGTACGTACTTCCCAGATACTGAGACCTACACCCTACTTTTGGCATTGTGGAGGGAATTGTTGTTAACAAAAATAGCTGATGGAAAGCCCATGTTAATTCCCTGTGCTAGAACCCCTTGAGGGACAAATCGCAAGATATTTGTCATGCTATTATCTCAATAAAAGACCTGATTAAAAAATATCCAGGAAACCATAGTTCATCAAAAATCTGTAGTGTAGCCCAGCATGAAACTACATTTAAATGTTATACCCTGAGTCTCAACGCTGTTAAGCACAAGCTCTTAGAAAATCTTGAGTGTCCAGGACCAGTCTGGAAAGGTCTGTATTGCTGAATGCAGATTTTAAATATGGGTTCACACTATCTTTCTAGATACGTATAGTAGAGTAGAATGCCCTTAGTAAAGATGTAGAATAATGTATAAGAAGAGGCAAGTTTCTGATKTTACTGTTTCTACTCTGTGAAAATAGACTGGCAAACAAAGCCTTTTTGTGTCACTTTGTTTCTTAGAGTATTGCAAGAAAGCACTATCAGTAAACTGAACCAAAGCACAGTTGCAGGGAGACAAAAAGAGTCAAACCCAGGTGCAATGACTCATGAATCCATTTTCAGAGTGCCTTCACCTTATTGCTCTAGTTCAGTAAGCATCATCTGTTTTCTTTCTCGGTAGCATTTATATACTTGTAAACTTTTAGTATCAGGGCTCTGTAAATTACCTTGCATAAAAAAAAAAGAAATATTTGTAAATCTCTCTTGATTCCTCTATATTTTTTTAAAGAGGAAGTAACTGAATGGGCGAYAGTTTATTTATGAGTGGATTGCAAATAGATAAGAGGCTGCAAGATGAACTTTTATTTCATTTTGTATTTTCAAGCATCAACATAATTGCCAAACAGTTTTTGAGAAAGTATTTCTGTTCAGTTTTGCAACAGAAATAAGAAGATAAATGCTAAATTCCCTTCGTCAGATGGAGGAGGAACAAAAGAAATTGATGAGTCTCTTCCTGACCTTTATAGTTGTTAAACAGATCCCAAACTGACAGACTGCCCCTTCTGTCTCCATTTAATTCATGACAAATTGTTAAATATTTGGCTAGAACAGCCATCCATACTTACAAAGCAGTGACCCAGCTGTACTCAGTTAAAGGTATATCACCTAATATTATACACAGTAAATAGTTATACTAATTCATGAATAGATGCTATCTCTGCTGTTAAGTCTATGAATTTCAAGAATGAATCTTCATATGAAAAAAAAAAGTGAAGGAAAGCACAGCTATACATATTAATAGTTTTAAAAAATTAGCATCTCAACAAAAATTAATAACTATCTTAAAACACATCTCGATGCACAAATCTACAGGATCAAATACTTTTTACTGAAATTATTAGGAGTTGGAAATAATTTTATGCTGCTGTCAATAATTGCCATAATTCATGAATTAACTATGCTAAATGCAAAATTATGGAAGTACTGCTATTTGTTACTGACAGACAAACTGTGATAAACTGTCTGCACACTTTTAGATCCTATGCCAGAAACAACTGGTTTTCTGCATGCATGAAAAGTGAACCTTATTTCAGGGTTTGAACCCAACATAATATAAACTGTAAAAGCAATAGAGATTTATTTGAATCTAGCCTCAGGCAGCTGACTGAAGGCTTTACTCTGTGCAGTCATTGCAGGTTTCTGTAACTGCCTGCTTAGTTCTCATCACTGCAAAGGAGCCATGGATTGTTATTTTTGTTTCTTAGGTCCAAAAATTACATGCTTGAATCTAGATGGGATGAGCCAAGGCTTAAGTAAAGGTCAAGTGAAATTTAAGAGTATGAGCAACAGTGGAAAAGTAGAAAAACCTTCAAGATTTTACTAAATTGTCTGGTGGAGAGAGRAGAGTGTCAGGGATAAAGGACTTCTCTTTGTTTACACCAGCGAGATAAAGCCCCGCCGTGTTGATCCCACTTCCAGATGCTTCTGCCTCATACTAAAAACTTTATGGATTATCAGCTACATCTGAGGGAGGAATGCCAATTTTTAATAGGAGATGCGGATCAAATAGAGAGAGCTACAAAAGCAAATTTACTGCAATGAGGTTAATTTTCTTAAGAACTAGGGTTAGATAAAAAATGGGACAGAAGAGAGAATTTGGTTTCCTACTGTTTTCACCTCCTATGTGCAAATACTCTGAATTAATGGTTGTTCTCGCAAGGCAGCCATATATGGTTACCTCCAGCATTTTCAAGACCAGTGCTTCTTTTTAAAGCTAAGTTAAAGGTTTTATATTTCATTCTCTAATCATGAAAGGTTCATGGTACCAGTGTATCTGCCAGAGCAAAAATCAGAGATATATAGAGTAAGCATCATTACTACACTGTTTTCCTCCTCTTGTAGCAATATCAGATTTGTCTTAGCTCTCAGGAGCATTGCAAACCTATGATTACCAACCTCTCTTTCTCTCTCTCAAGCTTAGGAGAGCAGTTTTATTGTTCCCTTCTCTCCTGTTTTGCGTCAGGRTCTCAAGCATAGTTCTACCGAAAAGTTTTCAAGTGCATTGCTAGGTTAAACAGCCATTTCGGTCCTCCTCTCTCCAGCTACTTGCTCCTATCACTGCATTTTTTCTCCCTGCTGCATCCCCTAAGTTGGGTTTGYTGAGCAGCAGCACAAACCTTGTGAATATGCACCTGTTCTGGAACTGGATTTGGAGCTGACCCAGTTAACAGCAAATATGTTCTGTTTTGCACAGTCTTCAGCTGCTGATGCATTTAGCTAAAAAAATTTCTCCAGCTGATGCAAGGCAGATAGCGGGAGAGCGTGGCCAAAGGCAGGGAGGAGAACAGGGTTATCTCTGGTGACAGTTATCTTCAGGTTTTGGGTCAGGAAACAACAATCCTGAAAATGCATTCTGCCACCCACTACCTGGCTCTTTGCTGCTGATTAAGATAACTTGCTGCTGTATCTGAAGCCATGCATAGTCCAGATGATTTTTACCCAAGAGAATGAAAGGACAGTGGTGAGGATGGAACAACAACAACAAAATGGACAAGAAAAATGCTGCTAACTCAGAACAACAAATGGCAGGAAGAAAGAGAACAAGACAAAATAGTCTTAGCAGTCTGATCATAYCACATCCAGCCACCTAATCACTTGGGCTGCGTATAGCATTATTCCCTGCGAGATGGAAATAGTCCAGTTGCACAGACAAAAAGCTGGATGGTGCCTGTCTTAATCTAAAATTCTGATTTTTAATGACTCTGCCTCTAAAGATWCTCTGTGTTTGTGCGCACATCAAAAATGTGCAGAAACTTCCCGTGTGAGCAGGAAGCCTATTTGMATGTGCAGCTTCAATGTAGGCATAGGCAAGCACGGCATGGAAGTGTGAACGGGGCAAATGCACATGCCCATGGACGTAGTTCACAACTTTCCAAAAATAATCACAAGCAGTATGCATATGCATATGCAGGTCTTGCATTTCTCTGCTTTACCTTGCTAATCTTTACTTCTTTTTTTCTTTTTTTAGTAACTTGACTGTTTTTAACATAAAAAGTTTACAGACRGTATATTATACTGCTTTTTCTATAATGGCAGAACTACTTGCTATAATTCTCACAGAGTGTCAGTATTTGTCAAAAATGAAATCATTTTTTTCTCTTGTGCTGGTARAATTGTCACAATGTGATTTAGTATAATTTTTAGWGAAATTGAATCCTCATTAATGATTTAAAAACTGATTAATTGTGAATAGTAAGGAATAGTTTCTTCTCTTTTCAAGATAAATCTTAATGTATTCTTGAGAATTCCTATTGTGAACGTAAGTCATTTTCTGTTTTTTGCCAAATTTATTCTCAATTTGAATAAATATAAAAATATAGAATAAATACAGCTTCTAATGAGACTGTAAATGTTATTTTCCTAGTTTGCCATTTCCTTTCTTTTCAACTACATCTGAAGAGAATATATCTTCAGGGATCACATGTGCAGGCAAAAAATCCATAATGGGAAAACCCTTTAACTACAAAACTGAATGGAAAAGAAGGAATTGTTTTCATTTATGTGCATGTTAGGTATTTGGTTCAAAATTTTCTACAAACAGAAGAATGATTTGGCAAGATATGTTTGCAAGCCTTTATTATAGATTACGGAAAGATTAATGTTTACAGATATGATAATGTAAATCTAGTGTTCTATTTACTGTACCTATATATTAATTGCTTTTAAAGATATTCTTACTGCCTTGAAGGTATGCTAACATTTGTATCATAATCTTAATTCCTCATCGTCACCTCTCTGATTGGAAATGTAAACATCTTTCCTAGACTAAAGAGCATAACCCAGTATCCTGAGAACAGATCCCTTTCTTGCTGTTAGAACCCCAAAGTTTTTGCTACACTATTTGATTGTTATGCCCATAAGAATGAAGAAAAAAGAAAAAAACAGTAGGAAAAGAGTTTAAGAGTCTAAATTTGCTTCTGAGAAGGGGTAGAAGCTAGAGAAAAGTAACTTAGCAGAAAAATCCCTGGAATACCTAGACAATTGTTTTTTAACAGATTCTAGACTCTTCTGATTTTTTGACTTTCATGGGTCTGAGATGGTTGTGATGAAGCCCTTGTGTCTAAAGCAAAAATGTAACGTGCTACCCCTATGTCCCAGAGGAGTAGAGAACCCAAAGAAAGCAGTAGTGGGTAGCAAGCTTTCAAAGCTTTCAGGGAGATCCCAACACATTAACATTGTGGAACAGGTATCAGAAGCTGTGGATAGCATTGTGATAGCCGAATTTTAAAATTAGATGTGCTTCCTAGTGGCATGAATGGCAGTTTGCCAGGTTTGTATYTGAAATGCTAATAGCCACGTTGTCCTGTCTGACTTCTATGATTCAGATAGCAGCTGAGGAGCTCGGAAGGCTCCTTCTGGATTATAAACCTGCTTGGGTATTCTCAACCAAGGGTGTAAAAATTAGTCTGCTATCATTGCCAGTAGATGGCCAACACATAGACACTACCATGGCCTCTCCTAGATTGAGTCTCAACTACCTACCATTCTTCCAGGCCTTTAGTCTTTGTAGAGCTGCTTGGGGCAGTATGGATATACATATGCATCAGGGTATTGAAGATATTTTAATCTCTGTGAAATCACTATCTCTATTCACTTTCATTTAACAAGCAGTAAAAACAGAACTCTGCAGAGGATTTTGCAGTTATATTGTGTTATTACAATATTTTAAACTTTAAATTTAAATTTTATTTAGATTAGATTTTAAACACTGCAGTTATTTAAAAATTGCAAAAAAAAAATCTAACTTTAATTTTATTTGAAAGTGTTCTAAATTTGTGCTGACAAAAGATGTAGGATGTGAAATGTTAGTGTTTATTTTCTGTAAAGAGCTTTAGCCAAAATCTGTCTCCACACTGAAAAGCCATAAACTTTCTCTCTGCTTAGGTTACAGAAGGACTGATTCCCTCAGGGAAGGGAGGATTGCGCAGTATTATTTTGCAATCAATGCTAATTTGCAAAGAAAGGATTTTATTTGCCTTCTGTATAATCGCAGCTGGTAAATAAAATTCRGTGATAGATAGCCTTTCCCACAAGCGTGGTGGCTGTACTTTGTGGAAACATTGTGTATGCTCTCCAGTTAGGTCCTCAGTATAGGCTAAATCTGAATTCTGGCCATCTGTGCTAGTTTGGTAGTATGGAAAGGTGATGTACCAGCAGTCAGAATGTAGGGATTAATAAAAATGACAGCAATAAAAAAGACTATGGGCAAAAACAAAGGAACTGTGTAACAATATCTGTATAAATAGCTAAGGGCACGAGTATACAATGACACTGTAATGGCGACAATAATTTTCTCACTGTGTAAGGTGGTTTCAAAGAATATTTTTTCTTACCTGGTGGCATCGTATATCATCTTTATTCTATCTGACATCATCTGGGAAATAACTGAAAACGCTAGATATTTCTACCAAAAAAAAAAAAAAAAAAAAAAAGTCAGAAAAAGTAAGGAAGATGCTTGAAGTTTCTAACCTGAGGTCACCAGAAAGAGATACTGGATAATGATAGTCTCAATTAGATTTTGGGGGAGAGGCAGGGAGGAGTTGTTCATCCCAGTCCAGGCACTTAGCAGACAGTTTGTTATAAAGAGCTCTCTCAAGTGACACTGGAATGGAGACTGAAATAGGAATTAAAGATTGCAAGGAAAGTAGAAAGCTGTTAAGTGTATTCTGAATATTAGTTAAAGTTTTATGAATCATACTCTCATTTAAAATTACTTTTTCATCCACAGAACAGTTACAAAATGTAGCCAAATTTTATTTGTGTAACTCCTTCTGGTATAAACTGGCAAATGAGCCAGAAATAGGAATGGTTAGAAGAATTTACTCAGATAAAATAGTATTTGAATCTATAATGCAACATAGAGGAGAGAGACAAAGTGACATTTCCTTTAGTTGAGAATAATAGTTTCTCAGGAATTGATTCATGGCCCCAAACAAAGACAGATAAAGAAATTCGAGGAAGATAGCTGCTCTTTCTACCACTGTTTAAATTATTGTGAAACATAATCCAATTTTTATTTTGCAATGTATTTTATTTTCCTTTGTACCAAACAGTAAAGGAATCTGCTGTCAATATTGAACACTAATCATAAATCAYAGTTATAACAAGCCTATTAAACCTTCACAATTATTATGAGGTGCTACTTTTAAATGTGTCATATTGCTCCTCCAGGAAAACTAAAATTGGCAACTAGAAGCTTGAGCAAAGGGGCAGGAGGAGAAATTCCCTGCTGCTTCTCTGCTTATAATTAACCTTGTTTCCATTGGTTTATTCATATAGCASTACTGCAGTACCTGTCAAAACAAGTCAATCAAATGATACCCAGCAAAGTGCTTTGTATTACCCATGTTCCTTTCCTGCCTCTAAGTGAAATTTGATTAATTAGAAGCCTGGATTGGACTTCATTGCTCCAGGCTTGATGATTTCATCGGCCTGTTCATCAGTATGATACTATTCTGCCTTTCAAAGGAAAAAAAAAAAAAAGAGAGAGAGAGAGAGACTATATAAATATTGGCCCTGTAAGCTGAAAGAGTTTTCAACAGTAAAAGACCACCGAGGTATGTTTTTTGTGCTRGAGAAATAGCTGGTCTCTAGAAAGAGAGGAGCTAACTTTGGCTTGGGTTCCTCTTTGCCTGGTGTYGTTGCTCAAAGTAGTACAATTTGGTAATTAGTCAGAGACCACAGCCAGGCTTGCCCTTCCAGGGAAGGGTCAGGGTTAGGGTCCTCAGTGGACAAGTGGTTGCATCAGTGCTTTCTGGTTGAATTTTCTTACTTTGCTACCTTGAAGCAGTTTCACAAAATTCCTAGGATATGGGACACGAGCTATTGAACCCTCATCATATCTCTTGAAATTTTATTGGTGACAATGAAGTAGTTTTTGGTCAAWTGTTTTATACCCTCTAGGAGTCCACAGTTGTTATGAGGTGGTCCTTCACTTCAGAACATTGCTGTCTTCAGTCTGCATTAATCTTAGGCAAGGCTGCAGCTCATTGTTTTTCTTTGTTTGGTATATACACATCTTTATGGATATCATCTGTTTTCCCGTTGGTCTTACAGGCAGAAGAATGGCTTATGTCACATGCTGTAAACTTGCTGCCAGCTTCCTGTTGTTACAGTACTGCTGACAAGACATCTGTGCTGTGGTCTTAACAGAGCACAGGCCTTCTGGGCTTGACCGAAACAACCCATTCTTCAATTTTATTGCTAGGAATGATGTTCTGCTTTACCAATAAATGCCATTCTTTTAACCTTTGTGCTCCTTGTTCTTTCTTCTGRTGCTTACATGCACATTTTCATTCATATTTCACTCATAACATAGCCTAATATTTCTATTACAAGCCCTGCACATCTTGTGGTTTCTTTGAAATGCTCCGTATTTCGCAAGTCTGTTTTGGTGATAGTAAAGGATGCTATGGCAAAGTCAGGAATCCAACAATCAGGAATTATACATCATATGTCTCTAGAACACGCTATTTTGGTTAATTACCTGCAAATCACACACTTTGCAGTTACATTTTAAGGTTCTGAACCATCTTAGACTTGACTTTAAGTAAGTTTCCCAGCTAAGATTGTGAAACGCCTGTTGGACATGTCCTCTAAAATCCTCATTCTATTGGTTGGCTTAAAATAAACTTGGTTCTCTTTGTAACATGGTGGGAAACTACAACATCCYGTTTGAGGTAGTAACGTGAAATTATTTTTAGAAAGCTGACATTATCTAGCCTAAGTTGGTCTTGCAGGCTCAGTCTCTACTCACTGGAAGGTGATGGATCCAGAGTGTGATTTGTMATCATCTATGCAGATCATATATGAAGAAAACAGGAGGTGAGAGGGAAGAGAGCTTCCTGGTTTTCTGTGTTATGATGGCAAAGTCTTCTTGGCTATACTAGTCAATGAGAAAAGGTTATTCAGTTAAATGTATTGTTTTATTTTCACTTTTCTGGACTTAAAAGGGACAATGAAAAGGACCTTGATTAGAAAACATGTCTTGCTATGTTCCCATAAATTTGAATGTTGCTGTGTTTTTTAAAATAGACCAAGTACCTGATATAAGACTAACCTGATGTAGCTTGTGCAAAGAGGGATCCACACCATCGATGTCCAAACTTTTCTCAGGTCTTCAAACAAAGCAGCAATCTTCTGTCTAAATGGGATCAGAATGTAATTCAGGTTGTGACCTTTTCTCGCAGTAATCTTCCAACCCATCTTTTCCCACAGCCACCCCCACAGCTTTTCAGAGACCAGGAATATGATTCATCTGAGCTTTTTCAGATGTCTCTGTGAGATGAGATGAATCATGCTGTAAGGGCCCTTAATGAATTTTCATTGGTTATAAAGGTAGCATAAATGATTAGTGTCTGATGTCATTTGGCCAGATGAATCCTACCCAAAAGTTTTATTATAGTATACTTTCCTAGCATCCTAGTAATTAGCATAAATCACTTGATTAAAACTGAATGTTATCATTGTTCCATTCCTTATTCTTCCCAAGAAATAATCTTTTAAAGTATAATTAGGCAATATAACTAGATCATTAGAAGAAAACCATAGAAACTCACCTTCTTCAAACACTTTATTAGATATTATAATACTTCTCATTCCATGCCTTTCTCTTTCTCCTTTGTCTCTCACATCCACCTTCCTTTTTCTCTCTTAATAAACAGTATTGCCTTATGTCTTGTTCTGCTCTTTTACACTCAAGGCTGGGTTTGCAGATGCCAAAGGCAGCCTCATTTTACAAATACAGTATGGCCCCACACATTGTAAAGCAGTTGCATTTTATGTAGACTCAGGAGGAGAAAAATGTACTCCTCTGTCATTATAAACCTCACTTTTATGTGGATCACAGGTTATAGCCCTCTTCTTTTAAGCTTTACACTTCAGTTATGATATAACTGCCCAAACAACCAGCAGACTGCTGCTCAGCACTGCAGAAAAGTAACAGACCATCTTTGCTACCATTTGCTTATGTTGCAGTAGGAACAGGCTGAAATAGCAGGACAAAATACAGCACAGCTATTTTTTTCCGTTCACTGTACAAGGGACAGTTTTAATAATGGGGAGTGTTACTAAATGGAGACGTGGAAGATTGCATCAGCCAACCTTCACGAGATGATGTTGAAGGAAGCCCTCTCAACTGCAGTGTAGCCCACTCGTTTGCTTTGCTTCATTATGTTGGTATAAACATACGCCAGGCTTTTCTTGGTCAAGAGAATAATAATTATTCCGCCAAGGAACACGAGTGCACCATTCTTCGTTGTCCACAACTAATATTTAAGGAAATTTTGCATTCTTGATGTTTTCTTTGAATKTATTTTTGCTTCCTTCATAACAATGCTAAGTTAATGAACAAATTGTTCTAGGCGAAATAAATGTAATCTTTTTGTTTTGCAGTTGTCCTGGCAGTACCACATAAATAGTAACAGTGGTCATCAGCTTCAGTTGGAAATTAAATAATATTTTATTTTAAATATTCCACACTTCTTAATTAACTATATGTGTTGTTAATAGGTATCATAATTAATTAATTATTCTTTCAATTTGAGATAAAATTTCAGAGGTTTCTTTCTGTAATTTACTATTTTGACACTATCCATTAAGTAGTACATTATTTTACCTAACCTTACCTTTTTTAAGCTAAAATGATTATCAAATAAAAATATATTGAGAAAAAGTCATATTTTTTCAAAATTATATCAAAATAYTTTAAAACCTTATCTCCATATTCATACAGCTGCTAAATAAGCCTTTGTGTATTAAATATACCCGACCTTGAGTTTTATTGCACAAGCAGTAAAGCTAGTGAGTTTGCAATAAAATGCCTCATTCCAGGCAACTCATTTTTTTCTGTTACATTCCTAGCCCAGGCTGAAGCTATTACTGATATGTTTGCTTTAAGAATGACAGAGCATAATATATTTCACAGATAAAACTAGTGATTATTCTTTTGATAGTTATAACTAATATTTTTCTATACTATTAAAAGAGATATGCCTGGTTGAAGCAATAATCTAAGTAGGTTATTGTCAGTAACAGCTTATTTGTTCAGCTAGAAGTTCCTGTTAGATATATGATCTATGAAAAATCAAACCTATGAAGCAGATTTTTATGGAAATAAAACATAGTAGTTTCTATCTTCTCTCTGATTGAGAGATAAAAATCTTATTATAAATGAGAGCAATGACTGGTGTGTTTATGCAGTGTGTCAGAGGATAGAAAAAGTAGAAAAAGAATAAAAGATTTTTTTTAACTCATTCTAGATTCTAATGTCTGTTTATTTTTTCTTCCCTTCTCTGAATCATATTGGCATGTATTATTGACACTGCTCCAAAGTTTGGCACTTTGGGTTGTCATCTAGGAATTTTACAGATCACTRAGCAGAAGTTATATGTGCACAAAGGACTGTGGCTTTCATATTTCATGTATCCACAGCCTATGTTATCTGTGTTCTGGAAAAAATGCAGAGAAAAATTGAATCAAAATATCTACACTGTTTAATCCTTCCAGACCTTTCACTGTGATACTATAACAATTTATAAAATCTGCAGGATATGTCTCCTAGTATTTTTCAAATTCTGTGGATAATAAGAATATCTTGCATTTGTTCTAATATGTTGTAATGTATTTTATATCAATATTTAACAAAATTAACTCCAAGCTTTGGAGTTTTATTACTAGTCATGGAGAAACTTCCACCATTGGCAGGTTACACCACGGCTTTTTAATGTAGATTGCACTGGCTCTTGACAAGGGCAAGACATTGATGTAGTCATCACTGCTTTGATTCCTTTTGTCTATATGTTCCTATAAATTTCTGTAATTGTACATGGGAAAGAATATTCTTAATTTATTTCTGTCCCTGACCTTCCAGGAGAAGTGAGTGTATTGACCCCCTCAAATATTTGTTATTTGAAGTTCTGTAAAAAATACTGTCATTGTACAATAGATTAGAAAAAAAATGCATTCTTTGTGCACTCTTTTTTAGTGCTACATATTGTATTGCTAATAGTTTGTTTTCCCCATCTTCTCCAGGCCTGGGTTTCAGTATTGCAGGAGGAGTGGGAAATCAACACATTCCTGGGGACAACAGCATTTATGTCACCAAGATTATTGATGGAGGAGCCGCACAAAAAGATGGGAGATTGCAGGTTGGAGATAGACTACTTATGGTAAGTATGACAAATTTAAATCATGTTCTAATTGGTTGAAAGTTGTTTCATGGAGGGACTTTTATTCCCCATACTTTTTCTGAAGCTAACCGGTAGAACTTCTACAATAATTATGAGCTACACTTCTGTCATCTTCCTTTTTTCCCCTTGCTTATATACATTCTTGAGACTGCAGTTAAAAAGCATTGCACTGATAAAGCAACATTTTATGAAGACAAGGCAAACTGTTCTATTACTTTGACAAAGTTTTAACTGAGAAGAGAATAAATGCATTAAGCACATTRGTGACCAGTTAAAATGTAGTGGAAGACTTTAAAGGAAGGTTTAAACTATTCATTACAGCAGTACTCATTCCACTCATCATATTACCTATATTCCAGGATATGTGTGAATGCTTAATGTAGTCTGCATATAGATTTTCCCAAAGATTTATTTTCCATCTGTTTTCTGAGAAAGTATCTTTATTCCTCCAGTAGATCTCATGTTGGGAAATTCTTCCAGATATTTGCAGTGTTAGTACATTGTTCCCCGTAGATAATTCTTTCCCACTCACAGAGTTTGTTTAATTCTTTGTGAGGAGGAAATCCTGACCCTGGYGAATCAGCAGAAGTTAATCTGTGTCAAGTTGTATTCATGTCAATGCATTTGCATAGCTTTCAGCAGGTAGAGAAAATTTTTCTGAATCAGTGTCATGAAAAAAAATACACAGCGGGAGTAGTGTTTTGTGATGTTACACGTAAGCAGTGAAAATTGCCGTGACCTTTCTGCAACACTACGTCTAAATGAAGTTCATCTTGGAGCACTGTGTTCCAGTCACATGTGAAGGTTAACATTAAAGCAACTTGGTTGCTGGGTTTGTAACTCTTATTTTTATTTTAGTGTGGTTTTTTTGTTATTAACCTAAGTGGATAGATAAAATAACTTAAACAGTAAATGGTGTTATCAAAATCAAAACAAAACCTAGAACTTTTATCTTCTTTGGCATGTCTTCTTTGCATGTTCTCAGCACAGCAAAATTCAAGTCACTTTTGTATAATGATGTTTCGTCTTATTTCTGTTATTTCTGAATTGCAACATAATTTTCTCATGTTATATCTTATTTTGATATTTTACGCCTTGTTTTGAATTTACTTACATTTTGCTGTTGTTTTTTCCATAGTGAGAATTCTTCACAGTTGTGTCATTTGCAAATTTTTGTTAACTTACAGTTAACTTCTCACCAACTCACTTAAGATAATAGATAACATGACAGAAAAGGACTAAATAAACTTTGCATTCCCCACCTCCAGTGTAATCCAAATTATTCATTAGGAATGTGAATTGACAAATAATTATTTTATTCACCACTCTGAATAAATTCTTTCTCTTCAAATTTTTGCAGTATATGGCTGTTAGGGGTTCAGGTCTGTTCTCATTCCTGTGCTTATTTCTCACTGCTACCGAACACAGATGTTTTCAGGTTTCTTTATTCTGACACATTTATACTCTTGAACTTAACCTCTCAAAATGACCAACACATTCTCAGTATGCTTGGTGTGCCATCTTCAGACTGCTTTCCCTTTAGTCATGACCTGTTTATTATATATCCTTGTCTCCTTTTATCACTGCATTTTCCCCATTCATTTAAAATGAGCAAAAAAAAATCCATCATAATAATGTTCTTTATCAGTCATCTACTTTAAAACCAAGCTTTTGATTGATGCAAAAGAAAATCCTAGTAAACTTGCTRTTTGTATACATTAACGCTAACATTTTTGGAGATTAGTTTGCAGGATCAAAACCTAGTTCTAAAATTTGGGCAGATTATAAGTTTTTTATCTGATTTTCTCCAACAAGATATTCTGTTTTCCTTATAWCTTGTGGGTTTTCTTGAGCACTTTCAATATATTTTTCTTCTACCTTGAGAAATATCTGTCAGTTCATGACATTTACTTCATGTTCCTTTGTGAAGAGTAAGTGAAAGAATTCATTATTTTTCTTTGGCAGTGTTACCACTTGTATCAACACAWTATTACCCTTGTCATCTATATGGTCCTATTTCTGCTTTGCTGGTTCCTTATTTATTATATATTTGAACACTTCCTTATTTTTCTTCTSAGTAGTGCAGCCATTCTTGATCTTTGCTTTTTCCATCATTTCTCTGTAAATTTGATAGAATTTGTCATCTTTCATCAGTGAATGTTGTTCTTTTGTATCTGTGTTCTAATAAGTTTATGTGAAATGCTTCCTGTTTTCAAGGGGCATGCAAATCAAATGATTAAAATTTAAGATGTAAGATCAAAACAAATATTGAAATATAAAACAGGGAGGTGCCATCTGAGCATTTYACAGTTTGATGTCCCTACTGTTATTAAATGCAGATTGCAAATGGTGTGTTAAGCATTCTGAGGAAGTATTATGTAAGTACTAAATGTTATGTTTATTGTGAAATCTATACATGGGCATGCCTGTGCAGTTATGTTTCTGTAGCACTTGAGGCTTATTATCCTGAGCACTTCCACAGAAAAATGCTACCTTGTAGAATAATTCTGAGATACTCACTAGGAAAATAACTGGAGGAAACTAAAAAGTGCTTGAGCCAAAAATTGAACTTGGGATTTTTGCTAGGTATATATCAAARGAAACAGAATTGGTCTGAAGACTTACAGGTAGGAGGAAACTACTCCTCACTGCATTCTAGCTGTTGGTAATGCCTATATTGAGAACACTACTTCACTGGTTGTCTCAGTGAGGTTGTCTCTTTTTGCACTGGAAGGCAGCAAAGGGAAGTCACATACATGGCATCACTGGATCACAGGATAATTTAGGTTGGAAGGGACCTCAGGAGGTCTCTAGTCCAACCTTCTGCTCAAAGCAGGATCAGTTGTGAGATCAGAGTAGGTTGCACAGGTTTTAATATAGTCTTATCTTGGAAACCTCCAAGGATGGAGGTTACATAAAATGACAGAGAATGCATAAATTATATGGGATAACCTATTCCAGTGCTGGACTGTCCTCATGGGGAAAACAACACTATTCCAGTTTGAACTTCTCTTTTTTTCAAAGTATGTCTTGTTGTTTCTCATCTCCACAGCACATGTTACTGTGTAGCATCTGACTCAGTCTTGATGACCTCCCTGTAATAACTGAGGACCTCCTGTTAGGACCAGCCCCTGAAAATGTCCCTTCTCCAGCCTAAACAAACCTTGCTCTTCACAGGGCTCCAGCCCCCCACCATCTTGGTGGCCCTCTGCTGGGCTCCTCCAGTTTGTCAGTGTCTTCCTATATGGGAGGCCTCAAAACTGGATGCAATATTTGGCTGTAGTCAAATGAATGCTGAGTAGATAGGAAAGATCGCTTCCCTGTATCTCAGCCTACTGCTAGCTCTGCTCCTGCTCATTCAGCCCAGGAAGCTGTCGGCCTCTTTGCTGCCAGGGCTCATGCTCAGCTTGCCGTCCAACAGGTCCCCAGAGCCTTTTCCACAGAGCTGCTCCCCAGCCCATCAGTGCCCAGCCTGTGTTGCTGAAGGGGGATAGTCTCGGCCAGGGGCAAAACTTACTTTTTGTCCTCATTGAACTCTGTAAGGTTCCTGTTGGTCCCTTTCTCCTCCCTGTCCAGAGCCCTGTGAATGGCAGCCCTGACCTCGAGCATAGTTTCTGGTCCTCTCTGTGCTGTTGTCTGCGAACTTGACGAGGGTCTGCAAATTGGGCGAGAGTGAACTCCACTGCCTCATCCAGGTCATTGATAAAGATGATCGGGAAGATCTGAGAAATGATTTAAGAATTATTATCTTTCAATTATGATAATTTTCTTTATCTCACWGTGGAAGAGCTTCCTGCGCCTATACTAGTAGAAAACAATGCTGTTAGCTAGAAGCAAGATAGTCTTCAGGAAAACTTTCAGAACATTAGGCTTGAAAAGAATATTTAAGCTAATATTACAATTAATATTCCTATAACTCTTCAAAAACCTCTTCAAGTTCCCCAAAATACTTGCATGTTTGACCRTATCTATTAGGCTATTGCTTCTTGGACCACAAAGTCGGAGAGCATCAGATCTTTGTAGGGTTATTTATATTTATAGGAAAGTGATGTTAGTCACCTATCAATAGATTTGATTCTTTTTACTTGCAGAAAACAGGAAGAAACAGGACTAGTTTCTTTTTGAGAAGTTTGAGCTTGCTTCTAGCTAATTCTGTGCCAAAAAGAGCGTAGAATTGCTCTTGTTGTTTCACAGGGCCACAATGGGGTTGTGATTCCGCAGCTGTTGATTTGTGCTTTAGAGGATTCCCTACCAATATCCACTTATTTCAGATCATATGCAGCAACAAGATCATATTTGTGTTAAAGTAACCAGAGCATACATATCAGTTTAATATATGCCTAGATAAGCATTTTTTTCAGATCAGAAGTACTCTTTTAAAGTGATTTTGTTTGTATTATGGGGTGATCWTCAAGGATGCAAATTGATATTTTTTATCAAGCTACACCAAGAGATGCTCTCCAAGCACATTCTTAAAGCATTCCAGCTACTACCAGGCATTCAGTCTGCAGAACCATCCTAGTCCAAAGTAGCACCCTTAAAATATGTGTGTATGGACATTATTCATCAAGACCCTCTGTTCCTGCGAATCTGCAGTGAGTCCTACACCCTCTTTGCTCGGCTAGGTGCATTCATAGATTCAGCAATCTGCCATTATGTGAGCTGAAGGACAGACGTTACCCAGTTAGGCATAAAGGCAATGTGAACAGACAGTGTCTAATTTGTAGATTTTACTGGCCGACTGGCACGAAGCAAACACATTAGAAAAAAAGATGTAATACTCTGWAATGGAGAATGAATTTATGCTGAACCATCTCAGTGAACTCACGACGGTGGCTGCATCCTTCCTGATGCAGCACTGGGCTCTGAGCCAAATTTACTCCGTCACTGACTCTGGCCTTTCTCTAGCTTTCTGACTAAAATGTAGAATATAACACAAAAGCAAACATTGCCACTGGCAAGGTAAAGATCACCTATTTCTCTTATTCTTTGAGTGAATTAAATCTCACTTACTCTAAATCAATGGATGAAAGGAACAATTTTCCTTTAAAAAAAGTAAATAAATTAAGACAGGCTTATTCCTCCAGAGTTCTTTTATTCTCTTATCAGCTTATGTTCTTGTGAATAGTTATTTTTTAGAGCACTTGTACAGTCATTTGGGGAATTCAAAGCTTTTTTCTCCAGCTACATCTCAGTACCTTTGTTTTCTAATATGAATCAGGAGTTTTTCCAAATAAGATAATTCTGGTTTATGTTTACAATTACATTGCCTTCATTATGCCACTTAAGAAAAAAGATCATTTTATGTCTCTTTGGCAACACTGATTAGTGATATAACCCATCACTCAAATATCTTATTTGTTTAGACTTGTAAATATCTTTAATTTCTTCTTTATATATTATTTCCTCTTATTCTTTTCCTGTAATAGCAGTATGTCCTCTTACCACATGCTTTCCATTTATAGAGACTGCTTTGCTGGTATCTTTTCCTACTCCAGGTGCTGTTTGCATTTCTGTGTTTTCTGTATATGGAACTTTTCACATCAGAAAAAAGCAAATAAACAAACAAACTAACCCCACACACTTGTTCCATGCTTATTTTCTTTTTGACTTTTGTCTTGCCACTCCTATGGCAGCATCCTGTGCCTTAGGTGCCTGACTCTTGGAGCTAAGGTGTCTTCTAGATGTAGCCTTTGTAGCCTTCCACATCCACACTCAACTTGGTTTTAAAATGCATTTGTCTTAGGATTTTTTTCCTGTTACTTTACTGCTTCTTTAATTGCTCCTAAAGCCAAGAAAGTTGGCCTGCAGTACTCAACCTACACAATATATGTCAGCCCTTCTGCACAAAAGTTTCAGTATCTCAGAGGGATGCATGTCGTATACACTTTGCATTTTTATTTTGCGCACACTTCCCACTCTTTATCTTCTTTACCTCTTTTTTTTTTTTTTTTTTTTTCCAGATTGCATCCTTTGCTATGGTTGTCTCAACAGCAGGAACTGAACATTTTTTATCCTGCATTTGCTCTGCCATAGCCATTGAAGCATAGCCAGCATTAGTAGCTGAAATTGTTGGTAGCTGAAACAGTTGAGAGCTGAAATTCTGTTGGAGTAGGTTACTTTTATGGAAACAAGGAAAAGCTCAGGAAATCTCTCTTGGAGACTACATATGAGGATCTCTTCTCCCTATCAGTCTTACCAGAAAGAACAACTGAGATATTGTATCTCCTAGTAATCACCATCTTTGGCATGGGATTTTGAAGGATGATATCCAAAATACTTCCTTATTTAAAAAGTAGACACTCTACAGATATCTTGCAGTAGTACCTAGGGATGTAACAATACAATTTTTCAGTGTATTTAGGTTTTCATTTTTGTATAGCAGAATACATTTACATTCCTTTGTGAGGAGCAAAAGTAGAAAAAATATTGATGCATAACATACTAATGGGAGTTTTAGGTCCAAAGCAAGGGCAGACATCTTTACTACATTCTGAAGGAAACTTGGAAATGTGCATTTTTTGTGTTGTAGTGCTAAATTGACCATCAGTGTTGGAAGAAGGTGCTTTTGTCTTATTCTCATAGAGCTCACATTTAAGAGAGACCTGATGGCACCACTGAGAATCTTTACCTTAATGAATGAATCAACTTTTTTGTTTGTTTTTGTTTTGTTGTTTGCTCTTGATGTAGCTTAAATCTACCTTAGTGTCTTTGTTCACTGAGAAATGCAGTCCAGCACAAAATTTATCAGTAGCAAGCTTCCTTTCTAGGACTGTTGTATGTAGAGAGGAAAACTCTCTAATTTTCTAACTATTGCTGAGGTGTTTGATTACCAAGTTCGGTATGTGTTACTGGAGTACTTTCTAGAGCAGAACTCTGTTTACTTAGAAGGTTTATTCTTTTCCTCAAATTTTCTTCCATCAGTCTTTTCTTTGAAGCTCTCCTTTGTATCTTCATTTCGTTGATGTGTTCTGCTTTCTGATTCTACCAAGTGCCAGTATCTACTTCAGTTTCCCACAACGTTCTTCAAGTTTAAGCTCATGTGCACTAGAGAATAGGAAAAAAAATTCTTTTGCATAAYCTTTGCAGTGATCTTAAATATATTTAAGTATATAAATAAAAAATAATGCATAACTACTCARGTATTGAGTCCTAGTCTAGAATTGCTCAGTTTTTAATTCTTATTTTAATTATAAGATTTCTACAGCTTGTACCCAGCTTTAACAAACTACATGTAAATTTATTATCAGACAGATAAGAAGTAGGACCTGAAAAGGCAAATATAAGTTCTATATGTATCATGCTTAATTTCCTTTTTCTAAAATGGCTGTTTATCCTCAAATTGCACAACTGTATCATCCAAGTATGTTATGATGGAAATATGACAGTGCTACCATGATTTTGATCAGCTAGATTTCCAGGGGAAACCTGTGAAAAAAAGACTGAAGCGAGTAAATTTGTGTCTAAATTGTTTTTATGCCCTCCTAAAAAGATCAAAAACCCTTTTTTCCCAGATTGTTCAGACAGTGCTATGATATTTTACTTGTGTCTTTTTTGAATAAAAAATTTTATAATTTACTGGAGCAGTATGATGGGAGTTTATTTGCAATTTTGTTTTTCCCCCAAAAAATGAGTTTTTTCCCAAAAATCCCGAGTTAAAATGAMACAAAACAGGATATAATACACAGACAGTGAGGGAAGAAAAGAACGTGCCTATATTGCCAGTATGAATTTTCAATATCTAAGTCAGTTTTAAAATATGTTAGCAAAGTTTAATTTCAGTCAATTCTTCTTACTACTAGCCTAGTAAATTAAAATAAAATTGTTTATTGAAAGCGCATTATGTATGCTAATTTTATACATAACATAAAAAAATAGAAATTAATAGAATAGAGGAGAGGGGCTTATATATAGAAGACATCAAAAGACTGCATACAGTATCCACAATATGCTTATCATTGCTTCTTTCAGTTAGCCTTAAAACCAAGTCTGAGAATTATATATGGATTCAAGATGTAGACCAAATCCTTACATTTAGCAATACTATGTAATAGCAATCATTCTCTCTCGATGTTGATGGTATCATCTTGGCATAAGGAGTCCTTTAGTGCTTTGTAATATCTGGATTTCTTTGCAGTTGCCAAATCCTAAGGCTGTAGCTTATTATCCTGTTCACAGCCGAGTCTCTGATAATTTACTGATACTGAATTCCCTAGATAGTTATTGTGTTCTACGATTTACAGCTATACTATATTCATCCTAGCTGAGGAGTTTCTTTTTCTTCCATGTTGCATAAGCTTTACAAGGAATCCTTGCAATAACTGTAAATGTTCAAGGATAGCACTTTAAATCATAGTGAAATGTTTCATGCACAACACTCTCCTTTAAAAGCAGGCTTTCCTGTTTGCATACAGTGTAAGTCTGAAGCCTTAGTTACTTGTTTCCTCTACCCTTTAACTTCTCCCTTCAGTCTGTGTGGTTTTGGGRAGCAGGGACCATTCATTGTTCTGCCTATAGGAGCTTCTTGTTGTTGGTCTGTGGATACAATGCATTTACATGTGAATAAATTTTATTCATCACTATAATAAACCATGCCTGAGCTTTTTTCTTTTCTCTCCCTTCCCTCCCCTCCCCTCCCCTCTCCTCCCCTCCCCTCTTTTTTTTACCTAGAAGTAGAGCATAAACAGGCAAGACTGTCACCACCTTCTTCCTTCTTTAATCTATAGTNTTCTTTTCTCTCCCTTCCCTCCCCTTTCCTCCCCTCTCCTCCCCTCCCCTCTTTTTTTTACCTAGAAGTAGAGCATAAACAGGCAAGACTGTCACCACCTTCTTCCTTCTTTAATCTATAGTCCTGTCCTCCTTGCTTAGGATTAAGTATTTCTCTGTTCCAATAAAACACAGAATTAATGCAACATCCTCTTACTATTTCAGTGTGTTTCCTGTGCCTACAGAAAACTGACAGTCTTTCCCATTCAAAATCTCTTTTCCCCCTTCCATGACTGCCTCTATTCATTTTCTGCACCTCATAGACAGGTCTATTCTGTAGCTATTATTATTTCAACTGTCAATGTAATATCATGGGTGAAAAGATTTTAGGGTGTGGAGTATTTCTGAGGTTTGGGCAGTCGATCTTGATATGTCAAATAACATAGATGAATTCTATAAATGATGTGGTGCTCAGTTAATGAGTTATTTTTAAATATAATTTTATGTTAATGACAACAGTGACAATGGAACATCACGAAGGAATTTTGTACTGACAAGACCTACTGCCATCTCAAAATGTTTAGATGGACTATTACGATTGTCTGATATTGTCAATACTGCTAAGTCAGTTCTTGACTATACATCCACGAAGAAAAGACTAAACTGTTAAAACTACTTCTGTAATCTTCAATGCCTTTTGTTTACAGCTTTTTTTTAACATGGTGATAACTGCAAGACAGTGTCTTTTTTTGTGTCTATTTCTCCATCCTAATTCACATGTCTAATTTCTCCGTTAAGGTAAATAATTACAGTTTAGAAGAAGTTACCCATGAAGAGGCAGTAGCGATACTGAAGAACACATCAGATGTAGTGTATCTCAAAGTTGGAAAGCCCACCACCATTTACATGACCGATCCATATGGCCCGCCAGATATTACCCATTGTAAGTGACTTTTGCAATTCATTTTGTRTGAGACTTCAGTTTGTCAGATAATTGTGGGTTTTCATACCTTGTCCAAAGTACTCCATTAAAGTTTATGAAACAGCTTGGAAAGCTACAAGAATGAAATGTTTATTGCCACTTAAGTATACCACATTCATGAAATATTACAATATAGCTCTACTGAAGTACTTTTGCGGCAAAAGTAGCAATGTAGGTAATGTACTGCTGAGCTGATTCCAATCAGCCATTGTCCAAGTAAGCAGATTGAACTTTATCTCTTATGACAATTAATGAGATAAATATGTACAAATGTATTTTGAAATATTAATGGATTTTTAGACTAGTCCTCTGTCCACTGAAAAAAAAGAACAAGCAGCAAACCACCTGTACAGACTTAGTGAAAAGCCTAAGGAAATTGAATATGATATTTGCATAAAATATTTGCTTATAATTTAAATTATTGTTCTACCTCCACAAATCTACCAATTTTCTGTGCATATCTGCTTTTTAAATTCCTCTCCCACTTTGCTCCATTCTCAGTGTGTCCTTTATATATGTTCATCTGACATTCCTTGGCTGAGGACTAAGACATTGTTTGTCCTTGCATTGAATGTACTCTCTGGACAGGAGGAAAATTTGTTGAAATGATGTAAGAAAGCTCAGTGCAAGATCTTATGTGGAGAAAGGTGATTTTATTGTAAAACAAAGTGACTTACCTCATGTTTTTATATTGTCACGCTCGCAAATTCATGCCCAGCATTCAGGTACAAAGATGGGTATCCAGGTGATCTGGCCRGGACTCCCTGAGACAACTGAGCATAAGGGAGGTGGCTGTGGAGTTCCCATTACATATATATATCTACATATATATACCCTCCTTGCTGATGAGCCTTTTGTATCCCTTAGGAGATGTCAGCATTTAGAGTCTATTGTCTCTCCCTCTTATCCCACCTCTGCAAATCCTGGGGATTGACTCAGGTGACAAAGGTGTCTTTTGTCTCCTTATCTGAATGTCCTAGGCTGCAAATTCATTCTTTTATCTATTCCCATCATCTCTTAATGGCTTAAGCCTGTGTTTTAATTTGGGTGTAGTCTGCASTGATCTGTCTATTCTCAGAAACTGGAGTTGTGCTGGGGGTACTGGTGACAAGTAGGTGCCATCAACATGTGCTTTTCTTATTAGCCACCTTTCTGCTATTCCTCCTGGTGCTTCCATACACAGCCATTCACATTCCCTTTTTGTTCACAGCAACCCTAAACACTTACGCTGCAGCTCCCTGTTCCCCCAGTGCTTGCAAGTCTGACCAGTTTATTACTGGAACTCCCTTCCTTCATTTAGTTGATGTTTAAACTCTGTCTGACTGGGGTTCCACTACCAGCTGGGACCAGCTGCCAACATCTAACAGCTGGATGGCATTTTAACTTGTGACAGGAGCATCAGCAACTGATCCATATCCAGTTAGACCATCTGCCAATAATACTAGGGACACTTAAGGCCAGGAAGGCAAGGAAAGACTGGAAAAGGCAGCTTTTCCCCAGTAAATAAACAGAGATTAAATTGCTCTGCACTTCCACATAGTGTTGCTCAACTGTGGACTGACAAAGCTGAAGTCAGAGATGACTATCCATAATCCTCCTTATTCAGACTATTCCATAAAACAGAAGGGAAGGTTTTGTAACATGCACATCAGGCGATATACTCAACTGTGCTGAGGTTACCTATTTACTTAGCAAATGTTACAACAGATGGCATGATTGTTCAGCAACAGTCTGGTCTGGATCCTTAGCAAAGCTTGAGAAGTAAAACAACTAAATGTTCGCACCCAATCATCTTCTGCATTACAATGCTTTCTAAAATAATAATATAGGTGCTCTAAAACAGTGTGGTTTACTATGTCAGATTATAGATCAGCAGCATATGAGAAGATGGAAGCAATTCTAGAGAGAGCATAAGGGTTAAAAAGATATGCAGTAACCCATCCCAGGATGTTGGTACATAGAGATTCATTCATCCCCCAGAAATCTTTCATTATACCTGCATGTTCAGAATATTGCAGAGTGGSTAGTAGCCTTTCCCCATAGAGATATTTTTTTTGAAACATTCTGTATCTAAGCATCTGAAAGAAAGACTAAAAGTAAGACTAGAAAGTTTAAATATGTTATTTCTCATGAGAAAATTGATCATAGCTCACTGCAGATGCATGTGTCTTTATTTTTCCTATTTATCATTTCCTTTTTAATTACATTAACTGGAGATTTGAATAGAACTGTTACTGCATCTCTCCAGTAATAATAATATCCCCAGTAACTCGAGAATGGCAAAAGACAGACAAACAACAACAAAACCTGCAGACGCAATATAAAATTAGACACATAGTCCTGTAGTTGTCATTATGAATCATTATATGTATAGCATTTGAATCTGCTTTCTGTTTTATATCCAGATTTACTGAGATCTGAATGATGATGCCRTCTATGTTGGTACTGAAATTTCAATTTTATTAGGAATTTGGCACCTTTAATATATCACAGCTTTAAATATTCACCATACATAATCCTTGCCATACCAAAAATTCYTGCTCTGATCCTGCATTAAGCTCTTACAGTATTATTCCCACTGAAGTATGCTGGAGCCAAAATGATGACTATACTTTTCATTTCACTTTTTCCGACCTGCATTTCCATCATTTAGTCAGTCCTAAATGAAGAAAATCTTTGTTTCCTCTCTCCCAGACTATTCTTTCTTATTCAGATCCCCTGTAAAGATTCAGTCTCTGTAAAATGAGTTAGCAACATAATAATAATTAATTATTATTATTATTATTATTATTATTCAGGAAAATTCCAGCTGTTCATTCTTTTATTGCCTTGTTAAGTTTTAAGCTGTCTCAGACGTAGACTGTTTTGGTGTTATGTACTGCAATAAGCACAGTGTTGGTACTTCACTGAAAATGATGTTGGTGTGACCTAATCAAACATGAATGTGACTAACATGAAATGCTTGTTCTTACCATCAGCTTATTCTCCACCAATGGAAAATCATATACTCACTTCTGGAAACAATGGCACCTTAGAGTACAAGGCATCTCTGGCCCCAATCTCACCAGGAAGATACTCACCCATTCCAAAGCACATGCTWGTGGAGGATGACTACACCAGGTCAGATGCTTTTCTTTATTTGTTATCTTTCATGACGACTGCAAAGAACCTAGTTAAAACAATTACTGCACTCAGATAGAGTACGACATATAGCTGTTGTCACCCATGTTCGAAGGAAGATGAAATGGAACTGTTACCACTATGAGGACAGCTAAAAGAAAGATCAGAGATGAATGATAACCTGAGGTCCATGATATCTGGATGCCATCCTGCACTAGTTTTTAAACAACATGGTTGCATTAGAGCAATGCTGAGATTGAGCAAAATATTATGCTTCTTAACAGGTGTGGTAGCTGCAGTAATTCCTTACTAGCACAGCTAGAAGATTTTAGGATGAGTGACTCATCTGGCTAACTGCATGTATGGGTGGAGTGACTATACATGAGTTTGTACCTGTTCCTGACAGTGTGCCTTGAAAGGGCTGGCTTGTTTAGTTTAGTGAAAACAAAGCTGAAATAGGATGTAATTGCTTTGTGTACATATACTGAAGGATAAATGCTGTGAAAAGTAAATAATACGGAAAAATGGAAAATTTATATAAGCAGGCTGTGAATAAATTTTGGTGGGAAGCTGGAAAAAAAATCTTAACCATTAGAGTAATTATAGTATGGAGCAGCTTTCTTTGAGAGTATGGAGGTAAAAAGAAAACTGCATATACAATGACACTTGATACCTTCATAAAAGGGATTATTTGATCTGATTATCTGCAGTAGGAAAAGACTGAATAAAATGACCCTAGAAACCCCTTCTATTCCTTTCTTCTTACATTCCCCAAAGGATTCAACCTACTATGTGGAAGTAAGGTAGCAGAATTTTATCCATTTAGTTGGTTTCCAATTATAAAAAACAAAGAGGGAAATGCTGGGAGGGTTCTTTTATGCCTTGTGTTATATGAACACTGAAYGTCATTCATGAGACAGTTTACATTTATCCTTTTTGTTTGAAGAGAGCTGCCATTCACTTGGAAGGCAACAGTTGTTACATTTGTGAAATCAGCTCTCAGTATAATGTCTGGTGCAACAGGAAATAATACATTTAATTTTTTCTACACTTCAGTATTTATAGATTGGTTGTGTTTAAAGCTAGAAAGAGGCTATTCTGATCACCTAACCAGGCCTACAGGGTATCTCAGGCCAAAGAATCTCATCCATTTATGTATTCATCAGCTTCGTAACCTACTAATTTGCATTTAATTTTTCTTGTTCCTTATGACTAAGATCTCAAGCTGCTTGACTTGTTGGATCAGACATATTCAGAATAACTAAATCATGATACAGTTTTTAATCAGGACATAAATGTCTGTAAACCACACCTTGCAACCCTGGCTTAGATAAAGAAATTTCTCCTTTGTTTTGATTGAGGATGTGAAACCAGGTGCTTTCCTTCAGTTTGTGAGACATTCCTTTAGGTTGAATTTTTCTTCAAAGGGTTATAGCAAGGTACATTTTTTAATTAATAGTTAAACCAATGATGTCATTAAATTGTGCATCAAGGCTTTGCATAGGTTAGTACTAATCTCATAATTTCTAAAATGTGTGTGTATAGAAAGAACACTAATGTAAACCCTAGGTTACAGTGATGAAGGTTTTGTAAGTAAGCTTGTAGGATGAATACTGTCATTTTGTGATGAGACTTCAGCATCATCATTACYGAAAAAGGATTGACAAGATTTAAAAACAACAAAAAAATGCAACCTCAAAAGTAGATGATAGCTAAGGAGACCAAGAAGCTGTGGAACGTGGAAGAAGTAATTCTAAAGAAGAAAAAAACTACATTGAGCCTAAGAGGCCAATTAAGTTAGAAGAACTGCAAGGTACTGCAGAAGTATACTTATATGGTCCTGTGTTTCTTTACATTTCATGTAGTTGATTTTAACTTACTAATTAGTTCCACTAAAAAGAAATAGTAAAATAGAAGAAAAGGTAGTAACACTTCTATCCTCTTGGTTGGGAAGGTATCTAAGACAAAGCGTACCTCCTTCAAGAATGCTGTAGGAGATATATTGAAACAAATTACTGTCTTTTTGATCTTTTTAGGAAGGAGAATGCTTTCCTCTCCCAATTTTTTATTTTGTTTTAAAATAAATTCATTTGTTGTTTTATCTCCTAATAGTAAACTCAAATACTGACACAGCCCTATTCTCARCTGAGGTATTCATACAAAACTCCGTCCATTTTGTGTTACCTGGGAAGAATGAATACTCAGCAAAGCATGCATATCCATGAATACTGCTCTCTGTGGTGTTTTTGCTATTTAAATTTTCAGAATGTATGTTTTGTGATGAAAGTCTGATACCCAAAGTGCTGTGTAATATTGGCACTACTAACCTGAGAAGCTGAATTTTTCCACAAATGTGACTTTCTATGGCAGGCATATTGCACTGGCAGAAATAAAAATGTCAAGTAATCGGGGCAGACTCTGAGTATGACTGAGCTAATCAAACTAAAATCTTATAGTTCTAAACAGGCATTTATTTATACCTGTTGAAAAGGAAGAGGTTACTGTGAATTTAATATTAATGTTAATTCCTTATATTCTATGCTGATTGCTAGAATACAAAAACACAAAGATAAAATGAGTATAATGGGATATTAATAAAAAATTACACTTCTTGCCATCAGATTTCCTCACTGAACATACAATTGTCAGCCCTGTCTGAGGGACACCTGAACATGAGCCAAGAGGCCAGGTTTCCCCTCTGACTTCCATTGTAGAGAAGCTCTTACCTTCAGAAACACAACATTTAATCCTTGAATGAGGATGAGCCTTTTTTTTTTTAAATACCCGTGTAGCTAACTATGGCATACTGAGTTAAGTAGGAGGTTTAGGAAATTGAGCAGTATTGAAAATCCTGTAGTTAATCCTTACAGTGATTTTCACAGCTATAAACTGGTTGCACTCTGTGCAATGCTGTAGGATTTACTGATGAGTCTGCCTTTTAAATGCAAGGTATTTGGAAAGTCTTTGGTGCTGACCAGTTTAGAAATATTTAAAATCTTCTGGGAAGTTAATTATCATATTGATAATTCTAGTGCACCCTATAGATCCCTTGATATATCATTTATAATTAGGTTTCCTCACATAATATTTTATAATTAAAAAGACTGCTAACTACTGCAGTGCTTTCCATTAAAACTACCTCTTTCTTACTGTAATAGGTTTTCAGAGCTAATGTACATGGTGATCACATAGGGAAATTTATTACCCATGCAGTCATAATATGACAACACTTCTGACAAATTTCATTTGTGCTAGCTAAAAATATTTGGAACAGTAACTTCTCCAGTATAAGAGGCATTTGCAATATTAAAATTCATTGTACATGTGACTTGAGAGAAGCTGGTGACAAACTTTATTTTAAGTTACTTACTGTAATGAATTTATCTGTAAAGTTTAAATGATTGAACATGTGGCATAATTTATCCACTCTCCCTTGCTTTTTTGTTTTTATCTTTTTCAATTCAAGATTTTTTAAATTTGAATACTGTTTTTCTTYTCCACAACAAAAATATGTTTCAGCTGATGAAAATTTGTATTTTTTGATTATTTGATCTGATATTGAATCTGAAGATTAAAAAAAATCTTTACATCTTTTACTTAATAAAATATAGAGAAAAAATAACTCAACCAGAGCAAGGGGTAAAAAGTGACCAAAAATTGTCCTGAATCACAAGTTTTAATGATGTTGAATGTTATTGTTTAATAATTGAGCTTATTTAGGTTGAATTTCTTATTGGTCCAAAATGCTGTCAGTGAAGGGTATAATTTGCTTTGGTTYTGTTGAATTCATTTTAAAATCACTGACGATGGAAGCTTTATCTTCTTGTATTTTTTATGAAGGTTATCAATACAATCATCACATTCYTCCAGTAAGTCCTTATTTAAATTGTTTTTTCAGTAAGATGGTGGTGTGCAGACAATCCAGGAGATTCCTTTGCTGCATTGGTAATGATTTCCTAATGAAAATGCTCAATGAGATAAACAGGAGTAATTTTCTGTTTGATCTACTGATTACTAAAGGGAAAACTGGTGGCAAATGTGGTGATAGAGAGCAGTTAGGGTCAGAGTGACCATGAGYTGGTTCAGTTCAGGATTCAAAGGAAGTCTGGGAAGATAATCAGCAAGTTAAGACTGTAGACTTCACAAGAGAAAAWTTCAGCTTTTGGGGAGATTTACTAAGCAAAATCTTTTGGGACGCTGTCGTAGAGGCACAGGTCCAGGAAAGATGGATAATTTCTAAAGAAAACTTATTGAGAACTCAGGAAGGAGCCATTCTGTTGAACAAAAAGATACAACAGAAGGTCTTCTTGGGTAGGTAAATTGCTTCTGGATGAATGACACTAAAAGACATAGGCCAGTGTTGCTTGGATGTTTAATGTTAAAATCAGAAAGCTGATTGGCTGGAGTTAAGACTTACAGATGTCCTAAAGGGTAGCAAAAAGTGATTCTACAGGTGTGCCAGCTGAAAAAGGAAAAGGAAAATTTGGGTCCACTGATGAATGGGAGAGAGAATCTAATGACAGACAATATGGAAGAATCTGAAGTTCTCAACATCTTCTTTGCCACAGTCTTCACATGCAATTGCATTTATGCTATAAGCTTTTAAAAGTTAAGAAGATAATTGGAATAGTCAACATAGACTTACTAAAAGCAAATCATGAGCCGCTTGACCAACCTGATTGCCTTTCATGCTGAAACGACCGGCTGTGTGGATGAGGGGAGGGCAGTGGCTGCAATCCACTGGCTAGTGCCACTGCTGCTTGCTAGCACAGAGGCTGCCTTATGAGGGAATGCTTCTTTCCTGAGCTAAAACACCCCTGCATCCGAAGGCATCCCTGGCTCTTGCCGTATCTCCTACAGAGATGCACCCACGATTTGCTGCAGGACACGTGGCAACACCTCTTCACTGCTAACTCCCATATGCACCGAATGCACTGGCGTTTCAGGTTCTTTTATTCCTCTTCTGTAGGCAGAGCAGGCAGATCTGTAACATGCGCTGCAGGACACAGGGAACTCTCTATAAAACTCCTCCAGCAGCCTCTCATCTGAACATTAGGAAAAGCTGAAAAAAGGTACATTTTGGATTCCTGCTGGATACTCTTTTGGGTGTCTCCTGGACTATGCACAGCTACTTTGCTCATTAGTCTGCCCTCAGCGCRGCTACAGCCTACTGCAGTGTTTTTATCCTAGTATGTGTATGTTTGGAGCACATCCCTCTTGCATGCAACAGCAGACGTTAGTAAGGCTTTTGTACAGTTTCCCACAGTGCTCTCATTTAAAAGCTGAAAATAGTCTGAAAGAAGAGACTGGATTGGGAACTGACTGCACCATTAGGTTCAAAGGGTAATGATCATCACTTGACATCTATCAGGTGGCCAGTGGTAAGCAGAGGACCTCAGAATACCCTGGATATCATTTGAATATCTTCACTGATGAYGTAGATCATGACACAGAATGCACTCCGAGCAACTTTGTGAATGACTCTAAATTAAGAGGGAGTGACTGACATGACGAATGGCAGAGCTTTAAGACTAGGTCAAGAGAAACCTCATGAAGCAGAACTCTRTGGAGTTCTGCACCTGGGGTGGAACAGCCCCATAAGTCAGTACAGGATGTGAAACAAACGTCTAAATAGCAGCTTCGTTGGAAAGGTCTGGAGGTTACAGCAGATGCCAAGCTGAGTACAAACCCAGCAGCACACTTTTGTTGCCAGTCTGGTAAACCACATACATTAAGAGGAGCATGGCCAGCAGATAAAGGGAAAGTATGGTCTGAAATAGTGTGACCAATTCCCACTCTTCTTCCTGTTCAAGGGGGATGTGGAAAAACAGGAGAGAGTCCAACAGATGCTCAAAGTCCTAGATCACATGGAGGTTACAGAGATGCTGAGGAATCTGAGGCTTGTTTAACGTTGGCAAGAAGAGACTAAAGGACAATCTGAGAGCACTCTACAACTACTTGGCTACAAACATGATGAAGCCAAACTCTTCTTAGTGGTGCCAAATGAGATAAAAGGGTCCAATAGCCACAAACTGTGTTTTTGGGGGTCCTGATTGGAATTTAAGAAGGAAAAAAATGTCACCAGGGGGGTGAGGTAGCATGGGTGTGGGTTGTTCAAAAGGGTTATGAAATCACCATCCTTTGAGATTTTTAAGATTTGGTTAGATAAAATCATGTCTGGCCTGATTTAATATGGCAATAATCCTGCTTCAGGCAAAAGGTTAATCTAGATAACTTCCAGAGATACCTTCCAACCAACTTTTCTGTGATATTAGGGAGAAAAAAAATGATCTGTTTGTCCTAGCATTTTTGTGGAATAGTCATTACTAWTAGAGCTGAGAGAGAAGTCACTATTTAGCATATGTCAGACTTCCTTTTTTACAGAAAACCTGAAATTATACTCTAAAATCCCGTAGTTCATTCTTTCTGGCTTTCATGAACAACATATGCGAAAGATCCATAAAAATAAACTACCATGTTGATTTTTTACTTCCTTTCTAACTTCAGAAAATGGTAACATCAAACTATTCAGCTGATAAAAAAATCACTTTAACATTTAACACTGACTAGATATTAAAGATTCATAGAAGAAAAAGCTCTCTGAGTTATCTGTTTTGCTCTGGAAAGCATGTTTGATTTCTTTTAAATGTATCTTTGGAAATAACATTTTCTGGAGGAGGAGGTGCTGGAGACTGGAGGAAAAAAGAGGAGAACCATTTAACTGAWGTCTAAGGGGATTTTTTTCCCTATATTAAATGTAGCATTCTTCAGCTGTTCCTTGTTTACTCACATAAACTGCTGGCTGGSTTGAGAAGGACATTTTGTAGGAACACCCTTAAAGTTGCATTGATTATAGATTTGATTATTCTTGATTGAAACATTTCAACTAATATAATGTTTTGCATATTATATCAATAACAGTTTTCTGACAATGTTTGGCTTTTGTTGAGTCAACAAATAAGGAAAAAAGAACTTCAGATTTTAGTATGAGCTTTGAAAACTGCTCCTTTGGGATCTTTAATGAGTTGACTTAGATCAACTATTGAAAAGATGCTCTGCGTGTTGTGAAAAAGTATATTTTCCTGAAAGGAGCAAGCTGCATTTCCTGTAGGTTTTTGTGAAGGAACAGAATATATTTCCTAGATGAAAAAGATCAGTGAGTACTGTAGGCACTGTTTTCAAATGGTGAATTTTACACCATATTTTTGACCCAATGTTGCTATACAGATGATGAATAAAAGATAATTAGAAGTATGTTGATTCAGTTATACGAATATGACAAGTAATTATGAGCTCTCAACAATCATATCACTTTTGTCTAACCTAAACTCAGTATGTCACTTATGCCTTAAAGGAGGTGAATTATATATTGGAATATGGGGAAGTTGATAATGCCTCTTACTTATTCTTCACATTAAATCACTTGTAACTTTGGCAGACATAATTGTTCAAGTTAATATTTTCATGCTCATATTTTACCTCAGACTAGATTTGTTTATCTGGGAACAGAAAAAGTTGCATGTTTTGTGTAGTTTTAAAATTTAACATAAATTATATTATATATATATTATTTTAAAAGTAATTTTAATTAACCACTGTTATTATCAAATTACACAACATTTATTTTAAATATATTAGCTCAGTCACTTAAGGAGTAAAGTCAGGGAGAATTATATGGCTTAGTTCATGTTAAAAATTATGGCAATCTTTTATTTCAAGTACTGTACTATCTCCATGCTTACCATCAGGATGTTGAAATCTGGGAGCAATGAGCTTGAATCTATATATTTCTACTTCCTTTGGGAAAATCTATCCAAACACCAACAAATATAAGCCTTTGGAAAAACTGCAATTCACATATCCTCCAAAATATGTTATTTTTTGCAGTAAAACTCTAAGATTCTGTCCTTATGAYGCAGTCTATCAAAGCTTCTTATAACTTCACAATAGTGACTAGATTGTTTAAAAAAGTCRGCATGACTGAGCACAGCATTATATGGCAAAAGCCAGTTTTTCCCTGTACTATTTCTTCCAGCCCTTTCTGACATAGAAACACAACGAGGAGTGATTCTMTTCTGTGCTCTGAATGCTTAGTTCAGTCAGATTTGAACACTAAAGAGATTGGAAGAGTAGAGGAAGTATATTTGGCAAGGAATTATGGTGAGACTGGCTGCGAAGATGCATGAGAATTTGCCACTGGTTGTGTAAGAATGGAAATCACAAGAAGAGAATGCAGATATTTATTGGGCAACAAAACTTGGATTTGGAAGTGGAGTGTAGGGCAAGGGAGAAAATAAATAAAAAGAGATGAAGAATCATGAAGAAGCAATGGAGAAAAATGGCCTGGAGAAGAGGAATGGATATCAGGGATGCTGAACTTAAGCGGTGCTCCTTCAGACGATGAAATTTGGGGTTCAGTATAATGAATAATTGTGCCAAAAGACCAGAGCAAGGAAAAAAAAAAAAAAGAAAAAAAGAGTAGGCAGGAAAATGAACTGACAAGGTGCTAAGAGAATCAGGCTAAGGCCGTCCCTCTCCAGGGAAGCAGAAAGAGGAAACCCAAGATTTCTGGGGTTTGCATGACRTGCACCTGATCCCTGCTGGCAGCCTGTTGTTGTCCTTCATCTGGACTGCTCATCCACCTAGAAGATGACAACTTAATGCTGCTACTGGTTATACCACATCAGTTCACATGGTGCTTATCTGATGCTGTTGCTCTTAAGTTTGCAACTCTGCTGATGAGTATACTGATTACAATATATTGTTACATAATGGAATTTCTTTCTCGATTTACTTTTTTCAACCTCCGTATCAAATAAATAAATAAATAAATAAAACTTAACCAAGTTACACATTAAATGTTCAGTTAAAAGAATAAAAAATAGTTTGCCTATACAACCTTAACTTGGATCCTTGGTGATATATGATTTAACAGTATTTAGTTATGCTGCCATCTAATGATGTCTACTTGTAGAACTCTGTCATCAGCTTTTCAGAAAAAAATTCATAGTTGTATTTCTTAGCCCTATATTATTATTTGTTCCCTTCAATGAAGCGTGAATTTGCTAAATAACTATTTCATATTCCATGTATTCCGTACACAAACACTGTCTTAAGCTAATTCTTAAAATTTACAAATTTTAAATAATTTTCTTAAGAAAAAGATAAGATTCAATTTCTTTTCACCAAATTATTTTGATTAGTGTCTTAACTGGAATTACTCTCCCAAGTTAAAGCAAAAAGGTAGTTAGCATCATGTCACCAAACTCTCTATTATGTTCTGAGTAACCTATACATATTTAATCGGGCTGGTCAGAGATCCCCAAGTAACAGGCATTTGACTATTTAATGTGTCCAGTGGAAACTACTTAATACTTACCACTTTTAACAAAATTCAAATTTGGAAATCCAACTTAAGGCTTGGGTGAAGAGTTTTGAAATGAGGTGATAGGTTTGTTAGTCAAATACACACCAGGATAAGTAAGGATAAGTAATGTTTAATAAAACACTCAGGGAAAAGTAAGCCTAAGTACATGTTGTGCATATCCGTGGACATGAGCTCTTAAGTAGCTGTAATCACTCAGGAGAGACACCTTGGGATAATTTTCATTAGTTCTGTGAAAATGTCAGCTCAGTACTGCAGAGCAGCCAAAAGGGTCAAAGAAAAAATGGATCTGATAGGAAAGGAAAAGAGTACAAAATATAATGATGTTTTCCTGTATGACTTGATGGTGCAGCTAAGTCTTGAATACTGCATGGAGAGAGCTGGCAAAAGCTACAGCAAAGGGCGTTGGAGATGGTCAGGGTGTGTCCCAGTTTCCAGGTGGAGCTAAATAACCAATAATTCCAGTTTAGAAAGGAGATGACAGAGATGGATGTAACAGATCTACAAAAGTACATATGTCGTGGAGAACTGAACAGGCAAGAGCTACTTACATTTTCTGTAAGTATACAGAGGAATACAGGAGGTATTCCATACAGTGCCAAGGTTAAAATGCAAGAATATAAAAGTTTTTGAAATGTTACTCTGTGCTGCCAACGTGCTGCCAGATAACAGGCTTGCAATACGTAAAGGCAGAGATTATGGATATGTCACTTGATTAATTTGTAGGACTCTGACACAAGGTGTTGTGATGCCTAGGAATATAAAATCTAAAATGGGGATGAGGATGAGTGCACAAGTTCGTGGGAATAGGCTCATTAAACACAGTTTGCTTAGATTTTGTTTCTGTTTTGTGTGGACACTGATTTACCAATTGCTAGAATCCGAATGAGGAAGGATCCTGTTGTCTAAATGTCACAATGTCGCTGTTGGAGAACAGATACAGCTGTAGATGGGCGTTTAGTCTGATAGTCACAGTGTTCTTATGTGAAACAGCCTTTTTTCCCCTACTGCAACAGAGAATCAATACTGTGGGGTTTTTTTGTTTTGTTTTGTTTTGTTTTGTTTTTCAAATTAAGCAGTCATTTTGTTTCCTAATGCTTTATTTTGTCAGATTGCAAATAACATCTGTCGCTACAAGTTTAGGTATAGAATATTAAAAGTCCTAATTTATACTTACCACTACTTATCACTTCCTCTAAGGCATTTCACTTGAGAACCTTAAGAAATATCAACATTTAAAATAGCTTTCTTAACAGGAGTGAGGCATCCTCTTTATTCATTACAGTACTAATATATTGCTATCTTCTTAAGTCTGTATTTTGCAATTATAGTAGCCTTTGAGGCTCGTGAAAATAGACATTAATAATGGAAAAGCTGACAAATTATTGATTACAGGAGGATTTCCAAAAAGAACTAGGACAATACACTTCTGGTATTTTCTTGAATCTCTCCGCACTACTTCTCTGTCTTTTTTTTTAAGTTGAAATGAACATGTGATATGAGTGTTTGGATCTTATTTCAGTTCCCAGTACATAACCCCTGAAATAAAATTAACTTGCAAATTTAAATAAATCTATTGATTAGTAAGATTTATGGTTCTCCTCGCAGGTCATAAGAATAAAAAGCTAAAAGTCAAAGGACATATATTGCAAATCATTGCTTCTAATGAACTGGAAGACTTCATTCGTATTAAATTGCCACTGGCTTTTTTTTTAATAGTGATGTACTTTTAAAGAAAGTTCCTTTTACACTTGCTAACAACATTGTGTTAGCAATGCTAATGTCTTAGTCTTCTTTATTGAACTTGAATAAAATTAAAAATTGCAAAATTAATAGTTGGAAACTTGTAGCTTTCTGAGCTTTATTTTATCTCAGAATTTAGCATTTCCTGGCTACAGTTCCTCAGACTCAATATGTTGTGAGAGCTTAGCTGGTTTCCTTCCATATCATARAAGGTTTTAAAATCCAAGAAATGAAACTGTTAACATTTAATGTGCATTGTGTTGGCAACTAAACCCTACCAAACAGAATTCTACAATAAAAAAGTTAAATTGAGGACCTCACATTATAATGAGGAAAGAACAGTTTTAATAATGCCATTTTCTCCTAACTTCCATTGTGAAATAAAGCCAGCCTAAAAAAAACCCCACAGTGATGGTCCAAACACAGAAGAAGAAAGAATACAAACAGCTAGGAATTTTTACATTGCTTACACCATCTGTTGTGAAGTAATTCAAACAAATAAAAGCGGATWTGGATCATTCTTCTATCTCCCACCGTTACTGTTAACTTTTCCACCAATTAGCTATTATACCTTTCTGTAGAAATCTTGCCTCATTGCAGTTGGGGGTATGTTGATTAACAATTCTAACTTTCTATTTTTTAATCTAGGAAATCATCTATGAATATCTGCTGTTCATGCTACTAGTTAGAATACTAACCCAGTGGCATTGAGCGAGTTTGTTATCTAGCCTGTGATTGAATTATCTACTGTAACACGCTCAGGCAAAGCTGCGCTACTACTTACGTTTTCTGTTGCCTTTCCTGTGCTATTCTATGCCTGATGGTCATGCTAAATTAATTATTCTGGTCCATCTAGATGTTGTAGCTGCTATTTTCATTTATCACAGAGTTTAGTTTTGGCTCCAGATAAATAGAAAAATGTATGTTTTACCTCGTAAAAAAGAAATGAACAAACAAACAGTTTGAGGAGCAGATCTACTAAATAAGATGTTACATTAGCAGTTAGTTATGTTCCATTGCTTTTCTGAGCCAATTCAACATGCAGTCAGGGTCCAGCTATGCAATTGGTAGTATTAGCATTCAGCAGGCCATAAGACTGAGTGGTATCAAGGTGTTTAAAGAGCCATTTTCAGACCATGATATTAATGACTTCATCTTAATGACCTCATCTTAATGACCGGAACGACATCTGATGGTAAATAGGTGAATATGATGATCTCAGTCCAGTTCATGGGACCGAGACCATACAAGAAGTACAATCATAATTGGAATTACCTAATGCCCTGAGTGTTTTTCCAAGCAAAGAGTCCAAGCATCAAAAAGACAAGAAGTTTGAATTCCTTCTCTTGAACTTAAATCTTTTCGACTGGGTTACAGAGGGTACGTCAGCTAGATCACAGTGTCACTTGCGTTATATCACATAAGTGCTCTGACTTGAGAAAAGCTAAAAGTACATTCCAATTTTCTGTTATCCTACCATCCAGCAATACTGAAAGGAGTGAAAACTACTAGATATTTTGAAATTTGCTGGGCTTTATGAGACATTTTGTTTGTACTTAGATTTGAATGACTAATTCGATTTAAATATCTTACCAAATGCTAAACATGTATCTTCATTCTGCTCTCTGAAGCAGGTTGCAGCTGGCAGTTCATAGCAGTTACTCCTTTCTGTGGGTCTCTGCGGCATAGTGCCTGTCTCAGAACAAGGCTGGATGGTCACTGACAGCTCAGTATAGTTTGAGCATTTAGGATACATTCAAGGAGTAGCAACAATCTCATATTATGTAGACTCAGAGGAGATAAATAACTTGTCTGTTGTACCAAGCTGATTGTGAGCTGGTTAGTATTTTAAGCGAAAGGAAAATCTGTAGTTTATATTCATGTTTCTGCACTGGGGCAGAATTCCTTCAAATTTCCTAGTAGGTACCCTTTGTATTTGATATTTGCACTTGTTCTTTAACATACTGCTGAGAAGCAAAAATAATTCTTGAGGGAATAAAAGGCAGTATTATAGTCTAAAATACAATAAGAGAAATGTTTTTTTTTCCCCCTCTGGATTCTTGATATTACAGGCAGCATTGATTTAGTACATAAATTATTCAACCCACCACTCTGAAACAACTGTGAAATATGAAACAAATGTGAAATATAAAAGAATTATTACCTTAAGTGTATTTTAAAGGGGTAAACTAAATGTTTAACCAAATGCTTTATAATAAAATGAGTGACAAATTTGCTGTTTTGATACTTAGTTATCTTAAATTGCGCTTTTTTTTTCAACTGTAAGTTTTTCCCTGGGAAAGTCAGGCAGAGACAGTTCTCAAATCAGAAATATGTCAGATATCTCAGAATAATGTTATTAAGTGAGACTAATATTTTAGATAAAGCAGCTACTGCTTTTCCCCCAAAGGACAAAACCAGAAACTAACAACAAAGGGTTAGTTTTGTGTTTTATATATCTGCCCTTGCAGCCACTACCATAATAAATTCTGGTTCCTGTGAAAATCGTAGGGAAAACCATACCCAAGTGAGGCATAGTATAGCCAGAAGAACCAAAACTGTTTCATTAACTGCTTGGCTTCTTGCTATTTTTGAGTTTCTGAAATAAGGTTTTATTTCTGAAATAATGCTGTATTGCAGTGATTAAAGACAGTGGTATATACTGGATCTTCTGGCAGAAGGTAGGATATGACACCAATTCCTTTTTGGCACCCCTAGAGCAGAAACTTCTGGAAATTATATGAGTCAAATTTTACTCTGTCAGTAAGCCCAGAAGTATCTGCTGGGGCCCACACAGTAGTTGGAGAAGTTGCAGGAGGGGAAATGTACAGGTGTGGTGCGTTTTTTTCAAAACCGTTTGCTGGCTGGCCCCTGTGGCTCTCTGGCAGTATTAAAGGCTGCTTCCCGCTTCCCCTCTCCCCAAGAGACTCTYTGGGAGATTTGTGGTAAGTATTGCTTCTCCCAGGGGGTTGGTCTTTGGGTGGCTTTCATGCCCCGAACTAAGGGACAGAAGTGAAATGCTAGAGACCTGTCAGCATTGTTTTCAGGATCTTATTTCTGATACCTAGCTTTGCAGGACGTTGGCCTTAAATTGGAGCAGCAGTGCAAGGGCGATTGCAGTAGTCTTGTCAACGGTGTTAGCTACGTGGGATGTGGTCTCCATAATCAGATATTGAACAGTGGATCTGAAAAGAGAGCAAAGAACTCCTGAAATTAATTGCCTTCCAATGAAATTAATTGATTACAGAGTTTGTTACTATATATATGGTGTTGTTACTGGATATGGCTCACCTTGACCACAGCTTCACTTACAAAACCTCACCTCACATGGTCAGAAGTATATTGTTTTAAAAATTAATCTATACTGCATCTTTATCTTAAACTAATGGGAAAAAAGGACCTGTTTAGAAGAAGTAAGCTTCAAGATTTCTTCTAAGTATTAACATAYGCAATGCTGAAGTTATTAAGGTCATGGAAATCTGTGCAGAAGTAACATTAAGTTAGGTTAAAAAAAACAGAGTATTTGAAAAAATTCATCTTTGAACTTTAGAGATAAGATACTCCCTTTGAGAGCCACACTTCGTGTAAGTCAGGGAACTTACATATATCCTTTTATGCAGTTGCTTGTATGCTGTAATTCTCTGTAATACAAATTCTRATGTTTCTGTTAACAGCACACTTTACTTGTCAGAAAAGCTCTACTGAAAAGTTCTTGACCGATATTTTCTATGCATGCTTTTAAACTCTGGTTGCTGTGTTATCTCTATGTTCTCGGCCACTAACATGCACCTGATCTTTTTACTCTTGTCTCTGTATCACCAGGCCTCCTGAACCTGTTTACAGCACTGTGAACAAACTGTGTGATAAACCACCTTCTCCTAGGCATTATTCCCCTGTCGAGTGTGACAAAAGCTTCCTTCTTACAGCTCCCTATCCCCACTACCACGTAGGCCTGCTCCCTGACTCTGAGATCACCAGGTACTGCATGCGCTTCTTCCTCACCTCCTCTGTTTTTGCATGCATGAGGGTCACTTTATCTCAWAGCGCACATCCTCACTAAGAGATCTTCCTATTCTAAAGCTTGTGCTTGTTTTTAACCACGCTTTCACTTCTGCGCTACTGGAAGATATATGCTGCCTCAGTATATGATTTTTGGTCATCCAAAATCCAGTGATGAATACAGGCAATGTTTTAATCCATGGGAATGGTACTCTAAAATAGGTCACATCRTATGTAACACATTTTACAACTTAATTCAGTATTTGTATATCTGGAAGTGTGAAAAATGACTAAGGCTTCACTGAAAGCTGTAATAACTGGGTTTGATTCAATCACTTTATTTCTGTTTTGTGCCTGCTTTGTTCACTGGGCATCTTTGGATTTACAGGGTAACTCTCTAAGCCATTCAGAAGAAATTGAGCAAAAAAATAATCACCTCCCTCATCAAGTCATGGCTGAGAGTACATCTAAAGTTTACCATTCTCCAGATTAGCTGTGCTCTAAGAGGACAGTTAGTAAAACCTAAAATGATGAACATTTCCATAACTGAAGTCATGAAAAGACATTGCCATAAAATATTATCTGTTATTTACCCCCTGAGAAATATTTAATCAAGGAAAATATACTATCCAAAACTGAACACTAGTATAACCCTGCTATACTTCAGTAGTCTATTATGATAGTAGTAAACTATTAGCACAYGGGACTTGAGGGACAGAGGAAGAGTTATCCCCAAGTTTGCAGCAAGGCGTTTAGTGCTTCCACTTTTTGTGTGCTTCCTTTGTCAAAATACTTCACAAGGGAGAAAAACTATGGTCTTTTATATTCAATAACAGGAGAAAAGTAATTGTATTTGGAGCTTTGATCATAGACATTTATCACAGAAAGCACTTTTAGAAGAAAAKAGTACTGTGGGAAGAGGAGAGAAGTGTGTAAGTGGAAAGAAAAAGGTAAATTAACGTAGGATACAATGCTAGGCAAGAAACCTCAGGAATTAAAAAAACATCTGCAAAARGCATTGCAGTGCTATGAAATAGAAAGCTGAATTTAAAAAGCAATAAGCCAAATAATAATGAAGAATTCAACAGATGTGGTGAGACCACATAGAAGTTGTCAGTTTATTAGAATGTATGTCAATTTATTAGAAAGTGTGGGCTTCTAATATTTCTTAAAATGCTTAATCACCGAAACATGCAATTAATCTAGCTACTCATGACAGTGAAAAACAATGAGACAGGCAGCGTTTTTTTAAAGGTATAAATAATTCCAAACGTGGAACTTACGGATCTATCCATAATATTTGAATGTCTCYGAAATTACAGGCTTCAAGGAAATAACTAGCCAAAAAGCAATAAAATGACTTCAGACCTTTTAGTACAGAGTACACATAATTTATTTTTAATCATCACAATGTTTCTATGTGTTTAGAGACAGAATACAGAAAAGATTATAAAAAAAAATCCCCCTTTTAACTCTCACTTCTATAAAGGTCCTATTAGAAAGAGAGAAATCAACCTGAACCTGAGAGTAGAACAAGTAGGTTTAGGGAATCTGTGGCCGTGGGCAATTCTAGGAGAATTTGTGCTTCTAAGGGAATGTGTGATGTATATTCAGAACACTGAGAATTAGACTGTGGCTTGCTAACCACAGACACGTGCAATTTCTTGCTGAAAAAATGGTCAAAAAAGGAGGGCAGTCTCCAAGGAGAGGGCTATCAGATTTAAGGAGACAGGGTGAGGAAAGGAGTGATCCATTAAGGGTACCTCCTGCAGACCAGCTGCTGGGATGCCAATAGGCAGTGGAGCTCGAGAGAGTTAGTAGAACTAGGCCATTTTTGCCACCTGAAGRTATAATTCTCTACCTCCTTTTGCTTTACTGTGTCATTTATTGAATACTTGGTCATCAGACRTTTGATGACCTGAGATCAGAATTTAAAAAGCTGGATTTTGTTCTGCTGGGTGTCAGTTAAGAGTTTTCTTTAAAGACAGGATTGTATTTTTCTTCATTTCAGACTGGAATAAAATCAAGCTCTAGTCCCTGTATATTTTACTAGTTCATTTAGTTCAATGGACCAGCAAAAACTGGTATAAAAGATGACAAAAAACTTAACTCATGGTTGAATGCTGTTCTCTTCTCCATGCTGAGATAGTAGCAACTGATTGCTGTAATCTGTACTTTCTTCCCACTGTGAAATAGCATTCAGACAGCAAACTGTCGTCTTTTCTCTCGGACTCTTTGTGTAGCTGACTGTGGAGGAAGATATCTGAAACACTTTTCACCAAATACCTTTGGTGAAGAAAATGACAGCTTTATAAAATATACCAGGATCAGATTTCCAAATGGACTTAGTATTTGCAGTTTGGCAATAGATTTTAGAAAAGTATTAATCCCATTTAAGCCCTAAAACAAGTAGCCAGCTTTTCAGAAGTGTTCATTGCACTCAGCCCCCAGTTTCACAAAGGTAACATCTGTCAGGGCTGCATTGCTCTGAATATTTGTCCCTGAATCTCAAGTTGCTTTGCTGAACACTTTGGAACAGCTATTCCAGAAGAAGAGGTTTGTCCTAAATCCAGAGGTGTGATACTGCTGTCTCTATTTCTTGGAAACTCGTGCTTCAAAGAAATCCTCCAAATATTGATCAAGTGTTTGGAAAGGTCTCTGTTTCTTCACTTGAATTCCTCAAAGCACTCTTCCTCCAAATTATAAACTTTCTTGCTCTCCAGTCAAATATAAAATCATCCCTGTCTTCCCACAGGCTTCTTAGAGAGGATTCTTTTTTCATCATAACTTGTCAGTCTCATATCTGGGGAGGAAGGGCCAGGGATCTGCTTATTTCGGTAACTGCCATCATTGCAGTATCTACGTGCTCCAGTGCCGAGAATCTGCTGGTGAGCTCCAAAAAATCTGGATTAACAAGTAGCTCTTCCAGAGGAAGAGGAACATGATGCCACGTTCTCCTCAAAATTGAAATGCTTGTAAGACAGGCAACACCCTTCAAATCACTGCTCCAGACAATTTGTCAGCTAGACCTCAGATGATGGCTTTGTCAAGGCTCACTAACTTAATAGGCAAAGAATTCATAGGCCAGAGCCCTATTTGTCTATAATAAATTCAAGTTTATAACCCTTGTTTTTATGATGGTCTGTCTCCACTTCTGAGAGCTTTGGAAGTCTAGGACAATATCCTCCCATTTTAAGATAAAAGTAATTTGTTTCTAGATAGAATTATCATTTCATGTGAATTGATATTAACTATTAGCTATGTCTGTGTACCACAATGTAAAACCAGAATTTGAAAGTAGTAAGTTTTCCTTAGAGCCAAGTGGGAAAAGATGCAAGCTATTCATATCCTGGCCTCTGCTATTAATGATAATTAATGTATTATTAGAGGATTAATGTCAGCAAAAGAAAATTGCACCTCACAGAWATATAACACTTTTTCTACAAACAAGAGACTTTGTTGCTCAGTTATGTAACAAGAAGTGTGTTCCCAACCTTTGCACTGAGAATATCAGTCACATTCACCATTGCATAGATCTATTTTAAAATATTTAAAATATTTTAAAAATCAGTTCTGCCTAGAGTTCTTTATTTGTGGCTTCCCTGCCTTCACTGAAATCTTTTTGGCACTCTATTTGCTAGTACAGTTTTTGCTAAAGAGCASTTCCAATATTGTTGATTTATGAGATCTCTTTTCATAGGTGTTTGGTTTTTTATTTAAACCTTTGATCACAAAGCTTTGTGATTCCATCCATAATTTTGATTTCATATAGGTGGAGGAACTAAGGGTAGGGTTTTATACTTCATAGTCATGAGAGAAAAGTTTGGGAATGTGATCCCTCCCAGAAAGTACAAATATGTTAAATCTTGTTCAACTTAAGTCTAGCTTTTGTGAATTTGCTGGTCTTCCCTGTGGTGTTTGGGTGCCTGGGTTGGGATTACTTGACTTGCTTTTTAAACCAAGGTTAGTGTCTTGAAGCTAGCTCAAGTCCTGGCTCAGACTGTGATCTGCAGTGTCTTAGGCAAGGTAGTTAATTATTTTGTACTTTATTTTCCCAGTCTCTAAAATGGATTTCATAATGATCTCATAGAGCTACTCTAAAAACTAAYGACATCTGAGACATTTGCATCCTAATATTAGAAGCAATTTGTGTTATTATTTAATATTTTTTTCTGAATTAAGGCATTTGATGAATGAGGTTAATGAGGTAATTTCTTGGGGCCGTCACCAGCTTTTTACCAGTGGGAATTAGAAAGAGAAGACAATACTGGCACAGGGCTTTAGAGTAAAATCTCTTGAGGAAAACAGCGTGATATTTTCATACATATTCAGTGTTAACTCAGCATTGTGTAAATCTAAAGAACTAGACAAATAAAATTGCTGAAAAATAGAAGCGCTTAAATTTATATGATACATATGGATAAAGAATCCATCATGTCCAGAATCTTGATAATTGATTAATGGGGCTGCTTGTGGATGAACTCCCACAACTCCCACACGAGCACAGGAGGAGCCCTGCAATCCAGTATGCATGTCTGCAATGTTAAGCATTTTTGCGTATGATCATCTCACTTAATTTTAGGGATCCCTGGGGTCCSTCCATAGGCAGTGAAGGGACAAGAGTGAGAAGGTGCCAAACCCTTTCCACTGTTCCTACCAGGAAGCTAAGGTAACTGCACTTCTAAAAGCAATAGGTGTGAACAGTGGACCTCTCTGGTACTTATTTTTATAGTGTYGTTTCTCATTTTTTAATATCCATGCTGCTTTTTCACTTTACAATATGCTTCCAGAAACAGGTTTATTGTCAAAATGATGCATATAACTGTACTTGCGTGTGGCAAGGGTGCCTTCCGGTGGAGCTCCTATCGTCGTTATTGAAATTCACATTGTACAAGAGTACCCTTCTTCCCCTTTTCAATCCCACTTATTTGATATGATAATTATATCTCCAAAAACACATCTAGCCATATTTCAAGCTTTTTGAAATGCCTGACAACCTGAAGATGGGACCTATCAAGCAAGCAGTAAAAAATGTAATGTTTGTGAAATTCAGTCTGTAACTTGCCCTAGATAAACACAGCCGCCTTTCTTGAATTTAAAATAAACTTTCCCTTTTTAATCATCTTCATATACTTATTTTATGAGAAGTTTTCAAATGGTGATTGCAAAATTGGAAATGATTCTGGTTGGGGCAAATGAGTCAAAATATTTAAACCCAGAAATGGGGCAAATATGTAGTTTTCCCTTAGAAACAGTTTTTGGATAGATCTGCATCTTACAGAATCCAAGTGGAGACAAATGGAGTGCATACGGTAAAGAATCTCTTTTTGAGAAGCAACTTTGGGGTTTATCTATATATGTTTAGGCATTCAGAGGAGCACTAAGGAGCATAAAGCAATACCAGAGCAATTTAACAGCTTAGACTGGTCACCATAGGGGCTGACTTGGATACTGCTGTTCACACTGATGAATATTGAGTCCTCTTGCAGTTACTGATTTCAGTGGGAATTAGACATGTGGGTACCATAGTCCAAAGCTGCATCTTCAGAAGTTCAAGTACCTCTTTAACTCTAGCACTTAGACATTTCTAAAAATTGGCTTGGAGGCCTTGACTCACACGTGGGAACAGCATATGTTGCAGGGCTAAAAAGATGCAGTCCGGATACATCCAGCAACCCCATCATGCCTGGGTGGGTTATGCTGCTTCTGACGCAGCTCCAGAACTGCAACATTTATTTCATGGGTTTATGTTAAAAGACAAAACAAAATCAGCGTGAACAGTGTTGATTAACTCTCCACAACTGGGCTGTCTCAGTGTAGATTGTCACTGCTTGTGAATCAGACCCTTGAGATTCCTAAATTATTTAGGATCTGTTGGAAATGTTACAAATTCATTGAGTTTTATCCTTTTCTTTTTTTTTTTTCCATAACTTTATCATTTTTTAATTACCAAATTAAAAATTTGGAACAGTTTCATATGATTTCTTTTTTAAACCTGACTCAAGTGTTCATTTTTCTTAAAGTAAATGATTCCTGATCAAACTGCTATAGTTAATCAAAGAAAAAGGATACTGCTTTTCAGCCTCAGCCTTCGTATTATGTAGGATCTGTTGGAAATGTTACAAATTCATTGAGTTTTCTTTTTTTTTTTTTTTTTTTTCCATAACTTTATCATTTTTTAATTACCAAATTAAAAATTTGGAACAGTTTCATATGATTTCTTTTTTAAACCTGACTCAAGTGTTCATTTTTCTTAAAGTAAATGATTCCTGATCAAACTGCTATAGTTAATCAAAGAAAAAGGATACTGCTTTTCAGCCTCAGCCTTCGTATTATGTTGCATGGATGAATCTATGACCTAACAAGCACAAACGTTATAAACATTCAGATAGACACTCTTACGCTCTTTCTTTTAATGAAGAGTTTTCTATTTTGAACACTATTAATTGAAGTGATTATGAAGATGCACCTTTTAAAAAATCAGGGAGATGACTGCAGAAGAATCTTAACCTGTAAAGGCATGAAATCTTCAGAGTTCAAGTATTTAATTAGGTGAAGCGACAGCAGCCTTTAAGTTCAAGATGGGACACTTCTGGTTAGAGCTGCTGGGCTTCAATTCAGCTGTGCTGCAGACTAATTTTGTACAGRAAAAAAAATGTATTTTTATTTGTTCTGCTTTATCTATCAGTAAAATAATTTTCTTATGCAGTTACACTGAGAACGGTAACTAGTATCATTAAGTGAAATGAATGAAAATTTTTGGTACGAAAAATTAAGTCATTTATTTTTCTTCATTTGGGGAATGTTTCATATTGTAAGAATATATGATTTGACTTTCAGAGGGTTTCTTGTGCTCTATGTCTCCTTTTGTTCCTGTTCTACTCACATGGAAATTAAGCTCTATATTATTATTAGCTCATAAAAGTGACAGAAATATTAACAAAGTTTAGTTAAATAGCAATATTTTCCTTACAGTGGCTTTAAAGAAGAAACAACATCAGTCAGTTCTTGCTAAGAAAACAGCTATAAATTACATGTATTAAAATTTGCCTGCAGCTATGATTACAAGCAGAGAGACATTTTGGAACAAAGGAAGGATGTCTCCTTCCCTCCCAAGCCTATAATCAAGCTCTGAAAGTCAATCTCCAACTAAYGCACAGAAAACATTCCCAAAGTATCAACCACCAGTTCCTACCCCCCTTTTTTGGAGGGAGGGGTAAGCAGTGAGGAAGACTGGATCTGGAAGACAAGAAAATTATCAGGCTACTTTTAACTGGTTCCTGCCTGAGGGGTTTGGCCAGGGCATTCAGTCATCTGTAGTCTGGGGAAGGTGAAGTAGACTGTGACCTTGCAAATAGAAATTTTACCTGGTGCCTGCTTCAAAGGATGCTCTTCACGCACCTAACACTGGTTACAGCATAGGCACTGGCTATATACAATGCAGAATTGAGGTTTCAGAGAGATATAAACCCTCATTTTTAATGGTGATTCCATGTCTGGCTTGGGTGTATTCAGAATAAATGACAAAAACTTGACAGAAARTGTCACTCTGCACAGAACTGCTATAATAACATCTTAATGGAGTAGTTCACTAATTCAAATCTTGTCCAAAGTGATGAAAGTCAGTAACAGTTCWTACCTGACAACTGTCTAAAAGACCAGTGTGTGAGAAATTAGCTTGGAGATTTCAGTTTCATTTCTGTGGACAAGTTTCTATGTCATAAAAATCATTGCTACATCTGTCCCAGTAATTGCCAGACTCTCGGCTCATCAGGAAAAAACAAGAAACAAGAGAACAAATTGCTCTTTTTATCCCAAGAGAGAGTTCTTTCAGCTTAGAAAAAAAGTCACATTACTGTGGAGATAGGGTAAATAAAGCTGCCCTGTGGTTACCTATGCTCTGTCTTTTTGAAAAAGAATGTTTTCCAGGGTAGTAGCTGCCCACAAAAATGTAGGGAAGCCTACCAGTTACAGCAAAGAACTAGGAACTGAAAAATTAACCTGTATCACTCATACATCATGTGGCCCTCGGCAAAATAAGCCTTTCCTTCAATTTTATCCTATTGCAAAATATGTGACATGCATTCTGCCTCTAACGGTAGCCCTCAGAGTTAAAAGATATTTTCAGCAGGTGCAGATAGATATACATGATTTTCTGTACGGCATAAAAAAGAGATCATTAGTATCAAATAGAGCGGTAGGAKGCATCGCTGAAAACAAGTGGAACTTCTAATTACATATGTGGCGTCCCCCAGGGCTCAGTCCTGGGTCCCATCCTGTTCAACGTCTTCATCAATGACATGGATGAGGGGATGGAGTACCTCCTCAGCAAGTTTGCTGATGATACTGAACTGGGAGGAGTGGCTGACACACCTGAGGGCTGTGCTGCCRTTCAGAGAGACCTGGACAGGCWGGAGAGCTGGGTGGAGAGGAACCTCGTGAGGTTCAACAAGGGCAAGTGCAGRGTCCTGCACCTAGGGAGGAATAACCCCAGGCACCAGYACAAGCTGGGGACTGACCTTGTGGAGAGCAGCTCTGCAGAGAAGGRCCTGGGAGTGCTGGTGGATGACAGGCTGACCATGAGCCAGCAATGTGCCCTTGTGGCCAGGAGGGCCAACAGTCTCCTGGGGTGCGTTGGGAAGAGTGTTGCCAGCAGGTCGAGGGAGGTGATCCTGCCTCTACTCAGCCTCTACTCAGCCCTGGGGAGGCCTCATCTCAAGTCCTGTGTCCAGTTCTGGACTCCCCAGGACAAGACACACATGGAGCTACTGGAGAGAGTCCAGCGTAGGGCTACAAAGATGATCAGAGGGCTGGAGCACCTGCCCTCTGATGAACGGCTGCGAGAGCTGGGCCTCTTCTGCCTGGGGAAGAGAAGCCTGAGGGGGGATCTGATCAATGTGTACAAGTACCTGAAGGGAGGGTGTCAAGGGGACGGGGACAAACTCTTTTCAGTTGTCCCGTGTGACAGGACAAGAGGCAATGGGCAAAAACTGAAGCACAGGAAGTTCGGCCTGAATATAAGCAAAAACTTCTTCCCTGTGAGAGTGACRGAGCACTGGAGCAGGTTGCCCAGAGAGGTTGTAGAGTCTCCTTCTCTGGAGATCTTCAAGGCCTGCCTGGAYGCAAYCCTGTCTAACATGCTCTAGGTGACCCTGCTGAGCAGGGACGTTGGACTAGCTGATCTCCAGGGGATCCCTTCCGGCCTTACTGATTCTATGATTATATGATTCTATAATTCTATGTGTAACTTGCCATTGAAATACTAGAGAATTATAATGGCAATGATAGTGAGCCTCACTTCAGCCCCATGCTAGTCTTGATTTACACTACCATAATTTCATTGCAGTAATGTAGTGTTGAATCAGACCACTAAATAATTTTGTATCTAAGTATCACCATTTAGTGCTGTTAACCTAAGCCACATATGTAAATTATTGCAAATATGTCCGTTGCTGTTGGTTTTGCTAAGTCAAGCAAAGCCTGACTTTGGACAGGATTTGTCTCTAAGYATGCCTGAGGTGTAGAAATCCAGACACTCTTTTCTGCATCTGTGCTAGGCTAAAGATACTGTATGTCCTCAGTGCTTTGAGGACACTTGTGTGGACAGTGTTCCAATATGAAGGAGACCTTTAAAGTAGCTCCTCAGCCCTTGTAGTCATTGATTTCACAGCACTTTAATTCTCCTGCCCTAAAAGATTATAAAGTTAAGAACTCCTGAGATGATGGGATCCATTTCCTTGTTCTATTTTACTGTAAAATTCCTGCATATTTTTGTTTTCCCTTCCAAATCTTTTCCCCTGCTGTCAGAATGTACCTGGCACCTTCATGGGGTCAGGCATAATAACAATTCCCTATGGTAAAAGTGAAAATTGACACCACTAGCCAAAGGTTAAAACAGTGGGAAGATTCTTCTGCCATTTCTTTGTCTTTTGAAAGTACATACAACCATCATTAGGAAATAGTCATACGTCTCGTTACTGCAGCAGTATTTATTTATTATTTTCATCACATTTCCAACTTCATTATTTTTTTTTCTCTTTGAAAATATCAACTGTATAATTGGAACCATCTGCTTGCAGAGACTTGGGTGTGATGTAAGTAAAGATAGGCAAACCATTAAAACTTAATTTAAGATGTTTATCTAAATTTGAGCTGGTTTAAAGTCTCAGAAGAGACGTTGGGGTGAGGTTGCTGTACATTGTTCCCTGATTCAGTCTGGCAACAAAAATACCACAGATTGGTTTATGAATATAGTAAAGAGGAAAACAAAACTGCAAAACTAAATGTACTCACCTTTACCTACATGGTTTGTTTATGTACAAATGTTGTAGTTAGTGAGATGTTTTTAAATACAAGATAGGCTTRTTTTAACTTAAGCTTTCATTTTAGTGTTGGGAGGACTGCTGAACTCTTATTGATTTAAATTTATTTTCATGTAAGTATAGTGATAAATGTTTGTAGCATTTAATAGACACAAAAAGTATTGAATAACATTTTTGAAAATTACTGAGTGATTCACTAGCCTARTGACAAAATAGCCTCTTGTAAAAGGCAAGATGAGCTTTCATATGCACTCATAAGTCAAAGTCCAATTGATTTCCAATAAAATACAGATTTGGAAGTATCTAAATTGCATTTGAAAATAAAACATGAGCTACTAAAGAAATATGGGCCAAAGATATATAGGCAAGAATCTCTGTTTAAATTCTCTAGTTTGGCTCATAGTCGCTTTGCAAATGACGACACTTTTGTTCTATGTCCCAGTTTGATTGCTGAATTTTCCTTCTCYTCACCTGTAATTTATATTTCAAATAGAAAGTAGTCTAAATACACAGTAACAACCCTTTGCCAACCGTTTTTTTAAATTCCTAACTAAAGCARTTTCAGTCTGGTGGACTTGTTTCTTTATTTTCTCACTTCCTTAGATGGTRTGAGAAATAGTAGCTCAGTCCTTTAGGAAGAATATTTTAAAGCTATTATTGCATTTCTCAGGTGGTTGAAGTTACTTGGTGTTTGGCTATCTAAGTTATCTGGTAATTACTTAAAAATGCATATATCTTTTTTTAACTGTAGGCTTAACTTACAATGATGTAATTTGCAGTGAGATCTAAATATAGCTTCAAATCTTCAAAATTTCAAAGAGCTTCAGAATGGAATCTGTTCTGAATTTCCTGATTATTACAGTTAAAAATACCTTCACCAAAAAGTAGTTACATTTCCTGCTATTACAAAAATTGAATGAAAAATCAAGGTCCTTGGGAGTTCTAGAATACTGAAACTTGTTTTTATAACTAACACCGTGAAAGATAAGTTGACATTTAAAGTTGTGACCAAGTCACATGATTGCTGTACTTTTTAGTTTCTAAAGGATCAGAGCATCTTGATTGTACACTCTGTTATTTTGAAAAATAGCAATTGGGGTGGAGGGGAAGCAGAAAAGAGAGAGAAGAAGGAGTCATGCTCATTTATCCTTGTCACCTACAGAGGAAATGCAAAATCATGAACTTGTTTTTTTGATYGGAGACACAGATAACAACAAGACAAAACTGTCACTGATAACACATACCTGCATCTGCACGGTGATATTCAGCAACAATTTGCAACAGCAGGACAAACTGACACAAAAGTTCATCATCTTAAGCTGTAGTGATTTTAAGGTGTTGTTTCAATATGAAGTTAATGAGAAAAATTAGTTTGGTTTTGCTAAGAAAGGAAAAGCTGCACGTTATATGTGCGGAAGGGGTTACAAGTTCTAAAYATTCCTGAACTTTGGGAAAGTCTATTTACGCAACCGACCTTTTAGGATTGGGTCTAAATTTGGCTAAGTTGTCATTGTAAATTTATATGCAGAATCTGTTAATGTTTTGGGATCTTAAACAGTTTATTCTTTAAAAAGTGTTTATCTCATTTTTAATAAATAGCCGTGGAAGCATCCAGCATATCTGATTTTTTTAATAACACTAATAGTGCATAAAGCTACTACCACCACTGCATAAAAAAGCAAGGTCATTGGAAGTGTTAAGATATTAAAATCTGGTTTTGTAACTGACAAAAGGAAGGAGAGGAAGATTTAGTTGGACTTTAAAAATTAAAATTTCAATATTGTTAAAAAATGTAGTAGGACAGACATGTTATAGTCCCTGAAGAAGCACACAGGGAAATTCTTTTTTCCATAATATTTCCACATTCCATGCAGAAAATAAATCATTCTACATATAATTGGACTTGCATGCCRTATCTTTTGAGGATGATTATTGGACTTGGCTTTTGCACCGTAGAAATCATTGCATTGTGATAGAGTGGGGAGCCAAGAAAAGACTATAACTCCAGAATGTTTAACTACACTGGTGTGTATTGCTGTRCACACCAGAAATTACTTTTCATCTGATTACAATGTTTTCTGACAAATCTGAATTCTAAGTAACAATAATTGTATCATTTAAAAAAGCTTTCCCTAAAAGCAGCATGAAAATTGTCATAGTGCATTAGGCTGCATAAAGAGGAAAAAATTCAGCACTGCACACCTGAAGTGCCCTAAAGCCCATATGGGGAAAGTGCATTGGTGTCCCTTATTACTCCTAGTTGATGCTAACAGTGTGTCTGCACAGCCCGATGCAAGACCATTCAGATACTCCTGAGCTAGTTTGCAGCAAGTTAGCTTCACTTGCAATAACAGCCCAAACTGATTAATAGCTGACTTGGGTATAATCGGCAATATGTGCAGTTGCTAACCTGAATGAACATTMCACAAACTGTAATCAAGAGTCTTAGCCTGTTCAGGCTGCAGCTAGTAAGAGCTGCAAATAGGAGGATTTGTGTAGTATCTGTGGCAGAATGTGGCTATACAAGATTTGCTGGGAACAGAAGTCATATAGGTTTTGCTAGGATATCAACTCATACAAGTACTGTCATTGCACTGTACAGACGAGCACTTAGTTTTAACGTCTAAGATTCAGCAGTGTACGTGGAGGTTGTTAATCTTTCATATCAAACCTTTACAACCATTTTGAATATTTTACTACCTCAGTGAAAATGTGTAGAAAATAAAGGTTTAGGAAGTCATCTGAAATAGGCAGTATTTTTGTTTTTATTTTTCCCATGTTTAAATTCATGATTCTCATTGGTATCACATGTGTTGTCTAGAACCTCRAGATGAATGGGAATGTTGATAGTCAGGTTAAACGAGTAACCAATATGCATGAACTTGGTAGTATTCTAAAGGGACTGGACCTTTATGTAGGTAACAAAATGGTAAAGTGAATTAAAGTAGATCCTAWTAAAAAATTTTAAAGGGATATTAACATTTCATCTCCCAAGGCTTAAAGCAATCTCTAAGTAAAGAACAAGGTGAGACCTGAAGTAAGAACAAATTATGCCATGTTTTCTTCTGTAACATGCTGGCTGTTGTCAGAGTCTTGGTTTGATTTATCTGTGGACTCTACCAGGGCATAAATGCATACTGTCACAGGTACTGTAGGAATATTTAATGGGTCCAGAGTGGAATTTGTGAAATAGATAAACTAAAATAATGATTTTTTTCCAAATCTTGTTCGCACATTTTGTGTTCCCATTGAAARGGAAGAGGCTGTGTTTGAGACTAGTGCGTAGTCACCTCTGGGTGGTATGTAAAGGGATTCTGCAGGTACAGTAACTATCATAGATTAGACAGTAATCTTTTAGCAAGATAAAATGAATTTAGATGYCTTAAATATGTAGAATGTCTTCATTGGCCCAGGAGGAAACAAACTATCAAACTGTTTCACTTAACTTGGGTTCAGAAGTGAGGATTTATACCCAGAAGAGAGTAACCAGTGGGTGGAAGAACTCTCTTTTGGTTTTCTTGATGTATATTTACCCAAATATATTTTGATAATTCTCCCTGTTAACTGAATAATTATTTAAACATTTTTTTTGCTTTAATAGTAGATATCCTTGATAAGCTAGAGGAAAGTCATAACTTGAAATAAAATAGGTTATGAAAGGATTGTAAACACTGAACTGTGTTTACTGTGGAATTTTCTGGCAGTCTTGCAGATGTGAATTTGAAAATGTGGATGACCACCCAGTACATGGGCTTATCCTCACACTGCCATCATTTTTGTTGTATCAGCTGTCATTTTATGGTGAAGTGTTCTATTGATTGCAAGGATCTCAATAGAACTGCTTCATCCATAAAAATAAAGCATGAGGAACTGAAGCAAAAGTATACAATGCTAGCACAGCTCACATGCGCAGGATGAAGATGAGCACAAGATGCCCATCTTCAAAAATAGCTTCTTTGCATGGCCGTTTCTTTTTAGAATGCTGAATGCCAATGGAGTTCTGGTTTTAGTCCTTGTTAAAACTGGAGGAGTTGTTGGTATAAATCCCCTCATCACCAAATTTATTGATGGCATATAATGTGAGGTACTTCATTGCTTCCTTGTGCTTTCCTGTTGTTTCTTAGATAATGGTGTTTTTTCCCCTGCACATACCAAGTGCAATTGGTTCTGGCCAGTAGATATGGTAGTCAAAGTACAAAGGTACTTGCAGGGAGAAATACTTGGAAGCAGCAAAACAAAATTTGTTCCTAGCTATAGCTGTTTATCTAGAGGAGAAGCTGAAAATAGTAAAAACATGGTAACATCTTTTCCCTTCAAGTAAGCTTAAAATAAGCCAAGAACCTTGAGTTTGGCTAATTGATGAGAAGATTTTAATTATAAAGAGTGGTCCCTTTAGGAAACAACTACATTTTGAAAGAAGCTAGAAGAAATGTTTGTAAAGTTTAGTGAACAAAATTCAAGCTGTTGTCCAGGATTATGCTATTAAGTGTATTAATGGCATTAAATCAGTTCCAAGAAGGTTCACAGATTGGCTGTTTATCAGCTCAGTCACATATGTGTGCTTGCTAATGTTAAATTTTTTTAAAACTAGTTCAAAAATGGCTTTAGTCAACTGATTTGTCTGTTGGRTTTGTAACTAAAAAATTCACCTGAATGACCAGCACAGATTAAAATTCTTCATGAATCCATTTCACAATTCCTAAATAGCCAAATCCCTCTTCAAATCATGAATATAATGAGCATCTTTAAATAAATGGTGTTTGTTCAGTCAATGTAGAGGTGTAAGAACTGGCATAATGGAACATATGAATAATCTGTTCCAATATTTATCCRGTCTAATCTATGACCTGTAATCAGAGATAGGCAGAATGAATTGCTAATGSCCTTGGACAATGTTACAGTGCTGTACTGTGGGAGATGTTTATGTCTGACCCTCCTACTGTCAATATTCTCAGGTTCATAAAGATTATTACCTTTCGCAAACACTCTAGTTCAAAAGATACTATCAAACTATCTAGAGATAGTTTGAAATATCTCTAGTTCAAAAGAATACCTCATTTTTAGACCTGATAGTGAAAAAGCTAAATATTTCCCATGAAATGCTGAATACTTCAAACTTCTGTCAAATTCAAAAGATACATGAATAATGGTTCATATACAAGAGCGATTAGAACCAGAAGAGCTTTAGCTGTTGAATTTCTTCACTGTTCCTCTTTCATTTTGACAATACATTCTTTATACTTCTTCTGCATTTTCAAATTATTATTCGTTGGCTTGTTTGTTTGTATTCTGTTGGGGTGTCATGTTTATTATCGCATTATTCCTACTTTTGTTTTTCTCTACATGTATTTTTCTAGGACTTACGGTTTTGTGTTTCATGTAATTGCACATGCACACATGCATGCTGAGCTGGTTTGAGTGACAAAGTCAAATTAAATAGCAGTTTATGTAGGATTACATTCTTGCCTCTAGACCATGAAGAAAACTTAGATATCCAACCCCTGTTCCCAGTTGTCTTTCATACAGATAATGTGTATCCAAAGACGAGAGATAACATTATCAGAAGGTATCACACAGGTGCCGTAAACATTGTATCAGAAATAATTGCAATATAAAGTGTGCTGTTCTAATACATATTAGATTGTAATGAAAATATAATGCTCTTTCTGTTGTCATCAATCTTTTTGTTTTAATGAACTGCTGGTTTGGAAGCTAACTACACTTTTGGCAGTGTCTCCTTGACAGTTAGTGTAGTTCATTGCAGTGCATACAAGGGAGTTAACTTGGGCTTATACTGAAACAATACTAAAAGTTACATTTCTGTAGAATTTCTTTTATTGTGCAAATATAATGATACAGAATCTAATGGGTTATAGAAGCATTTGTTTGTGGCATGTCATGATTTGGCATCAGACAGTTTTTTGCTGCTGTGTTAATCACAATTAATTGTCATTACCCATATGCTTTCTCTTGAATGAGSAAAATTCACCACAATAACTCTACCGTGAGAAGAACTTCATGTTGTTATTTTTCTTTTGATGTAGATAGGTAAGAAACCCTGCAAAGTAGCTTAATAGCTTACAGTTATTTGAGATCTGACATGAATGTTACTTATCTACTACTTCCCTACTTTTAAAAGAAGTAGCTGCAGTATGAAAGTCCTAAGAATTATTTTTCACAGGACAGTGCCATCTTCAGTGCAAAAAAGTGTTCCTGTCCTTCAGAAGAGAAAGCAAACCYGCTTTCCTAAACACTAAATGTAGTGTTGGAAAAAGTCAGAGTAACCAGTACGACATACTCTCTGTCCATTTTGTTAACAGCAAGAGTGCTGTTGCAGACTTCTGTGTTAAAATCACATAACACTTCCTTTTTTGGACCCTGAATTGGAATCAGGTATCTAATTCCTGAAGAAAAGGAGCTGTCAATGTTCTTACAAGTAGTATTTGTAACTTCTGAGGAACTTCCAAGGGCAGTAGCGGAAAAGTGTCTGAAAATGTGAGATCTTTCCAGAATTATCTGTTGTCTGATTGTTTAACTATTTGGGGTTTTATCCTTCCGTTGAGCACATTGCCTATGAAATTGAACTTTGACAAAAAGAATTCATTTAATCTAAAAAATCAAGTCATTAATCTTTCTGAAATTCGTGCCTTAACCAGCTGTTAATGACAGTATGAACAATTTAGTAGTTTACTGTATTTCGGAATTCTTATTGTGTCTCAATGAGTTTTTACTAGCGCATCTAAGATTTCCTTGATTTCCATCTAAACTTTGTGGGTCAGAGTTTCTTTAAACTTAACAGTTTTTCAAATCCTTCCTAAAGTCTGTGCACATTTGCTTGGACCAGAAAGGGATTTTGATGCGGATGCTTGTTTCATTATTCACACGGAAACCTAATGAACTTTGTGTGCAATAAATGTGTTTCATTATGAAAGCAATTCACAGCTCTAGAAATATAAAGCAGCCTTCGCAGCCGTGGTGTTATGGGGCAGTGAGGAGCGCAGGTGATGGAAACCATGCCGTGCACCTGCCTGCAGGAGCACCCTGGAGCAGGGGCTCAGCTGTGATGGCAGTAAGCCACAGTATCCTTCTCTTGGTGCTCAGGGTAAATRCGATTATGCCAGCGTGTGATGGGAAGGAGAGTGGGCCAGTGGAGAGCATGGGAAGTTAGGGAGTGATTTCTCTGAGTTYCTACTTGCACACTCGTGATTCCTGGTCTTATTTGCATGCGTCAAAATGCAAAGAAATTGTACATTTCTGCAAACAGTATTGCTTTCCATTTTTGATAGGAAAAGTAATGGCATTTGAAATTCAGCTTGGCAAATACTGATACAAGTGAAAAAAATRGAAAACTTAAATGACTCCAGCCAGCCATATAATGCCACAAGCTTTGGCGTTCAGCCTTTGAATTATTTCAGCATGTTCTGATTATTTAGTGTCTCCAGCCATGCTTAATAGATGCTTTATCCCAAAGTAAGTGTTTCTTCCTATTACATTACAGAAAACCCAATTGCTTCAGCCATTTTGCTGTACAGAGAGCACGTATCTTCCTTTTGGTGAAGCTGATTCCTTTTTAGCCAGCCAGAGTACTTATTCTGCCACACAGAGATCAAGCTGTCTCAAATTCTCTTATACTCTTTGCTATTTATTGGAATGCTAATGCTTGGAGAGGGCTAATGCCAAAAGAGAATTAGGAGTGATAGCAAACAGTAAATGAGGTATGGCACTTGAGTTGTAGCAGGACAATGAAACAGCCTTAGTGYTAGTAAGTTACAGAAGCATCATATCAAAGAGTAGAGAAGAAGGAATGAGGAATCAAGCATGAGGAATTGAAAACTATGCATTGTATCAGGCACTRGTACCCAGGGGGTCACAAGATGTGGTAGCTGGGAGGCCATGCAGAGCACATCAGGTAAGTTGTGCTTTCTATCGTTCCTAAAAATTGTTCCCCATTTAAATTCACAAAAGTAGCACTACATCGTCTTTCACAACTGTAATTAAAGCCAGACTCAATTGTTATGTTCATAGATCATTTCCATGTAGCARTTAGTAARCAAGTGAGAAGTTGATATTTTCTCWTTTCTACATTTCTCTCTCTTTTTTTCCTCCATCCTGACCCAGTTCATGTTTTTGACTTGTTGCAAATATTTTGACAATTAAACCTCAGTCCTCATCTGTTATAAATTCTCAGACTAACTTCATCAGTGAATATCTAAGCTCCCAGGTAGAGCCTTGATCATTCCTCATGTCTATTATAGTAATAGAAACAACAGAAATTAAAAAAAAAAAAACTATTAGAAAGATTTGAAACTGTTTTTTTTTCCACAACAACCAAATGTTGTGGAGACTTACATGTCCCACTTCTAAAAATCCAAATTCCTTCAMAATATAAGGAGAAGGTATGAGCATGGAAACTAATGAATAAGAAGAATGGTGGGATGAAAGGAAGGAATTCAAGCAAAAGAAAATAACAGTATGATAAAATAGAAATCAGTACCTAACCATGAATGCTAGAACAGAACGACCTCCTGAAAGAACAATGTGCCATACTTGAGTCATTGCGCCTTCAACACCTGTTGCACTTAATTCTGTAACAATTTGCCACAGTGTTTTTCTTAGGATTTTCATTCAAGATGTCTACTTTTCTCAGTGCTGTTTTCTTCACATTTTTTAGTCTACATTTACCTATGTAAATATCAGACTGCATGTGAAATTTTATCCAATAATATGACCKCTCTACTTATTTCACTAGTATTCTTAAAGATTTTCATTCTGCCACACATACAGTTCTAAACTTCTTCAGCTGTTTAAACTGTTACATTTCAGACTAAGATAAAAGKTCCTTCTAAATTAAACATATTTTTTCATATATTTCAAAGCTTATCATTACCTCTGGCAATTACCTCAGCTGTAAGGAGATAGATTTGCAATCAGTGGCTATTTCATCACTTTGAACACAGGTGCTGACTTAGGCGCACTGCTAGCAGAGGTGTGTAATTAGCTGAATTCCAGGAACTACTGCATTTCTGAAACATTCCTCTGAGTCACAGTTTTCCTTACATTCTTCCGTATTCCTACATTGATGCTAATTTAGTGCTGCACTAATTCAGACACTTTAAGTTAGGGCATGTAGCTAACCACCCATCTTCAGGGCTTGTTTGGGGAAGGAAGGAGGGAAGGAAGAGTTGAGCAACCTTGTTGASTTCACTTGTTTGGGCAAAGGTAGTCCAGAGGACCTGAATAGAGATGTAATACAGTCCTTCTTCCGCATGGTTGTAGACAGAGTCACAGCTTAATCTTTCATTTCATGTCTTTTCTTTTTTCCATGGACTATTTACCACAGCAATACTATTGAGTCTGGCAAGGGATGTCAAGGACAATAGGAAGGGCTTCTTCAAATACATCAGCAGCAAGAGGTGGACTAGGGAAAATGTGGGCCYGCTCCYGAATGGGGYGGAGRCCCTGGTGACAAGGGATACAGAGAAGGCAGAATTACTRAATGCCTTCTTTGCTTCAGTCTTCACTGCTAAGGGCAGCCCTCAAGAATCCTGTAGCCTGGACRTGAGGGAGAAAGTCTGGAGAAGGGAAGACTTTCYTCTGGTTGAGGAGGAAAGGATTAGAGACCTTCTGGGCAGGCTAGACATCCACAAATCCATGGGCCCGGATAGGATGCACCCACGGGTCCTGAGGGAGCTGGTGGATGTTGTTGCCAAGCCACTCTCCATCATCTTYGAAAGGTCCTGGAGATCTGGAGAGGTGTCTGAGGACTGCAAGAAAGCCAATGTCACTCCAGTCTCCAAGAAGGGCAAGAAGGAGGACCCAGGCAACTCTAGGCCAGTCAGCCTCACCTCCATCCCTGCAAAGGTGATGGAACAGCTCATTCTGGATGTCATCTCCAGAAATATGGAGGAAAAGAAGGTGATTAGCAGTAGCCAGCATGGATTCACCAAGGGGAAATCCTGCTTAACCAGTCTGACAACCTTTTCTGATGGCATGACTGGCTGGGTAGATGAGGGGAGAGCAGTGGACGTTGTGTACCTTGACTTCAGCAAGGCTTTTGACACTGTCTCCCATAACATCTTCCTAGATAAACTCAGGAAGTGTGGGTTAGATGAGTGGTCAGTGAGGTGGACTGAGAACTGGCTGAAAGGCAGAGCTCAGAGGGTCGTYGTCAATGGCATGGAGTCTAACTGGAGACCTGTAGCAAGCAGAGTTCCTCAGGGCTCAGTCCTGGGTCCCATSCTGTTCAACTTCTTCATCAATGACCTGGATGAGGGGACAGAGTGCCTCCTCAGCAAGTTTGCTGATGATCCCAAGCTGGGAGGAGTGGCTGATCCACCTGAGGGTTGTGCTGCATTCAGAGAGACTTGGACAGGCAGGAGAGTTGGGCGGAGAGGAACCTTGTGAGGTTCACCAAGGGCAAGTGCAGAGTCCTGCACCTAGGGAGGAATAACCCCAGGCACCAGCACAAGCTGGGGGCTGACCTACTGGAGAGCAGCTCTGCAGAGGACATGGGAGTCTTGGTGGATGACTGTTTGACCATTGCGTAGCAATGTGCCCCTGTGGCCAAGAAGGCCAATGGTGTCCTGGGGTGCATGGGGAAGAGTGTTGGCAGCAGGTCGAGACAGGTGATCCTGCCCCTCTCCTCAGCCCTGGGGAGGCCTCATCTCGAGTCCTGTGTCCAGTTCTGGGCTCCCCAGGACAAGACACACATGGAGCTACTGGGGAGAGTCCAGCGTAGGGCTACAAAGATGATCAGAGGGCTGGAGCACCTGCCCTACGAGGAGCGGCTGCGAGAGCTGGGCCTCTTCAGCGTGGGGAAGAGAAGACTGAGGGGGGATCTTTATCAATGTGTACAAGTACCTGAAGGGAGGGTGTCAAGGGGACAGGGACAAACTCTTTTCAGTTGTCCCGTGTGACAGGACAAGAGGCAATGGGCAGAAACTGAAGCACAGGAAGTTCGGCCTGACCGTGAGGGGGAATTTCTTCCCTGTGAGAGTGACRGAGCMCTGGACCAGGTTGCCCMGAGAGGTTGTGGAGTCTCCTTSTCTGGRGATCTTCAAGGCCTGCCTGGCTGCAACCCTCTTTCTAGCATKCTSTAGGTGMCCCTGCTGAGCAGGGAGGTTGGACTAGATGATCTCCAGAGGTCCCTTGCAACCTTACTGATTCTATGATTCTATGATTTTTAGAAAATACGTTGAGGTACCGTTTTAAAAAGAGATCTAGTTGCTAATTCACATCCCCACTCAACGTGCCTGTGCATGAAAAGACTATTTTGCATCTCATATGTGTTTTTGTTGCCTGAGGGTGATCTGAAAGCAGAAGGGTTGAATGTTCTTTTCTCTGAWGCTTCCTATTTACTTCTGATAGGAGGCTCTTTGGTTAGTTTGATACTTTTATTATGGGTCAGTAACTGTCAGTACTAGATATTAGCAAGCTGTTTGTAGCTGAGATAAAATTAATACTGAAAAAGCACTCTCTGGTCTTTTAATTAATCCCATAGGAAAGTAAAACYTCATTTAAGTTAGAAGTTTAGCTGTTGGCAGCATCAGGAAAAGCTGGTTTCACTTCACTGAACTGAATTAAAACTGCACATTAATGGAATTAAAGCATGCTGCCCAGTTGTCGGCTTTGTAAACCTTTACATCCGCCAAAGCAAAGGGTTAGAAGCTTTATAAACAACCACACTGCTACCTCCAGTCTGTGACATAAGAAACAGCATGCTGAAAATACATCATAAAAACAGGTAGTATTAGCATTTCCATCACTGCTGCCCAGGTGGAACTTCTTTGGTATCATATTTATTGGTCTTTTTTTAATATTGTGAACAATAATGAATAACTCKTAACTCTAGTTTTGTATTATTCTTTTTGCATGGAATATATCGATAGGTAAATGCAGTTTATATACTTTTCTTCTGTGTGATAKCTTCGGAGTTAGGAACTTGAGAACACTGTTCAGAACCCAATATTCATTGAAGTCTCTATCCAGTCTGGGGCAGGAGCCGGAGCACGAAGTCTTTAGGAGAAAGTGGAAGAAAACTCTTTGTCAATAGCTGAAATCAACTGATTTAGGAAATAAATACATTTAGAAAGAAGCCAAAGAGGCAAAGAATTTTAAGCAGTTTTGACTTGTCAAAGCAAGGATATATTGGAAACAAAGAATGCCTTAATCAGAGTTCTGGCAAATGGAGAACAACTCTCGTTGGTAGGAGGTGGGCTGGGAGGTGAAAGTTGATGGCTTTTCTAGTACCCTGTATGTAAAGATGATGTGTATTACTTTTATAMATGCAAAAGAGAAAAGAGAAGAAATTTTAGGGGTTGTAGGAACTTCTTTGTTACACCTTATTGTTAGTATAATGTTATTGACATTATTATTTCCATAGGAATAGTTTCAAAAATATGTTGACACCAGGCTGCTCTACCTATTCTTAGTATTACACAAAGACATGAAACAACAGGTCTTGCCTCAGAAACAGGTTTAAAGCAAAGATTAACAATGTACCCACACTAAAAAGCAAAGATAAGCTCCTTTCTTTCCTCTTTTGCCCTTTGTATTTAGAATCACATTCTTTGTTTCTTCATTCATATAAACTGTCTTACACAAAGAGTATATTCCCATTGTTTCAATGAACTAAAATTAAATAGAATTAAGTTAAAACTGTAATATTTTACAGGCATAAGAGTTTATGAGATTCATTTCTTCAGGGAAAACCCAAATTGGGTGGCTGGAGTAATTCTGAGTACTATATTTTAGTAGTATTTTTTATTTTGATTAAAGCTATTGAGAAGTTAATTCCGTAACATTTGAGAGAAAGGGTAGCATGTTTATAAGCCCAAATGACAAACTTTGACTACTTAGATCTGTGATCTTCTTTCCTAAATATCTCAATATGATTGTATCAATGTTTAAGCACTCATTGTGGAGAATGAYGGTGGCAGTAACTCATTAGTTGTTTTATTTCTTTTATATTGCCAAGTGTGTCGTACATGATCTTTGCCACGTGCACAAGTATGTTAAGCATTTCTGCTGGTTCCRCTACTTTGGCAGAGGTCAAAGAAGTCATCAGGAGCTTTATCTTTTAAAGTCAGACGGTCAGTTAGGGACAACATCAAAATGTTATTGCTATCTCGAATTGAGTAGCCACTTCTGTCAAACTGTTATTAAACTGTGTTTTGATTTTCAGCTGGCAATGTATTCATGGTGATGTTTTAGAAGCTTGTACTGAGCATCATATTTTATAAAATACCCCCCCAAAATTAGATTTAATAACACCAATTAAGAATTACTTTTGCAAAAAAGAGACTAAGGCTTCACTCAGACTGTACGTCACAAATATCTAGTATTCGAAAAAGATTTCTAAGGAGGGGAATATTGCCAATACTTCAGCTCCTCACTTGAAAGGAGTAAGCTATGAGGTTCCTTGTGTTATTCTACATAATTAGATAGTAATTCCAGTGAGGGTACTGATGACATCTAGTGCTTGAGTGTTTGATARTTTCAGCAGAATACTGAAATGAAATTGCAACTTTAATTCATACTTGTTATGGCATTATATTACTTAATAGAGCATCTGATACAAAACAACAGTGCTGGCCTAGTCAGTTTTTTCCCTCTACCACTGAAATGTGTTGAGGATTTTGTTTTCTCATGGATCTTCTTTTCTCTCTGAATAATCTTCTTCTTGCATTTTGCCAGTTCTGGATAATGCTTTTGGTTAGTTTGATGTGGCTGCTTTAGGAAGCCATAACGATTACTGCGCTGGGGTATCTGCCCGGTAGGAGCGACGACATGGGATGAATTCTTATATAGCTGCGGAGAAGGATTAGAGGGTTCTGGGTACCCTGCTCCTCTGATGAGGCATTATGTCAAAATGCCTCTGATATGTCAAAATACTCTGATTTGCCTAAATGGATGGCTTCTAGCAAAGCTGGCATMTGGAAGTGTTTGAGACTGGGCACCTAAAATCAAGGAACCTGGTGCTGCTAATCATTTCTGGAAATGTTGTTTGCTGTCATTCCAATTTTACATTCCAACAATGATACTGCTTAGCAAGTTTATAATTAGTGCTTTCAACAACCTTTAAAAGTAGTAATTGTATGTTTTAAAGAATAATAATTTGTATTTATTAAAAGATGTCCAATGAGTACTGGAATGCAAGAATAATTTATGTGTGCAAACAATATACATGCAGAGAAGTAATATTTGGTGCATGTCAGTGTGTGCAGTGTCAWACAGCAGTTCTTTTATAACGCCATCATGAATCATATAATGACAGAAATCTCAGTCTTTGTTTATCCTTTATATAAAATGGTTTTAAACCATGTGATCTGTCTGAGAGGTTATAACCTTTAGGTTTCACATTAGGTAGTCTGGGTTAATTATCAATCCTCAGATGCAGTAAAATGCATCATTGCTTTTGAGGTGGGGACTGAGAGTCTAATACAGAGATCAGATTGGCCCCTTTTTCATTTCAATGATTCCAATACAAGAGCAATAATTCATCAGAATTTTATAAATTTTATAAATATTTTTTCTGGTACTAAAGATAGGGAAATGCTAAAATCTTTTTCAGGAAAAGAAAAAAAATGCTTTCACAATTCAAGGCAGTTCAGTCAGTCATGGTGGGATGTAAATATTGCAGCTCTGCTTGTAACAGTATACCATGGCTCTAATAAGGAGGAGATCTTTCAAAAATGACAGATTCCTTTTTCTTTCTTTTTCTGTCGTCATGCTTCCTTTTCTTATGGCAGCATTCCTTTGAAAAACAGAAGAGTACTTACAGCCGAGCGAGTTGGTTGAGGTTTACACCGTGTTGTGTGCAGATATTTGTGAAATATGCAGCCAGATTCCTGGCTCAATCATTCRGTTGCTTCTTTGTCATGTCTTAATAGTCCTCTTTTTCCCACAAGGTATGTAGCATTTGGYATCAACAGTATAGCTCAGGGATGGCTTTGTCATCCTTTCTTTGGAAAGAGACTTTGAAATAAGTGCAAATTAGGGGGCCACCGTGTGCATCATCTTCCTTCCTCTCCATGGGGTACTTATCCTCRTGCTAGCCATACTCTTCCATCTCTAGGTGCAACTTCAGAGAATAATGTTTTGGAGAGCCAATCGACATGGAGAAAATGAGGAGGACTTATGGCTCTGCTCTGCTACTTCCTTCTCATATGTACAAGGGAACTACTCTATGTGGAGGCTATTTTTCTCCTACTCCTCATTCTTTTAGTGTGGGAAGCAGTACAGGACTGTAAGGATATATATTGTCTTCCAGCTATGTAGAGRGAGAGGAACAAAAGAAAAGCCACAACCTAACCCTTAAGTTCAAAAAAATGCAGGAACACCAGAAGAAAGTAGTTTTAAAATATACATTCTAAGTYATTTGAAAGAAGCAAACTCATTGTGAAATTTTAACTAATATTCATATAATACTATTTGGCAATGTTCAACCCACTCAGCTACAATCTGTTCATACTGTGACACCAGAGGAGACTCCTGATASTGCTGTCCATTTGGTGCTTTGTGATAAAACAGATAAAAACTCTGCAGTTCTTCTAGTGAGGGGAATATATTTTACCCAATACTCAGCATATGGATGAGTACAGCAGTTTCCTAAAATGAAGCAGGAGTATAATGGTCCCAACTGGAAATACAACCAGGTAGCAGACCTTTCATTTATCCTGTGACATATCATGTGTCACAACTCTATCTGCTACCTAGAAATATCGCATCTCCTCTGTCAGATGGCAAATATTGGGTATGTTACAGGAGAAGATGCATGTAAAATAGGTATGTTGCTCACTAATGTTGAATATATTAGCTTTTAATGAAAATAAGCTCTATTTCTTCTGAATAAACAGCTTGAGTTGTATACAAAGTTTGAAAGCAAGACAAAATCTACAGTTAGGAGACTCAATGATATAAAATTACCCTAATTTCTTTTCTAAATGTATTTTTCATTATTAATTTTTGATCTCACTATGTTACCTATATTATGATGATACCGTTTAAACTGGTCATAGCATGCATGCAGATGATTCTGCTTTTCTTCTTTTTTGAAATGCACTGCCATTGACTGAAGTTGTGTTATTATCAATTTATATTTACATCCAGATATTCAATTATATTCTATAGGTYAAAGTACAATAGTTAATGTATACTGCATAATATATTGGATTTATATAAGATAGTAACAATTTCTGAGGTTCCTGAGTCATGACAACACAACATACAAGAGAAGCCATTAGACCTCAGGTTTTAAAATCAAAATGATTTTCTGCTGTTAATGTGGTTCTCAAAAAGGCTATCTTTCCTTAGAAAATTTCATATTGTTTCCAAATGTTGTGCTTTAGGTTGATGAAATTTTATGTAGAATAACTCAAACCATCTAAAATCTCATACAAATAATAGTGAATGTTGATTGAATTTTTTACAATTCAGAGTTACATTATCGTGCYATTATAAGTAGCATGCATAGTCTTTTACTAAGCATTCTGTCTGATAAACACTAAGAACTAGATTGAAAACATCGTACTTTACTATTACACCTTTCACTCTTAAATTAGCTTTGTGTTTTATGATTAGTATACTTTTCAGAGCAACAATTAAAATCTGAGTTACTTAAGTACCTGTATTTTATATATATATATATACACACATATGTATACATATGTGTATATATATATTTAAGAAGAAAAAAGAAAAAAGACAAGGGAGAATTATTCTTCCCCTTGTCTGTTTTTAAAGAGGAATGGGACCTATTATTAAACAACGGATCATTGGGCTGAGCCTTTTTTGGAACAGATCAACATCACTGAAGTCAAGATGCATTACAGACACATAAAATAATCTGATTGTTATTTCTATTTTAATGTTAGCTAAATTGCTAGAGACAGTAAGAACACGAGAAATTTCTGCTCCTTTAACAAATACTTTTCTCTATTCTTCCTTGGTCATGCAGTCATTCCCAGCACAGCACAGCAACGCGTCCACCCACAGTGAGCTTACAGCGGACCATTTCTGTGGAAGGGTAAGATGATTCTCTGTCAAAGCTGCCTGTAGAGCTCTCAGATATCACTAAGCCAGAAACTGAATTTACTACATAGACATAGAAGCTAATGACACATATTATCACATATCACAATGATTAAATCTGTGAGATGCACAACTGTATATAAATATGTTCAAATTAGTACTAATTCTCTTGAGATATTGATAGTGAAAGTATATGGAGCCGTGAATATGTCATGGAGGTATGTATACTGACTACTGCTACTTCAATTCACCTCGCTTGGCTGGAGTTAATATTTACATATCTTAGTTGTAAAATGATTCCCACTAATCCTGGAAACCCCCGAAAGGCTTGCTCTATTGTCTTAATGTTTGCATGAGCTCTTTTCGACAAAGCTGACAGTGTCCAAATCTAAGGAGGAAGTATTGATATAGAATAATGATCCCGTGCTGTTTGTTTATGTGTATATATATATATATACATCTGTCTATATATAAATTAATTGCAGAAGCATAGTTCAAAGTACTTAGCTGACTCCACCTTAGTAAAACTATTTGGGTAAAATGTGAATAATTCACAAGTGCTGTTGACAGTCTTGCATCTTTATGGTATCAGAAGAGCTGATATTTAACGTTGAATTGCTTAAATTTTGATTACACTAGCTGGTATAGTTTCCAAACACACTTTAAGAAAATATTGGATTTGATTCTCCCCTCCCTTAACGTGCAAATGACCCAATAAGCAAGCAATCACTGAGTTTTTTTATTATGCTTTCAGAACTGAGCAATGTTAGACTGTCCAAGGCACTGAGACTACCTGCCCCAGTTCTTTAACATCCCTGCCTTTCATATCAAATGCACACAAATCAATTCATATTTTGGATTTATTAACAAAATAGGGTCCCAAATGCCTGCATATTGAAAAAGTTTCACCAGTGCTGTGCATGGGCGCCAGAGGACATGATTTGGTGAGGCATCCTAAATCAATACATATAAGTCTGAAAAAAATGTGGAAATATCTGATGTATTTTGTAGGCATGGGTAATATCTTGTCATTGACTACTCTCGGATCCTATTTTAAAGCCTTTATTTGCTGTGATAAAAGCAAGAATCCAAAGCTTCCACACAGCACAGATGTCATCTTGCCTGTATTTTGTTTTATGTTACATCTTTACTGTGGTGCAGTCAGAAAGTAAAATGATATATATAGGAAAAAATCCACTCCTWAGTGAACTCAGGTATTTTTCTCACAAGTGTCAAAATGAAATATTTTTAAGCAATTGAAAAACAGATTTAGAAATTATTTTACGGTTTTATTTAAAACATGTGGGAACTGCTGTATTATTTTTTCATTGAAAACAAGATAGACTAATGAAGCTACCACATGAAAGGCCCATACAGCTTAAGGGCCCTCATCTGAGAGGTAATTCTATAAATGAAGCCTGAGGTTCTGCGCAGTCCCCAGTTCCCCTGTGTCTGCATGGAGGTCTGTCTTCCATCCTCCTTGCTCAAAGCAGAGATCATTTCAAAGTTAGATCAAGTTGCTTACAGCCTTGTCCAGTGGACCTGCAACTATCACCAAAGGTAGAGATTGCACTAGCTCTGGGCAAGCTGTCCCARTGCTCAACCATCCTCATTTTGTCTCTCTGCTTCTCTCTAATGAACACAGAGGGATGTCAGAGAGACACGTACATATTGCCCCCCCCTTGCCATTTCCTCCTTACCATGTTCGTTGATTTAGGAAATAAAAAAAAACAAGCTTCAACAACAAGCTTATAAATTAAAATAGTGATTGACCAAAAAAAAAAAAATGCTATATTGAGATTTTAGGAAGAAATTTTATTTATGATGTCTTTGACTTGGTATACTGGACTCCATAATTCATAAGGCACCCTGTGGGTTTCAGTTCCTACTGGAATTTGGAAATCAGTCTGTCTATGTGAACTTTTAGATAAATTGTAAAATCTGTGCTGGCCGTGCAGACAGTTTGCATATATTGTGTATGATTCATTAGAGCATGAGAAATCTGCAATTGATATTACAGATCTCCTGCTGTTGGGGAGATAGAAGAATATGTGGCTTGTAATTATTACTAATCAACTTAAACTGAGTCATATTTCATTTTACATAGGAAAGTGGATCTGTTAGCCTGTTACAGTGCTGAGCAAATGTAAGTAATCAGCTCAGCCCTAAATATTCCATTATAGCAAAGCTCGATTTACGCTAATGTTTTGGTGAAGTCCATGCTGCTAAATATGTTTGTAGTTAATACAATCTGAGGTCAAAGCAAAGTTATTGTACTCTTTTAGGAACTGGGTTTCCATCAGTCCTCTATTTAAGTGATTCATAATCCTGCTTTTGAGATGCACGTCGTGGCTGCTTTACCTGCAAGGCTTTCTAGCACATGCTTAGAATGTGGCTTAATTGCTGGCTATATGTGACTGTATAGTCATTTAAGTATAACTAGGTCCTGTGAAGCAGAACTGAACTATGGGACGGACAAAGAAATAGAGGTAGAATAGAATTCACTGGCATTTATTGCTTCCCATCTTGTTGAATATGTGATAATTGAGCTGTCTAGAACAAAATTTTTAGAAAGCTTTAATGGATATTTAGCCTAGGTAATGAGATCAYACTTAAAATCAATTCTTGTTTTTTAAAGCATGCTTTTGTGGAGTTCACATACAGCAAAAAATAGATATCAAATTTAAAAAAATCAAGATGTCCTTGATCTTTATATTCAAGCCATATATCCTTCACAGGTCAATAACAGCACATGAGGTGAACAGATTTATCACACATACAAAGGCATGAATTTCACAGGTGTTTGATGTCATTGTTCATAGAAGGGTTTTCTAAAGTTAGTGCAATCTCACTGGTAACTTCCCTAATGTTTTATTTGCATGGTTTAGAAACAAGAAAGCTGTAATGTTTGCTTTTGAAAATATTGTTAATCTGAGTTTTTTGAAATGATTTTAATGAATGATTTTAACTGTGGAAATTTAAAATAGGAAAAATAATGCATGCAAATGAAAACTTCTCACTTGGAAATTCTGCAGTATTATCTGACAAAGCTATAATTTTAGTGGTCTATGATAGCTATTCTTTCTACAGTAAACCTTTGGACTAAACTGTATCTTACATACTACCATTTATATCAGTCATCTTTTCTGCTGAGCTGCTTAGAAACTGGGCTTTCAACTTATTTTTTTTAGAGTGTTTTGATGGAAAATTTTAAATAATTTCTCTATATGACTGTCTCATATACAGATATAGATATACAAATAAACAGCATTTGAACAATGACTAAGGGTAAGAATTTTTATTCTGAACAGGAAAGACATTACAGAACACTTTGTGTTTCTAAGGTATCCTACTATATATAAAGTAATCCTGGGTGCTTGCTACTGAAGGTCTGTGYATTGATATTTCAAAACATTACTTAGAGGCATTGCTGTTTTTGAATATTCTCTTAGCCTTTAAATAGTTCCTGTTTGCTGACAGTGTGATTCGGGTTGCTTATCACCATTCCCGTTTCATCAAGTTTTGCTTACAGACTGAAAAGCTGGAGCATTCATGCCAACAACTCCTGAAAATATTATAGAAAAGTGTTTTTTAAAATAGTGTAGTTTTTTAAAAGCAGGGTGTAAAGCGACCTTTCTGGTATGCAGTTGCTGTGTTGATACAGCAGGTGCAACAGAGATGCAGAGGTCAAGAATTACTTTGGATTATTGGCGTATAAATAACAGATAAAAAACAGACCTCCTAGATTGTGGGAAGAGAGACACATGCTTGTTTGAGACAAACTATAAATGGATAAGTRTACTGGAATAATCATCTCCCTTCAAAGTTACGGAGCTTATTATCTGTCCAACATTTCCACTGTAGAGTTCAATCACATTTCTCAAATCTGGGAGGCATACACCTATGTATTTAAGATAAATATCAGGCATCAAGGTAAAAATGCAGACCAGTTTCACTTTTCAAATGAGAAATTATTCTTCTGTGCCAGCTTGTATCTTGCTAGCTCTAAGCAGAAAACATTGCCTGTTGTGCAGGCTTTAATTTCTCTACGAAGGACAAAATGAAAGGCTGTCAAAGTCCAGAGGGGTTCCCACAAAACAAAGTTGCACATGTATAAGCCAGTGCACTCACACGTACATCATTCAGTTTGAAGTCTGGCTCCCAGTAGGTTCCCTTGTATTAAATATACGTCAAAGTTTTTGACAAGTTAGACACAATGTTTGGAGAATAACTGCATAAAAAATGTAGTCAGCCTTAAAGTTAGGATAAAATATTGCTTCTACAGTTAATACCAACAATCAATCAACACGAAACGCCAAGAAAACCGTAGTCAAATTGCCAAGAAAAATACTCATTTCAAACAGCAGGGGTAACTATACTAAGCAAAATCATATTATGCTGTGTGGTATAATAAATGAATGTCTTATAAAAGACTGACTGCTTTGGCTGCTTGTACATCAGAATGAAAATATTTAGTAAAATGAAATAGCAGGTTACTAAGCAATTACAAGTTGTAAYGAAAATGAACACTCTGCACCTGCCCAAAACCTTATCTATGTTTGAAAAAGGTCAAAGTTGCTTCTCTAGACTGTGATTCTCAGTGTGAAAGCAATAGATAAGAGGAAGATTTCCTTAATTTTGTTTTTTTCAATTATAGCTGAAATAATAATAGTTAAGGCACAGATAAGGGATCAGAGCCCTCAGGGTCAGGTGCAACAGGGATGTGTAAAATGCCATGTGAAGCCTTTCCTAGCCTTTGAGATGTTAAAGTGTGGGGGACTGGAGGAACACGAAGGTTTGCAGCTGCCTACCGCTGTCAGATTGCAGGGTTTTGGTAACATTGCGACCAAGGTAGACCGAAGGGAGGGCTAGGTAGGAAGGCAAGGGGCAGTGTGGCTTCACATCAGTATGGAAATCTTCCAGTATGTCCAGTGGGTGGAGTAATAGGGGAAAAAGTAATAACCAAGAGGCCACAGAAGCTGGTATTGTTATTTTAGGTGATATTGTGATACAAGARTAGATAAGTAAGTAAGTAGATAAGTAGATACCTTTTTCTCTAAATTGTTGTGAAGAAGAGTTGTTGAAAATATAAGAAAATTTAAATAAGCTAAMTTTGCTTTTGCCTAAACTTTGATGTCTTTTAAATATAGGCAAGTGTGTATACAATGCCAAGCCTTCAGCAAATTAACATTTTAAACTTTATCTTGTGTGATTAATCGGATTTTAAAACATCTTACACAGGGGCACATTCTCTGTTCACCCTAGCTTTCTGCATTCTATGCTATTAAGAAGAATCTTCTTAACAAAAGAAACCTATTTGAATTGCCTTTTTCAGGGCAAAGTTAGTGCCCTTTGGCTATCTGAAATAAACATGCAAAGTGATTTATTAAAATTTATGGAAGCACGAGAGGAGCTTTGGAAGTGTAATATTGAAAAAGAAATGTCCACATTAGCCAACTGACTGAGAAGATGCAGCTCAGTGCTCACGCGATGACTTGTTCGAAGCTAGACACCTTACAGTGCTGGATAAAGGTCCCTGAAGCCGTGAGATTTGCTGCTTTTCCCCTGTTCTGCTACTAATGCTTCACCATAACTGAAAAAATTAATTTCACTCTACTTCAGTTTTCCCACCTGCTATTTGCTGCTTAAGGAGCTTGAATGTTTTGTGTTGCTGTACATTGCCTACACAGAGGCAATTACTGGGCGGCCTTACTGGGGAACTCTGGGTGCTACTGGGATGCAAGCAGCATGAGAACTAAATACCCTGATGGGCTTTCTATGATGTGTGGTAGTGCAATGCTGTATCAGTGTGTGCATGAATGGATGGATCGTTTCAATATCTTTTGTGAAGCAAACAGCATTTCAAGGCGGGGGGGGAAGCTTGCAGCTGAGGCAAGATCAAAGTCATATTTCGAAGTCTACACTGATTTGGGGTATATCACTGATTGTGATTCGACCTGAAGAAATACCTAGGGTCTGCTATTTCAAAGTGCTTGGTGTTCTTAATAGTTCTGGGGATGTTCCAAGAAGTACAAAACAGTCGTGACACCTCAGCTTTATGTATAATATATATAATAACTACAACAGAAATAGATATGTCAATGTGAGATAAATAATAAAAATAACTGTATTCTTTTATGTAGCCAGCAGCAGAAAAAAAGCAAATGAGAAATGGATTTTCTTTCAGTTAGCTATTATAAGAATTGTTTTCTTAAAGCTCTGCCCCATCATTTATCAGATCAGTTTTTAATCTCTTAAATTAAATCCTCAATTAYTATGGATTCACAGCCTATAAAAAATGGCAGGGATTCTCACATTTTTATTGTGTCATTTTTGTATTGTAAAACCAATCGAAACAAATATTGAATATGAACATAGTAGATACAAACCATTTAGATGTTTTCGAGTTGATGAGCAAATAAAACAAACGTGAACAAAAACAAAAAAAAACGCTAATGAGGCAAAATGCCTCTCTTTTTTGAGTTGTTTAATCACGTTTTCATGAAAGAAGAAAAGTTCCTTTAGCATTGAAATCCTACACACCTGATTTTGTTACATTTGCTTTCAAATGTTAATTTAATACTACTTTGSTCTTACATCAGGCCTGCAGTTTATGTTGTGCTTTACAGGAAACAGATCTGACGCCTTCCCTGCAGCAAGTAACCGAGTCTGCCCAAACTGATTCTCCCGCTGAGTTCTGAGCTTGTAAATTTGCRCTGGGTTGTGGAGCTTTGTGTGCTCCTTTGCTCCTGGTTATGATTTCTGACTCTATTATAGTGAATCTTCTTTTCCTCTTTCTCTGCTTTTTTATTATTTATTCTTTTCCTGTTTTTCTTACAGACACCCTCTCTCCCTTTATCCTGTTCTCTTTTTTCTTTGATTGCCTTTTTTTTTTTCCCCCTTCTGCTGCCTTCTGTCAGTCCAGGAATGTTTTCATCTCGTTCTCTTTACTAATTTCTGCTTGATTTCCCCTGCTGCTCTTCTCTGTTTGTGTTTGGTACAAAGCTGCAGGAGGGCATAAAACATGCGCACACAGAATTAAAGTGCTAGTGTGCTTTGTTAGCACCTAGAAACTTACCTTCAGCCTTATTCATCACAGAAATTGTAAATGTGATAACTAGTTAAAGCTGGAGGCAGAAGCTTGCATTCAGTAAAACTCTATGACTGTTGCTTTTTAGTAGCTATAGAGTGCCACCTATTGTCTCTAAAGAAACATATGTATTTTTTACAAAAATTAGTCTGAAATTATACTTTGCTGCTTTGCCTTAGTTGAGATTATTTTTACTGAGTATATTTACTGCAAGAAAATATCATTCGCATTTGAGTTACATTTCTTTCACTTCTTACTCTGTCATGGTCATGTCTACTTTAATTGTTTGATTCCATTTCTCCCAATGTTGCTCCCCAGATGTTACTCTAGACCTCCTTTGACAAGGACAGTTGGAGCACCTGTTCTTAGAGCCCTTTTCTCATGCTGTCAAAGAGAGGAGACTATAAATTTATCTGCCAGATGAAAAAAATATGTCACATACTCATCTTTACCCTGATCATAGCTTTTTCTTTGAGTTTGGTTAAAGCATTGCTACGTAACTTCTACATCACTCAAAAGAGATTACGTGGTCGGTGGCTGGTACTCTGGTTTGTTTAAGCAGGAAACTTTCTTCCTACTTTAACTTCATAGCATGCTACAAAGTTTTATTATCATAAGTGCTCTTTCAGTTTATTTTCAGACTAAGTGCACTATGCAAGCATGAAATACTATATATTCCAAAAATCTGTTAGTTGTTTGTTATACTTTGGTAAACTGGCATACGCCTTCTATTTCCTGCAATACTACAATTATCGCCAGAGWTTATTTCCATCATCATGACAATAGCATTTGCACATTGTTGGATCCACCATTTAGATTCCACAAAACACYCAGAAAGGAAACAAAACTGAACGTATGGCACCGTTGGTCAGTCTCTCTATACAGCCAAATTTGAGTCGTGACCCAATTGACCTGATTAAGCTGAAGACCAACAGCCAAAAAACGTTGTGTTCTAATCACAGCTTCTGCCACGTCCCTATTRTTGTTTGGGCTTCCTCTGAACATAATCATCCAAGAACAAAATGTGAATTTTGCTGTCAAAAGGCCAAAATTACAAAACAGTGCTGACAGCATTTTAGGCATAAATCTGCTGACTTGATCAGACACAGKAATTAATAACTGGGCCAACTTTTTTTGAGCCATACAGCTGAGTATTCGGCAGATACCCGGTTGTATTGACCTAGTTTTGCCCCTAGCACTGGYTTTCAACCTTAGGATCTAAGCTGCCTACCCTGTGTGGAAGTACTGTGTTTCATTTTTAACAAGAACTCTTCTGATTACCCACCAGCAGAGCATACAAATATATTTGTTTGACTTTGCTGCTTCTTTTTCCTCAATACCCCACTAAATAGTGATGGTGGTTACTCTGCTCTCAAAAAACATTTTTGATCTGTAGGACTCGAAGAGGACAAGTGTCACCATATCATTTTGTGGATGAGAAAATTGAAGCTGAAAGGAATTAGTGACTTGCCAAGATCACTCAGCAGCTCATGGGCTAAGCTGGGGAAGGAACCTAGTTTCCTCCAATTCACTCTCCTAATTCTACTCTAATCCTTGGGCCACCCTTCCTAATTAAAAGCCTGTGTGGACTTCTTACATCTGGATTACATTAYACCTAATCTGCACATACTTAAGGAGGTGTTAAAAATGTTGCTTCAAGACAAATCAATTGCAATGATCCAAAAGGCAGAAAAAAATCCCTTCTTATTGGTTAAAAAGTCAAGAATATACAAACAAATACTTGAATATTGTATGAATATGAATTTTTTCAAAGATGTATTTTTGTAAAATTGATTTCTGACCATATACAATTAAGAAAAGGTTATAAGATCTTGGGCCTTGTGGAGTAGGATAATACTTTCAGTAAAACTTACAATCTATCTCCTTTTTAAAATATTATCAGAAAAATTTCTTTAATCTATTTCTTTCAAAAATATCAAACTTAAGCATCAGCAAACTGAGATGTTATCTAAAGATCATGACCAGGCTGGAGATATTGTATGAGCATTAGCAGTGGGCAAAGCTGAACAAATTCGTACTGATTTTGGAATTATTCTGTAAAGACTAAGTTCCCATCTACAAAGCCATAAAACTTTATGCACATCAAAAAAGACATACCTTGGTATGTCATTTCTTTCCTTCACTTAAATAAAAAAGAAATGGAAATACTATTCTTATTATATAGAACCATTATATGGTACATAGGAAATACTAGTACACTCTGGAACATGTTTCTTGGGAGCTGCTGTGTATGTATGTGTTTATACTTGCCCTTTTGCTTGTAATTACCATTTGAAAAAATTAAGAATTTTAAGAAGATTCCATGTCTCTGTGAGAAGTCACAGATGGGTTAGATCTACACACGTGTGAGTATTTGTAGGACTGGGCCTAAGATYTTCACATGTTCGTATAATAGCATGTGCACTCTTTTTCTGTAAAGTGAATTTGTTAGAGGGATTTCAAATTAGGTAAGTACACATAAATAAGRGGTGTGTTTGTGTATGCACTTGTCTGTGCTTCTGTACCCAGCAGAGAGGCAGGTCTGAGGCCTGCTACATATAGTAAAGGTTGGAAATTYGAATACCTGGGACATTGTCTCAATTGCACTATCTTGATATCTTAGGAAAGTCATCTCCTCTGTCTACTTTCCCATCATTAAAATRCACATTATAAACTTTATATCCWTTGGGAAGTATTTTCAATCTACAGATGGAAAGTGCTATGTAACAGTTATTMTTTATTGTAGTTGTTATTATTGATKGATTTCCATCATTTTGAAGAACTTTTWAAAATGGTAAAATACAAGCAAATATCCCTTAGCGTTCAATGATAATGTTATTTTGTGACTTTACAAGTGCAAATTCCTGATGATGTCAAACCAGACCTTTTCATGAGATTTTTCCAAATTGATCATAAAAATATTGTTTGGATTGAACATGCTTGCCATTTCCTTGCCTGGATTTTTTTAATTTTTTATTTGTTCATTTATTTGTTTAAAAAGCAAGACTAGATCTTAAAAGACAAAATGGCATTATGTCACGATTGATTGTATTTGTGTATGCAGTATCACTATGAACAAGATTATAAAATATCTTCAGGGGTTTTTTTTTTGTTCTTTTGTTTTTTAAAAATATACTGTAACTTAATGAAGACTTCTACAGAGGATAGGAGTTCATAGAGAAGTTTGGATTCACCCATGAGTTTAAAAAAAGGCTCCTGGTTAATTCCTACTTTCTCTGGTCTCCAGTTAATATATTTATATCATTTATTAAGTGATTTCCTTTGGTAGTAGCATGCCCACTGGGTCTTAAACAACAGCTAGTGTGCTGAAGATGCCTTGAGAGATGCRTACACAGTAAAAGAGTTTGAATGGACAAACATTATCATTTTGTTTCTATACAGAGAGCCTCGGAAAATCATCCTGCACAAGGGCTCCACAGGACTTGGTTTTAACATTGTGGGAGGCGAAGATGGGGAAGGCATTTTCGTGTCTTTCATCCTAGCAGGCGGGCCTGCTGATCTCAGCGGAGAACTACAGAGAGGAGATCAAATTTTATCCGTAAGTATTTGCCTTTGGTTTTGCCGGCCAATTACTTTTTCTTGTTCTCTATCTATATTGCATGGGACACACAAAGGCGGCTTCCTACAGCCTTTTTGTCATGGAATAGCCATGCTGGGCTATTTCTTGCTTAAGCTGGTAATCCATGTGTTAGTTAAATTCAAGCTGGCAACAGTTTATCATTGAATATTTTATTTGTTTGCTCTTGCTTTTTATATCATTTGCTAATGGTGTTAGCTGCATTCAGCTCAGAATGAATCTTCTCTGCGTAGTACTGTCTGCAGTATGGCCCCAAACAACCCAAAGAATACGTCAGCACCTGTGCAGACCTCTGCACCTCCCAAATCAGCCCWCAATCCATTTCCATTTTGCCCAAAAAGGCACCATTGAGAAGATATTTCTCAGTTTTATCTTTTCTTTGAGGAGAAAAAGTGCTAGGATGAAATCATCCAGACTGTGGGTGCCACCTAGTGTGCACCAAGCTGYTTAGCAAATATCCTGGTACAAGAATAAGATTAATTAGATTAGGTTAATTATCTCTGCTCCTGCAATGAATTTGATGATCACTCAGAAATTCATTTTTAAATTTTAGAGGATAAAAAGGATATGTAGCCTGAAGTTATATTTTGCATACTTAGTTTCAGAAGCGTCATTTTAATTTTCCTTTCATGTATATATTGATAGCGCCCAATTCAAAAACAGAGCGTTTATCTTTTAGGCTGTGTCGAGTAATTGAACATCTAACTGGAACAGTCTGAACGTAAAGGATTTTCAAATGACAATGAAAGTCTTGAAAATGTAGTTAAGTGTCCTTTCACATAATGCTGCCCTATGGAAAAAAGGAAACTACCAAAATGACACAACTCTGACTGTTTTGTGTGAAGTACATCAGTAGCCCTAAGCCAAAGAATTGAAACCCAAGCATTATTTGTCTCAGACAAGTGAGCTGCCCGCGAGGCTGGCAGGTCACACACCTTCCTTCTATGCGRCTTTCTGTCTCCATGAATTGCACAACGCTGGCTGCCCTTTGGYTTGCAGCAGGAGAAGAAGATGGCTATGGCCTGGGCAGTTTGTTGCATGGTCCTGTAGCACAGCAAATGTTCAGRTCCCTTCAGGAGGACGCTGAATTGGGTTTTCTTACATTTATTATGAATGTCTTGGCCACTGACCTSTTGTATGAAAAGGGAGTTTGTCTTCCACATCTGTCAAAGCTTTGGTGTGAAAAGGTGATTGGTGCTGCTCTGTGGCATATGGAAAATCTGGCAAGTTAACACCAAAGGAATGCAGTAACCTGAAACTGTGAGGATTATAGTGATATATTTTATCTTGCCCTTGCAAATATAGTGAGAAAATTGAGAAAGGGTAAGTAAGAAATGTTTAGGTGCCTTCAAGATAAGTCTAAGTAGAACGTTCATAGAAGGCTACAAAAAAACCCACCCAAACAGACTCTTTCACAGTTATCAACATGAAGAAACAAGGCAGGCAAATGCTTGTGCCAGAAAGAACACAGACAAGAAACCTGAAGAATAGAAATGGAAATTTCTTCAGGGCATTTATGCAATTCATTTTTTGTTTGTCTAGATGGCCTCAAGAGAAGGCTGGTTGGAAGACAGCTATGAGATCAAAGCCTTTCACAGTATGTTGTATTCAGAGAGCCGGCAGATCAGATACAACTTTACAAGTCCATTTTCTATTTTCCTTTATTTCCAAGAGGCCATAAATAGCATTGTGGCGTGCTCTGAAGTTGAATTTTGAACTCTGTTTCTTTTCTCTTTCACAGCAACATTTTCCATAAGTCCTAACTAAACTTGCCAGTGTTGCTGCAGCATTTACTTGTCGTGCAAAAGGAGCTTATTTGTTCATTGAGCAGAATGGGACGGAAATGATTACTACATTAGACTGCGTGCATATCCTCAGGCCAAGTCACAAAGTCATGCACTGCTGACTTATTTCGTCACAAATAACTATTATGAATCCATTTTCCATATTCAAAAAAAATGCATAAGCTAGTTTTAGAGCTGATTAATCTCAGACCAGTGTCTGGTGAAGGGTCCCAGTCACATTAATTTTATAAGGGCTCCACAGAGTAGATCTGCTTCTCTCCATTTATTCCTTCTTGTCTCACCCCTCAGAAACATTTATGCCGTTACTGAAGTAGTTTTTCCATTTGTTTCTCAAAACATGACAAATCTGATTTACTAAGATCAAATAGTGTCCTCAAAGCTAGTATTTCTAATTAACTTAGGGCTGGTTAAGTTTCTTTCAAACGGGAAGTAGTAAGTGAATTAGGTCTTGGAGACCTGGATTTAATTCCTGATTTCGCTATAGTCCTTCAGTATGACCTTGGGCAAAACGCCTTACGTTCATAAGCTTCAGTCTCCCATATGGAAGAGGAGGATCATGGCACATTCTTCATTCCTGTGCTGTGACTATGGGGAAATGTTGATTGATTGCCAGAGAGAAATGTGTACTCACGTACAAAGAGAGTACCTGTAAAAATACCTTAAATTGCAAATCCATGAGTGTGACCTCATGCATCTGAGAATATATGCTGCTTTTGGGTGACCGATCGGGTACGTAACCAGTGATCTTTAGAAGTGATCATGTTTGAAAAGTGGAATGGTATCACCCCCTCTCCATGCTATTGCCTGGGACTCTCCAAAGAGCAAGACCTCACGAACTGCACCTTCTACCCCTGGAATGTCCATCATCCTGGGCATTACTCTGGTCTGCTTGAACGGAGAGGATTGTGGGGTTTACTTCCAGCATTGATCTTGGAAGCTTTCCAGGCTTGAGCTGCCCAGTAAGAGCTGAACCCACAGCTGGTGCTGTTTCTTAGTTCAAAAGAGCAAGTGATGGTCTAGCAAAGCCAAATACAGAATGCTCGTGTCTTGTTTAGGGAATGGCAACAGCACAGCTGAGACCAAGGGCCACTGCCCAGGTTCCCCTAAGGTGCATTATAAATTGTTGCAAACTTGTTGAGGAGCTAAAGTGTTGCCTTGTGAGCAGAGTTTCGTTGAGTTTGAGGAGACCCAGCTTTCTATTCCTAGTCCTGGAGTCAGCCTGAAGGGCTTGAGCAAACCCCATAACCTTTCTGCCTCAGTTTCTGCCCTTTTTTGTGGGTTATGCGATACAGAGGAGCCCAAGAGTACAGCCCTCCAGGGCACCTATGGAAGACTAAGCCTTAGCTTGTCCCCATGGATGAGGGGTGAAATTCGAGTTTATTTTTCCCAAATGCCACCAGATGGCACCACAGGATCGGCAATGGCAGAGCCTCTGTCTGACTTTTTTTCTGCCTCTGAAAACTGAGACTTTAGGAATAACAGGGATAGACATATTTTTATGTTTTCGGGTAATTGGCTGAAAATGTTTAAAACTTATCTCAGAAAGCAGAGTGATACTCAAATGTTTTTGTGCAGAGAGAGAAAATGAATCATAGCTGAACCCTGAAGGCAAATAGAAGAATAATGGAAAATGTGATGGGTTTCAAATGATAAAATATTTCAAATAACAAAAAAGGAATGAAATTATGGTGTTATATTTATGATAAACTGTTTTTTCCTCCAAAAGTGGGGGATTTTTAATGCTGGTTTCTTTTTCCATTATGCTCTTGTGATTAACTACTAAACTAAAGAAAAAAATCCTTCTTGGTTTTGTGTCTTCAAAATATATCAATTTAAACATCAGCAATATATGATCTTCAATATGACAGAACATATCCTTCTTCATATCCTCTCGTCACATTATTAAATCTAATCTTAACATTATTAAATAGGATTTTAAATACTAATTGACATATAACACTGGAAATGAGGTTCAGTTATATTAACTGATTTGTTTAAAATCATGCAAGAAGTCTGGGCCAAAACTGGACTTAAGTGGCTGCTTGAACTCTTCTCTAACCCCAGTTTCTCCATCTGTTAGGGAAATACAGTCTTGCAGTCTCTACCACAAATAAAAATAATGTTCCTTGATGCCATGCTTGCACTTTAAAATTCTACTCCCCATACTAAAGGTTATATTGCCTGTTAAAATTAGGCAATATTTTGATGTTTAATGGTAATCATCTGTCGATGCATAAATGATTTCCAGGAACCACAAGGCCACACCGTGCATACATTCCTGCTGACAGGTAGCAGCACAAGTCTTATATTTTTAGAAAAACAAGTGCATAGTGACTCTCCGTAATTTTTCAGGGCCAAGTCCTGAGGGAGGAAATATGGTCGTAGTCAAACAAAAAGTGCCACATCAAGGAGTTATGCTATTTTTGCCTTATAATCTCAAATTAATATTATGATACAGCACATTTAGGTTTCTTAACGTGTGTGCTTCAAAGCACTTTCAATACCAGATATGCAAATTTATGTGCAATACCTAAAGCACAGAGAATTTTTTACACACACAAGCACACCAGGAAAATTCAGATTTACTGTTTGAAGTCTTGGTGTACCACCAATTAGTGCATATTGCTCCTTGAATTGCTGTGATGACAGGTTTTTCACACAGTTTTATACTTTTACACAAGATTATGTAAAGTTTTAAAAGTATATAAATCAATAACAGCTTATGACCAGATATTTAAACTATAAAAAGAATTAAGGAGAATTAACAGCTGTAAGGAGGTAATATCAAGTATTAGCACTTGAAACTTAAATTCTGAAATGACTAAATTTTGTTGTCTTTGGACAGGATTAAGCCCTAGATTAAGACACTTAAATGTAGGTATCTATATGTTACTAGGTGTCTAGAGTGAACTGAATTGCTCTGTAGGCTTCATCAACACTACTGATCCATTGACTTTAAACACCCGTCACATGTGTGTTTGCCTATATTTGGGAGTCTTAAATTCACACTTAATCTCACCTTTTCTGTGTGTTTGCCTTCATAATAGATTTTTGATTCTTCAACTATGTACTGGGAAAAGGGCTAGCAGAACTACCATGTGGGATTTTCTGTTGCTGGCTGATGACATTATCTGTAGTCAGCATGCAACACTGGCGGATGAACATCTCAGAGGTTCTCTGCTGCTTCTGGTCTCTTGTATAATGTTCTCCTTTGTAGAGGGAAAGTGATATCTTACACTGATCAGATTTTATCTTGTGTCAGTGGATTGTCCTGCTGTCATTTTTTGTGAGATGTTTGGTTTCCCTCACAAACAGGTTAGACCCTTTTCTTTCCACCCAGTTGCTCTCACTTCTCCCACACAGCTCCTACCTGCCTTCTCACTCACATCTGTAGCAAAAATTTAAAAAATACATTTTAAAAATACAACACTCTGCAATTTTGCTCCAAAATGTTCTGTATATAGAGCAGGATACAGTGTAAGGATCTCTGCCTTTTTATAGCAAATATTTATAGTTCCTTTTGCTGAAGTTAGAAGTGACTTTCAGACTGACTTCCCTTACTCTGGTGCGGGGAAGCTTTCAGGTTTTCTAATTTAAACCCATTTTTTGCTTATGGTAAAAGCAGTAAAACTACTCAGGGCAAAGACTGCATTTTGTTATCTAGTTACAAAACTAAGGAAAGGCAATACCATTTAGTTTTGCATCTCAATTTTTTTTATTATTATTTGCAATTGTCTTGAAAAATATTTGAACCATCTCCACTGGACACATCCCCAAAATGGACCTTATGATGCAGATCTCTATAGGTCCTGGAATTCTTTCTCTATGGAACATCAGCTTGTTCCTTTGGGGCTTTGTGAAATAGTTTTAGGATTATAACAGATACTCTCCTTGCCATTCCTACAGGATTTATTTGCAGAGGCATTGGCTGTGTGCTTAAGATGCTTTTTTCTCTGTGGTGTTGTGGATGATGTATGACTCTGTCCTCTTGCATGGAAGGGTCTATCAAATTCTGCAGCCCTTCATGTGGACTGTTTCAGAGAAGTAGAACTTGTTCAGAAAATCAACAGAAGTGTGTGCAAAGCTTTTCCAAATTACAAATACTGCAAGCTAGGTGATGTGCATGATAGATCTGGAAAAGAAAATCTCTGTGGAGAAAGAAGAGAAGATAAGAATACAGATGCTTTCATATGCCTATAGGATGACAGCAACTGGAAGGTCACATAGGTTAAGCTTCTCGTGAGCCAATAGTGGGTTAATCCAAGTTTAGGCTGTTTTAATGCTGGGAAGAGAGTAGAGGGCATACAACCCTTTTGACACCCTCTGCAGCTAACAGAAAGATATAGCTGCTTCCAAAGTATGATTTACTTTATCCTAAAGTAGACATTTTACACAGGTCAAATGAGCATTGTGCTGTAAAAGTGTACATTTCTTTCTACTGATTATAGAGTTTGGGCAACTTCCTTTCATTAAAATGAATTCTATCCAAACTGGCCATAAAGTTCTTGAATCTTTTTGGTAGACAATATAGAAAAAGCAAGTAGAACGTCCAGATGTTGTTCTGATCGGCAAGGAAGATCTGTCTGATCTTTTTTTTTTTTTTTTTTTTTTTTTTTTTTTT